>NW_028145345.1:112368-441241 GCF_050948025.1 Trichoderma camerunense
ACGAAGAAGTTTATAGCGTGGGCACACTTACAATACCTCTCCTTGGCGACTTCTCTCCGGAACATTGCCAGATATGGCCGCATTGTGAGGCGAGCCATCTTCGACGAGTCGACGAAGAAGTTTATAGCGTGGGCACACTTACAATACCTCTCCTTGGCGACTTCTCTCCGGAACATTGCCAGATACGGCCGCATTGTGAGGCGAGCCATCCTCAACGAGTCGACGAAGAAGTTTATAGCGTGGGCACACTCACAATACCTCTCCTTGGCGACTTGATTACTCGAGGAATCGGAAATCTTGGCGCAAGCGAGCCCTGGAAAGGTACTTCAGGCCAATACAGCCTCTTCAGCGGGAAAAGGTGTCCAACTAACCAGCTCCGCTCCGAGACTAAAACAACTCCGGGAATTGCACCCCCGCCCCGAGACTCAAACAACTCCGGGAACTGCAGCGCCGCTCCGAGACTCAAACAACTCCGGGAACTGCAGCGCCGCTCCGAGACTTAAACAACTCCGAGAATTACAGCTCCGCTCCAAGACTGAAGCAACTTCGGGAACTGCAAAAGACTGTAGGCAAAGGGCGATACGACTCCATTATCAAACCCTGGAGGGAGATTAAAACGCACGCCAACAGTGTCAGGGGAGAAGGACAACTCCGGGACTTGCAAAAGACTGTGGGCAAAGGACGATACGACTCCATCATTAACCCCTGGAGGGAGATTAAAACGCACGCCAACAGTGTCAGGGGAGAATGGCAACTCCGGGACTTGCAAAAGACTGTGGGCAAAGGGCGATATGACTCCATTATCAAACTCTGGAGGGAGATTAAAACACACGCCAACAGTGTCAGGGGAGAAGAACAGCCGTTCAAGCGAGTGGCAGACTTTGTGCAAGCGATGCAGATCGTAACGGAATTATTTAGACACCAGAGACTTAGCCCACAATAATACTGTATATTACTTTCGTGAGAGCCGCCATATCCTCGTTTTCGTTGTCAAATGTGATGGCGCGCCCGGGGGGGTTGTTTTCCCTTTGTCTTTCGCAGGATCTCGTCGTATCGATCCTCGTCCTAGAAGAAATTAGCGATAGTATCTGATACTAGAAGAGATTAATGATAGTAGGAGAGAGTAGCGATAGTAGCAGATACTAGAAGAAAGTAGCGATAGTAGAAAGGAATAGCAACAGTAGGAGATACTAAAAGAGGGCGGCGATAGTAGAAGAGAGTAGCAGCAGAGAGCAGCAATAGTAGAAGGGAGTCGCAGAGAGTAGGAATAGTAGTAGAAAGTAGAAGAAAGCAGCGATAATAGCAGATACTAGAACAAAGTCAGGCTGACCTCTCGCTGTGTATTTCAACGAGTTCGGCCGATGCGCCTGGGTATACAGTGGGACCCGTGAATGGATAGGATTTGGTGATGCTGGACGTTGGAGGTTTCCCCATCACCCTGAACGAGGAGCTGTGCCTTGGTGTCCTTTGTACAACCACTACATGTACTTTTCAGACATTTGCAACAGCCACAACAGGCAATCAATACGGACACCATATACGAGTATTCAAAGCAGCCTTACATTTGAGATCTGGAGGACGCCGTCGGCTGCCAAATACGTGACCATTCCATCGTCACATTATGGGTTGCCACCCTTGGGCTAGACGCACTGGCTCTTCTGCAGCCATCGGGTAGCTATCTGCAAATGCCCAGATCGAGTGAATCACGGTCAACAAGTCAGTCTTAGGTCGGCAAATACAGAGACGCGATATCCTTTGGCAACATATCTTGCAAAGACATGGATTGCAATATTCGTTGCTGCTACACTTCGTTTCCCTTGTCTCTGCCTCGTCCTACCCTGAAATGTTAATGGCTTACCGTACCGACACAGTACGCAGCACAAAACCTGACCTCGGGGACGTGCATTTTCGACTTGCCATCTCGGTACCTAGGCGTCTCTCTAAGAGGTAAGTAATCTCATCCACCACCTTTATACCAGGCTATTCTATTCAAGTGTAGACATGTCTTGACCGTGCATGCTCTCCACTTCTGTGCAATTACGCGAGCTAATAACAATTCCTAGTACTTTTTCGCTTGCCAAACGCCCCCAAGGGACCGATGCGCTTAATCATTCTCTATACAACATGAAGCCCCCGGCGAAATTAACATGGAGTTAGACCAATGAGCTACAGCTAGTGTACATCGCGGTCCTGTGAGCTATGGCGTGAGAAAGCCGGCCAGTCTCAGATCCTCCCGACAAACATCTCCAGAATGTCGCAATAATCTGGCTGAACGCGACTAGCTTGGATCAACTATCAAATTATATGCAATCCAGGTTAGCCAGAATTCGCATTGGGCAGTGAGAGGGAAGTCACCGGTGCGCGAATCACGGCGGATGCCTGCAGGTAGCAATGACGCGTCGGGCTGGCCATTTGCTGGCAACGCGCCTAGGAAACAATATATGATTTGAATACAGCCGCCCACACTTCTCTTCTCTTCTGACTTCATCATCTTTCTCTTCCTCTTGCTTATCCCTTGTCTCCCTGTGAGCAAGGCAACTTTTTATCGTTGTTTCTTTCACGATCTTCCTCTCTCGGGATTCAGCACAACGTCTCTTTCGAGCGTTTGTTCTTCTTTCGACACAGCGTCTCTTTCGAGCGCTTGTTCTCGACACACCAACGACCAACTTCCCATTTCTGTTTTCTTCGGATCCACCACCTTCTCTCCCCTTTGCTTGTTCCTTGTCTCTCATGAGCAAGGCAACATTTTATCGTTGTTTCTTACACGATCTTCTTTCCTCGGGATTTAACACAACGTCTCTTTCGAGCATTTGTTCTCCACACACCAACAACTCACTCCTCGCCTCTCTTTTCTTTCGATTCATCATCTTCTTCCCCCCTTCTCTTGTCCCTTGTCTCTCACGAGCGAGGTAACCTTTTATCGTTGTTTCTTCCTCCATCTTTCTCTCTCCTCTTCCGTCACCAAGCTCAAGATGTCTCAACAAACCAATATCGAGCCGTGCCACCCTCACTTGTGGAGGCCATGCGTGCTCCTCATCGGCAACAGATTTTTTCCCCACCGCTCATTAGCACCATGCTTCAAGTGCACAGAGAGAATGACCGAACGTCTTGGCTCGGTTTCACCATTAAAGTCCCCTTTGGAGCCAATAGCGGGGACAACGGCTTTGGCAAGTGTCATGAATGTAGGTGAAGTTGTCTGTTTTCTATTTTTAAAACTCAACTAATATTTTGTCAAATATCAGGGAACCGCACGCTTCTGTCCAATCGTCCCAAGCAAGACTACAAAGTGACGATCCAATTCCTCTAGAGTCTCCCTATTCGATTCAACAGGTTGAGCAGAGTTTACTGGCATCACTTCCGGATACCAAGAAACTAATGTTTCGGTTGGATGTCGAAAAAGGGTGCACGTAGCACTATAAAAGGAGACGGCAAACCTTTCGACGATCCCAATCATCCAAACCATGGATGGAAAACCACAACAAAACAACAATGTAAAGTTGGACGATGATCGACATCATCGAACAGCGAATTTTCCTTTCAAGGCCGTCACCCCGACAGACGCACTGGAGAGGCATTGGTTGCAAACCACAGAGGCAGGGGAAGAAATTGGACCAGCGTATCGATTCTTCAAATATCGGCTACTATCGCTACGCTCTTCTACTATCCCTACTACGCTCTTCTACTATCCCTACTACGCTCTTCTACTATCCCTACTACGCTCTTCTACTATCCCTACTACGCTCTACCGGTAGTTTAGTATTGCTATTCCGTATTCAGGTACTTCTTTTATATTTGTGAGAACCAATCCTACATAGCTGACTCAGAGTGCTCGTTTCACAGAATTTGCCTCCCAATCTTCGAGTTTTAGTGCACAGTTTGCGTTGGACGCTGGCTGTGAAGCTTGTAGTTGTGAATCTGCGGACGCAGCTGGAGATGGTCGCCAATCTAGATGGCATGTTCGATTGAGAGCAGCGGCGCGGTCGGTATTTGGCCTCCAACACCCTTCTGGCTTCCTCTCAAAGCACGACCTTGTGTCAGAACGTAGGGAGTCTCGTGGACATTGTGTATTTTGACCAGTCTGTAAACCGCGAGCAATACTGTGACGCTGGTCTGGTTCGTCGGGGGGGGGAGCAAAAGATTTGATCTGCTAGTACTGCTACTATCTGCTGGTACCGCTATTGTTTGATATGCTAAATTATCTACTACCATATCTATATCTCTCCAACATCTGCTACTATAGGTAGTTATCCATAGTAAAATTCGGGTGATGGCTGGATAGGCCTCTCTTACAAATGCACTACCTGATGAGCTAATTAGGTGCTCATATTGCGGAATATATGCACTTATTCATTTTGCACTCTGGGTTTTGCTCACCTCCGCCTGGTGGTGTCGCACTGCACAAATGGGCACGTCTCCGGCTGACAGCGCCAAAGTTATCTTGGGACAAACAAAGAAAAGCACAGAGAGACGAATACAATTGCATACCATACCTGGATTTTGGAAGAGCCGCTACCTGCAAATGGCATGATGATTTTTGCCATCACCCGTGGCCCAGGACATCAGGGTTCCCATCGGACTTTTCATCCGCCGTTCATCCGATTCGTGCCGCACCTTGCAATAGCTTCATCGCGACCAGTGGAAGACGAAGTTGCTACTCTTCGATAACTCATGTCTCGCCTTGCACACCGGTGCCCGAGCGACCCTCAGGGGCTGCGCCATCATCAGCTACATCTCTAAAGCCACTATAACTTCATGCAATAGAGTGAGCATCAGCACTGGATTCTCCCTTCAAGCCTTCTCTCCCAGCTTCTCCAGTATCAGCTGCGCCTTGCGCATCTGTGCCCCAGCCTCCACCCCCACATTTGGTACCGCGAATGGTGGCATACACTGACTATAAATTAGGCCTCCGAGGTCCTGTTACTTGATATTCATCGCTTGGCTTGGAAGATGGCGAAGTAGCCTCCATTATGGACGGAAGCGCCCCTTCCGAGTACTTTGCCTCTAAGGCGTCGTCGAGCCGGGCACTCCCTCCCCATTTGCGAGGCTCCATTGGCCAAGACAGACACTCTCTGGCCTCTTCGACTGAAGAACGGAGTGCATCCAACAAGTCCTCGTTTGTACAGCACCTGCCTCCTCACCTGCGGCCTCTGGTGCAGCAAGGCCTCTCCCTGGACGCTTCATCCGACTATGCCGCCAATAGCGAATTTGGTGAAAACCCAAGCAGTATTTCGACAGCCACGACAGCGAGGGAGGCAGAACTTGAAACTAAAGGACTCAGAGCGCCATTTGATGATCACCCTTCGCATCTCCACTCGAGCGTTCTCAACGACAGTGCTGTCAAAGTCATTACCGATTTGGCCCCCCAAACGGCTCCATTTCAAGTGACCCAAATGCTGGGCCGACATATCCGTGCCCAGTACTCTGCTGGTGGTTGTAAAGATTACCATCTCAAGTATAGTCGACTTGAGACTCAGATATCCATATGTACGAAAGTTTGCACAGCTGCAACTTTCTCGACTTCAGTGCCATGGCCGTAAATCCACTTGGCCGATGCCGTATCGTACCCAGAATCTTTAAGGATGTCGGTAGCTTTACGGATACGGCCGTGGCTAAAAACGACGAGAGGATGAGTTCAGAGAAGTTGGCCGAACGAACAGCGAATACTCGCAAACGAACAAGCAGAGAGCTCCATCCGAACCGCTGCCGGTATTGCCCTCAAGCCTTCACAGCCAGACATTTCGCCAGGCAACAGGAGCTGCAGATAGAATGGATTTACCGGCCTTCTCGGCTCTTCCCTGCTCGAGACGTTCGCACTGAGGCAGGCATGGTTGAGTCTATGCGACCATCTTCACACTCTCTATGGAGTTCGATCTCTATACTGTCGGTAGCAGGAAGATACGAAGCTCAGAATCTTTGAACTGGGCCTCTGCGCTATACGAAAAGAAAAAGAAAAAGAAAAAGATGTATTGACACGGTTCGAATGGGTCACCAACCGGCTCACTAGGAGGCAGATGTCCATTGCCGGCCGCCAAACGATGGCTAATTGGTAGGCACTGCGTTGTCTAGCCTTTCGGTTGGGAATGAGATATGGAAGGGTAAATCAGGCAAGGGACTTACACCCATCCTGCCATCCCCATTATGCAATATTCGTTTGGTACCTGTTGCGCCATGGGTCTCAAGCCTCGGCATAGATAGTACTGCCACCTGATACAAATGCGAAGAATGTGCAGCAACATTTCACATCGCTAGATACTTTGTGAACCACTACCGACTTGAGCATGCCGACAAAGACCTTCTTCAGCCAAAAATATGCCAATGACCAAGAGCAAGGGGCTGCCGCCAGGGCATACTGGAGCACGACGTGCACTGATTGTGGATCGACTTATGGCATAAGGCGTAGACTTCACGAGTATACAGCGTCCAACGACGATTTTGCCTTTGTACTTCTTGTCGTCCACAAACAACTCTGCCCCCCCACCACCCGTCTTCCTTTTACGAGATTGCTATTTGCTTCCCGTATTTTTTTTTTATTGGTGCCCCCTCCCAGTTTTTTTCACGGTGCTGCGGTTTCCCTGACACGTTCTCTTTCGAAGCGGTATCATATTCCTGGCGTTCGACCCGTTCTCTCAGGAGACGGTGTTCATTTGGTGGTGGCTTTGGTCCGTTCTCTCATGAGACGGCTTTTATCTGGTGGTTGTTCATGCTGACCCTGGATTTTAGTACACTACCAGTTAGCGAGAGCCCTCGCATAGACGTCTCGGTATGAGCATTCTCGAACTCGTGGGGTCTCCTATGCCTCCAAGACGAACCACATCATAACAGAACCTCGTTGCCAACAACTTCTTTTGCGGCAATGGAGTTTGCCAGTAGAGACCGATTTGTAATAGCACGCGCAAACTACAAATATCTTAATGACCAATGCGCGAAGAGATATTTTCTTTGTTCAATTGTCATTGTGAGCCAGATTGAACGAGAATCGATGTACCTGGACCTGTATCGATAGCGAATCCGGCAGAATGACCGTGGGAGATATAAAGGAGGAAGGAACGACTTTACTGCCCAAGAGCCCACAGATTCAATAAAAAATGATCTCGTCTGTCGAAAATTCTGCCGTTATGATTTCAATCACGGTCCCCAGCCATTATACCTTTGAAAAGCGTTCTTCAATTGCGCCGTTTGTCTCTCTTTTGTCCCTGTCGTGTCGATTGTCAAATTGCCGACGTATACTAGTGTTCGTCTTTTTTGCCCTCGGAGCGCCGTTCTCTCATGAGACGATGTTTATTTGACGGCTTTCGACCCGTTCTCTCAAGAGACGGCTTATATCTGGTGCTTGTTTGATCCGTTCTCTCAAGAGACGGTCTCATTATTGTAAGTTTGGTTCTTCTCAGTGTTTCTCAGCCATCATTAACAGTTGTATAGCCTATCGACAAAATAGTCTTTTCACAGTTAGAAGAAGGTGTAATTGCCTGCTGTGAGCGTATACGACAATGCGTTACAGCCTGCTCCGCCGCCGATGTACAGGTAGACCCTCGCCTGCGAGAGGAACTTAAGACGGCAGAGGCAAAGATCGGCCTTCAAGCACAGACGGAGCTTCTCCAGCTGGTCAAATGATCGTATGTTACTCTTGATTGATGTTATGTACGAAGACACTAATGGAATCAGTGGATGGTCCACAACTAGGCTGTCTGTGACAAAAGCCCTCTGGGGGACCTTTCCTGCCGGCCCGGGGGACGCTGATACTCAGCGCCGGTTTGAAGTTGACCGAACGGCGTCGATTTCTCGAGCCGGGAAGTTCATTGGAGTCGAAAATCCTAATGGTAAGTCTCATAACAGGACAATCTCTGTACGATATGGGACACTTACCCCCCCTTTTTTTCAGCTTTTAGGAAAGGAAAGAAGAAGGCAAAGGGCCAGAACATTGATCGTTCATTTGGAAGATTTGACGATGCTATTCCCCTATGCAACAGCAGGGCTTACTCTGCAGAATTCTCGCCAAAGGAATGCCAGTACGGTGATGGGTGCAAGATGTGCCACGATCTACGCAAATACCTGAGCGAGGGCCGTCGCGAAGATGTCAAAGCTCTCGGCAGGAAGTGTCCTGCATTCGAGGCGTATGGCTACTGTGCTTCAGGCTGGAAGTGCCGGTTTGTCAAGAGCCACATGCAAGAACCTTTCCCCTCCCTGGAGCATGGGTACGTCTCTTTTTGTCAGCTGCTATCAGTTCTGAAAAGTGATTACTCGAGGCGGTATGAATACAATGGGCCTGGCAGACAGATTAGAAGACGGACCCAGGCCCCTGCTCCCGCCACCAGGACCCCGGCATTGTCGTTTACACCCAAGCACAGTCTGCCGCAGTTGGATACGCCAACTCCAAAGAGACCTCGGGGAGACGAGCCTACAACACCCGGTCTGCCAACACCAACGAGTGCTTCCCGGCAGTCAACTCGTCTCTCAACTCTTCCTGTGGTCAATTACTCGCTTCCCTCTCATGCTAAAGTCGACTCAGAAGGGTATAAGTCCGATAGGACATTTCAAAACTCTGAAGAGGAGCCAGAGCCGGATGGGAAGTTCGATGTGGAAGACATACCAGCAGATGAGTCGGCCCTAGCCAGATGATGCTGATGCTCAGCGCTGGTTTAAGTCGACCATACAGCGTCGATTTCTGGAACCGGGAAGTTGATTGGAGTCGAAAAAAATGGTAAGTCTCGTAATAGGAAAGTCTCCATGCTAGATGTAAATCCTAACCCTGCTTATATGCTAGCGAAGCTTGCTCAGTGACTCAAAAGCCTTCCCACACTTGTCGCACGCTGCGTCAATCCCTGCTTCCGGATGGGCGTCTTTTCGGTACAAAACAAGCGCCTCTTTCTGCTTAAATGATTTATCGCAGTCTTCGCATGGGAAGAGCTTCTCGTCTGCATGGAATGTCTGACGATACGTGGAATTGTCTTGAGTTTTAAAGTCCTTCCTATACACTTCACATACCCACGGCCGGTCATCTGTATGTGAGGCCTTATGTGGCTCAACACAATTGAGATTATCCAATTTAGCGGTACATTCATTACAGACATATCGTGGCGCATCTGCGTGTACCCTAGATGGTCAGAGTTGAAACCAGGCTCCAAGGCGTCAAAGCATCAATTTATAGTAGCAGTCCTGGACAAAATCACTTCAGGTCAATAATAGTGTTATTGGTTGAGAAAGAAGGACCCCTCTACCTGCTAGCCGGGTCACGAGCTGGCTTCGGCCGTCCCACATGTTGGAAGGAACAGAGACACACAGGTAGAAGGTTGTTCGGAAGCTTATTTATGGTGGCGTCAATACATCTATATAAACAACAACAAACATACAATGTATCTACTAGAACTTAGTCTATTCAATACATCCGTTTCCTACGTTCAACAACACCACAACGTACATGTCCCCGAATGCAAGGGGGCGGCTCTTCTGCCGACTGAATATAACGTTAAGTCAATTCTGGTCCGTAGTGAAGCCGGGGCCAACTTCTTCAGTTATGCCCAGGATGACGACCACTATGATCTCGAGTTAGTAACCAAATCAAGTTCTAACCTGCCTCATCTAGGTCTCCAACATGTCAGACAACTGCTTTAATGGAATCCACCAAACACTTTTCCTGAATGGGGGTTTTGCTCCAGGCCCCCCTCGCCAATCCGCATGCGACCCTCATCACTTTGTTCAGGACGTAACGGCGGCTATATTTACAGACCACCCAGAGACGAGACTCATGCGTGCATCCATCGCGCGCAGAGCAATAGCAAACGGCTATGAGTACTTGCCTGACCACCACATGAGTGATCCCAAAGTAATCCAGTGGGTATATGCTCAGGTAAATCTCTCAAAGAGAGATCCAGTGGCTTACTTTTGTCAGCACTGTGGTCTTGGAAAGAATCGACAACGGCGGCGAGAAGCATGGCCGAGATGGTATCGTGGTTGGGCCTTGTTCGATGGCGGCTGATCAACTCCACATTGGCAGCGTAAGTTGTCTTTATCATGTCTATGAGGAAGTCGAGGGCGTTGGCAATTTGGTCTTGGTGTCTCTTCGAGTAGGTGACCTCGAGGTATCTAGCAAGTTTGTTTTTGATCTCATAGTTGAATTCAAGACCATCAGCTCACACTTCTTCTAATCTCATACGCTATCCATTATCGAGAGCGTATCGGTCGTTGGGGTTCCCCTTTCGCTTTCTGTCAGGGGCTTCAATCGAAAATTTTGCTCGACCGTATAATGTTCTTCCTCTTGGGAGGGCCTCCTCCCAACTCCACTTGCTCTCTCCCACCATCACAAGGCCATCATAATCCTAGTCGTGGAGGATAACATGAGGAGGTCCCGCCGGGTTGGCCTGAATACATAGCGATTAATCGGGTTGAGTCGTTATTGACGCTCCTCTCCACGTGAGGGAGGCTTCCGCTGTTTCACCACTCATGAATGTTGAGGTTCTGCGGGCCGCCCTTACCATGTCCGTCAGAAAGTCTACGCCGCTGGCGATTTAGTCTTTGAACTTCTCTTCCAGTAAGTGACCTCATCGACAATGTATTATATACCTGTAACTTCGTGGTGCATAAATAGCTCGCTCAGTGTCACGGCAGCTGCAGTAGTTGACTTGGGAGGTTTTAAATAATATTTCTCTGGGCTCATGCCAGAGGTGTGATTCACAAATGCTTCATGAATACTCTAGTTGAAGGGTGCGTTATTTCTCAATCCTATCGTCTGTGTAGAGACGCGTTGGTCTCACCAGTATAATCCATTAACATGCTGGTGCTTCGTTTCTGTAGGAAGACGTGTGGCCCTTTTAGTCGGTCGAAGTGTACTGGCTCTTCCAGATGCTGCTCGGCGAATTCAGACTGCTCGTCGATGAGAGCGCTGTGTTTTGCCCGTATCGTCTGCTCCCGTATTTCTTTGGGACTCGGTCGTCTAGAAACGAAGCATAATTAGAGCAGCTCCAAAACAATGACCAATAAGACTCACTCACTTACGTTTGTAGATAATGTCAAAACCATCACCCCCATTGCTCTTTCCAAGAGAGATGTCAATGGTAAAGCCCGGCCAAAAGCTGCGGCAACCCTCCCCCCCAGCTGACTTGATGAACAGTCTGATGAAGGCGATCTTGTCTGTTTGTCTGTTGATTGAAATTGAAGCGGCGTAACAAACACTTGCTGTGAGGTTCAAGGCCGATATCACTACGATAGGCAACCCCAAATGGAGGCTGAATCAAGAAGCCCAAACAAACAGCTCTACCAAAAGACAGATAGAGCGCCGTATCTGGGCTTCTCGATTCAACTTCCATTGTAGGGTTCACATCGTAGCGATTGCCAACATAAACACACCAAGCCTTTGTTATCGACAGGTTTGCTGCCCTTCAGAAATTCTTTTTTGGCTACAAAACTGAAATCGCGATTCCTCGATGATGCGGCGTCATGACGGTATAGCTCAGTGGATATAGGGTTTCGTTGTGTGGCAAAGGTATCGATCGATAGAGTCGGCTTCTGGAACGTCGAGAGTCTAAACACATCGAGCAGAGATAAAGTCAGCCATCTCTTTGTCTAGCCTTCAGCTTCAAATACCCTCGTAAGCTCAGAAAATCTGGCGGAATAAAACATTGAGCTTACCGAGACAAGGGGAGCCAAGAACATATATGGTCACAGTCGGTGGCCAAGCAGAGATCTGATGAATGACGGAAGAGAAATAAAGAGCAAATGGGAGCATGGTGATTATATTGCAAGGAAATAGGTGTTTTATATGGAGGAGGAAAAAAATTCCTTGTGTAACAGTTGCCACTTGCCCATCCATTCACTGTGCTCCCCATCGACCAACAGTTGTTTATTCACCACTGCACAATCCACAACCACAACCTTTTCATTGTCGTTCTCCATGATGATAGTACGTGGTAGGAAGGGCAAAAAATTACAAAGTAATGCTTCAGCAAGATAGAAACAAACAGAAAGAGTTGCAAAAAGAAAAAAAAGGAAAAGGGTCAGTTTAACGTCATGACCCAGGACGGGGATTGTACCTGCCGCCTCTTACGAGGACGGTAGAAACACCGCCTCTTACGAGGACGGTGACCACTCGGCCATCCCAAGCCGAGTGGTTGATGGAGTGAGACATAATTTCCCCTATAGCTTAATAGCAGTAGCACAGGCCAGGTTACCTTGGTACTACAGGTTCTACAGGTACCTCTAGGACTTTGAAGATGCAAACGCTGCTGGTGGAATCGTCCTCTCGTGTCACCAGATGATGCATACAAAGGCTTCGTGCAGCGTGTTTCCCACCATCTTCCACCCTTGTCCTCGCCAGCTCGGTCCACGTGCCCGTCCCTGGTTGTATGACCATTTGCTTTGTCTCGCCCAGCTCGAGCCATCATCACCAAGACCGTATGGCTACCTCCGGTAAAGCCACCAGTTACGAGCTCCATTCGTCCATCTTCAAGCTCCCTCGAGTTAAGTCATCATTTCTATCCTTCGACTATTCACTTGCAAAGGCGTCTCTAATTCCCTTTCGAAACCATGCTTAGGCATCGCTGACTTTGACATCAAAAGGGAATCTCCGACTACAAATCTCAACGGAAGACCTGCCATGTTACAATATCTCGTTTACTGTACGACACTTCTTCGATATTGCTTGACGCGACTTCCAATCACATCGTCTCCAGAGGAGAAACTACAACGTCATATCGATGTGTCAATGGTATAGACCTCCATACCATTTTCCTCCTCTACCACGTGCTGGGAGCCAACGCCGTCTCCAACATTCGGAGGTATCCAGTCAGTGGTCCTCAGGCTTCTACTGAAATCCCTATTCGAGATTTTCGGGCTGATAATGAGGGGCTGATAGTTCAGTATTCATGCGCCCATAGTGCTTCCGATGCCTCGAGGTTGAGGACGGACCCAGGTGCCTACATTGGCGTTCCCCCCGAATCATAGTACATTGCAACTCGACAAGCCTACATATGTACTCGAAGGGGCCCTGGAAGGGCGATAAGGGGGTAAGCCCAGAACACCCAGTCTGCCGCCACCAACGAGCGTCAGCTCGTCTCTTTACCCCTCCTAGATTTGACTCGGGTTCAGGTTTACGCTCCGCTGCGACTATACAGGGGTCAAGATGCCCTGGGCAACTGGACCGCAATCTTGGTCCATCGAGGCCATCTACCCATACATCGCGTCAAACAGATGCACCACAGAATGTCGGCTTAGTATCGGTAAGCCCCAATTGGGTTAAAGGGCAAGGAGCCACGATTCTATTGCCTCTTGTTGCCACCCAGTTCAAGATCCATGATGACTCGACTATTGGTTTTGAAGAGCACAAGGGGAATGTGGTCCTGGGTATTTAACGCTGTGACAAACCAGAGTTTTATCGCGGGTTTCTACGCGGCTTGCGAACTAATGACCTGCTATACGTATAAACACATGTACAATATGTAGACTTTGGCGTCGCTGTGACACCATGTCTTGTCCGTCATTGTGTTGAGCACCGATTATTTAGAAGTTAGGCTACTTGGTTAAATAGCCGCTGGGCGTAGAGAAGGGTATTACCTGTCAGCATGCCAATATGCTTCTCTACAATAGAAATGTTTGGTGGGAAATTAACTTGGAGGATAGAGCAATGAGATGTATTTATGCGTATATCGCGGGTATCGCCGTCCTTCGAGCTATAACATAAGAAAACAGACCAACTCCAGTCTCAGACCTTCTTGGCTTTTAAACCACTGGATCCGAATATCCCCAAAATGTCACAATCATTGGCTGAACGCAGCTATATTTCATTGAATCTCTAAATGTACTGTAGGTTAGCCAAAATTCCCAGTAGAAAGCGAGAGAAAAGTGAGCAGCATATGAATCACTGCGCGATGCCTAGTGACGCGTCAGGCTGGCCATCAGTTGGCAACGCACCCAAGCTACTCTCTTCTGTCGTTTTATGAGTAATTAATGGACCTCTCCCTGATACTGGCGGTTCGGAATGCCATACGTTTGCAACACTGTCCTCCAAGATGTTCAAAGACGCTTTGAACCTAGATGTCAGCGGACCACTCACCTGCTTGACCAGCTAATCGTGCTGCTTAGGGCTTTAGAAGCTGCTGCTACGTGATCCCTTGGAGTTGATGGACGAGATTTGATAAAGCTGTAAGCTTACCATTGCATGAGGTGAAGGATGCCAAGCTATTAGAGGAATGTAGCAATAGTAGCTGATACTAGATCAATGGAACAATAGCGGCGGTACTAGAAAGCTATAGCGATAGTAGCAGATACTAGAGTGATATAGCATTTACTAGAATAATATAGCGAAATAACATATACTCGCAGAGAGTAGTGGTAGTAGCAGATACTCTGAGAACTAGATATCTAGGCAATCAGAATGAGTTGAATATCTGACGCACAGCGTCTTGTTTGTAGGCTCGCGTGAGGAATCAATCGTGTGAGATATTTGGTCATGATATAGGAGTCCCCTTTGTCTGATCTGGAGGGGCAAATTGGACAACAACAAGCCAACAACCATTCCGCATCACGCAGAGTTTCACCATAGGGTTGTCTTCCATATGAAGGAGTCATATGCCCACTGTAGCAGGGCAAACCATTCAGGTACACAGAGCCAAGTCCCTCTTGGCGCCCTTTCTCACTTCTGAACTGGTGGTCACTCCAGCACCTTGATGTATGGATCAACTATCGACAAATGGGCGTGTCTGCTTGGCGTCACTGGGTGTGACCCAAGGTATATGCAAGTTCTTCTATGTTGTGTAAAAAACACCCAAATTGCATTAATGAGATGTATGTAAGAGCATCTATGCCCAGCAAATTTCCCCGTGATTGAATGATACCCATCCCATGCTAAAACCCCAAGTAGTTCTCTGTCTCTCCCATTATTTCTATCTTCTCCACCGTTTTCTCATATCCCCTATTGCTTCTTCAGCTCCTTGATTTCCTCCTTGAGGTCTTCAATCTCCGTCTTCATAGAGGTAACAACGTCCGCGGTAACCTTCATAAACATCTGCGTCTGTTGACGCATCTTGGTCATCTCCTCTTTCAAGTCAGCGACTTCCAAAACCATGTCGACTTTGGTCGACGCGCTGCTAGGAACCCCTGGCAAAGTCATTTGCATCAAGACACTGTTGAACTCGAAATCGTCCTCCTGCGTGTAAGATCGCTTCGTCGGGGTTTCGGTAGTCGAATCGGGCGCTGGACGTTTCGTACCACGTCCGTCCAACTGTTGTTCAGTCGAACCAGTTGGTGTGGCACTCGTTGTTGGCCCAGAATGGGTCGATGTAGCGCGAGTCGAAGTTGAGGTTTGAGGCGCAACTGTCGCTGGCTTCGTCTTCACCGTTGCTTCAGTCGCAGTTGTGTTGGACTGTTTGCTGTTGGACTGCTTGTCGTTCTTGGCTCTCGACTTTCGGTAGATGGTGGGGGTGTTCTTCAGCCTTGGCCACATCTCTCTGTACTCTCTGCCCTTTCTTGTATCCGTGTCGAAGATTCGGGGTTGGATAGTGTCGGGATATGCAGCCATGTAATCGCTGGTATGGTCCTCCGGCTCGACATCAAATCCTTTTGCGCGGATTTTGCGCATATAGGAGCGTGGCAGGTCCTTGTACATTGCCTTGAGCATCAAGTAGATGGGCCACGTATTCATCTCATCCTTTCCGATCAAGCCACGGTACAGTCGATGCTTAGAAATGCATTGGCGTGCGGATAGATTGAGAGCAAACTGCTTGGTAATGATGAGGTGTCTCATTTGCTCCTGCGTCTCTGCGTCCATCTGCGATGCTTGTTCCCAGTATGCTTGTACGCATGCAATACCATCTGCGAAATCTTCGTCGTCTTTTCCGAGGTCCAGACTCGCGATGGTCAGCTCAAGGGGCACGAGTGTCGTCTCTGCTGTAGCAGCGTCGGGTAAGCCTTCGTCATCGTCGTCAATCTCCGGCTCCATACTCGTAATGCTGGGCTCACGGGAAAGCGAAACAAGTGCCGTATCCGCTGTGGCTGCGTTAGATGAATTTTTGTCTTCATCAATCTCCTGCTTCAACCCCATGATGTTGGGTTCGTGAGGGACGAGTCCAGCATCCGTCATCATGGCGGCGTTGCATGTGTAGTGCGAGATGCTTGGGAGAAGAGAGTTGAGAAGAGAAAGAGAAAAGATTTCTCACACGTAAGGCACGCGTAAATTTCCTCTTCGTGACGCGTCAACGGGTTTGCGGTGAGCGCCAGCAGAATATGTAGAATTTGAACTGTGAGGCAGCTGCCAAATTACTGAACAGAGAGGTGACCAAGAAGAACAAGAAGAAGAAGATTTTGGCAGCGACTGTAATTCCATTCGGAACGTCTTGTCTTGACGCAAAAAGAGCTGGATCCTCGGAATCTGCTGCCTCCAAGAGGATGGAGATTGGCGGAGCGGGTGTTCATCCTCGACTCAGAAGCAGGGGCTTGCCGTCATATATCGCGGCACGACTGTGTCTATGCGTCTATCAGCGTTAAACCGGCCCAAATAAATCGACTCGAAATATAGAGTCACTGATTTCTCGCACACCTTGAATTGGTTTTCAGTCGCTATCGCCTGATGTTGTTTCTGGAACCACAATCTACGCCAATGGTCCCCCCCTTTCTTGGTAGTAAAGACTCCTACAATCCCCAATCACAACTTTTCAATCGTCGTTCTGAATCATGATGATACATAATAAAAGGATAAAAAACGACAGAGTGACGGTTGAATGAGATAAAAAAAAAAGGGGGGGGGGGGGCAAAAAGGAAAAAAAAGAAGAGAAGGGGGTCAGTTTAAAGTCATGACCCAGGACTTGAACGCTGAATCTAACGATGACAGCTGGTCCGACCAAGTCTAACGACGATGGCGGTTACCACTCGGCCATATGGCCGAGGGCGATAGACAGATAGTTAATTTCTCCTATAGCTTTACAGCCGGCACTGGTACTCTCTTTTACAAGTCCGGCTTGTATTGCTTTGGTCGTAACCGTGAAAGGGGGCGAGGTGGCCATTGGTTGTCTGTTTACAAGAGACGCTCGATGGTTGAGCTGATCGAATGAAGTATGTTCATCCCTATATCTGTAATGCTGAAATGGATTAGGAGAGGTCCATCTCAGAAGTGAGAAAGGGCACCAAGAGGGAGTCACACGCCTGGACCGTCCCAGTAGCTGATGCAGATTACTTCTAAAGTTCCTGGACTCACCCCAAGGACAAGATTCTAGATACTCCCACATACGATGTCTAGAAGCCGAATGCCAACAATACCACTAGGTACCTAGTAGTCAACATGGAGCCTGATACTTCTTCGACAAAGGCAGAGTTTGCGATGATGGGTCTTAGCTCTGTGTATCTGAAGGGTCTGCGCTGCTACAGTGGGCATGTGACTCCTTTGGAAGGGACCCCTTTGGTGACACTCTGCGTCCCAACTTCCCTGGCCAGCAACTCCTTTTTTAAAGAATACTTTCTGTTCGAGGGTCCCTTGGAGATGCTGCTCAGCGTCAAAGCGTTGGGACCATCCTAAGTTTGACCATATTACGAAGCACGCACTATCTGATCGCATATCGAAACACCAGCTTTTCAATGGACCATACTGGTGAAAGGCAATACGTCTCTACATATACAATAAGAGTTGATATTTTGCTTGTCTGAGAAGTCAGAGGAACGTCCAAGTGGATTGTAACAAAATCGCTGTCTAATAGCTATATGCTCCCCAGATTTTACATCCTTGTCCATGATAACGCCGTCTTGTGAAAAGTTTCCCCAAGATCAAGTTACAACTTGGCAAACAGCCCCTTTGTTGCCCCTTTACCCAGTTGAACCAACGTGCTCTTGACCCGCATATACGCCATGATGCCCTCGAATCCATTTTCTACGCCAACGCCGCTCATTTTCCACCCGCCCACGGGCATCTCGGCCGGAGATTCGCCCCAGGTATTGATCCAGGTAATGCCGGCTTGCAATTCCCGAATGACGTTTTGCGCCAGACTCAGGTCTGTAGCAACGACGCCGGCTGCGAGACCCATCTTGGTGTCGTTTGCGCGGCGAATCAGCTCGGGGAGCCACTCCTCCTGGGATTTGCCCTGTGTCTTGTACGGTAAGACGGCCATGACGGGGCCAAAGATTTCTTCGCGAACGATGCGCATATCGTCGGTACAGTTGGTGAAGATAACTGGCGGAACCCAGTATCCATCGGGTGTCGGCTTGTTCTTCTGCGCGTCGACAGCGCCATCGTATAAGACCTTGGCCTTGTCGGTCTCTTTGCCGTGTCGGATGTACATGTTGACCTTGTCGCGGTGAGCGGCGCTGACGACAGGGCCGAAATTCGTCGTCTCATCTTGGGGCAGACCCATGCGGATGCCCTCGCGGCAGCGTTTGACGAGAGCCTCTTCCACGCGCGGCAGCAGTGTATCGGGGACAAGGACGCGGGTGCCATTCGTGCAGACTTGGCCAGTGGAGAAAAAGTTGGCTGCCATGGCAATATCGGCTGCTTCGTCGACGTCGGCATCGGGGAGGACGACGAGCGGGCTCTTGCCACCCAGCTCCATGGTGATGCCTTTCATGCCCTTGGCAGCCTCGCTGGCTACCTTGCTGCCTGTGCTGACCTGGCCAGTGAAGCTGACTTTGGCGATGCCTTCGTGGGCGACGAGGGGAGCTCCCACGCTGGCGCCATCACCGTAGACGACGTTAAATACTCCAGGTGGAAGACCAGCTTCGACGTAGATTTCGGCCAATGTGTTTCCGTGGAGCGGCGTCACTTCACTCGGCTTGTAGACCATGCAGTTTCCAGCGGCGAGACAGGCGGCAGACTTCCACAGAGCAATCTGAATGGGATAGTTCCAGGCGCCAATGCCCGCGCAAACCCCTAGAGGCTCGTGGCTGGTGAGGACGTACGCATCTGGCCGCAGGGTAGTGTGCTGTCCAGGCTGGCTATTGGCAATAAAGTGTGCATAGTACTCGAGGACATCGGCCCCAGTCACCACATCAACGGTCGAAGTCTCGGACCAAGCCTTGCCCGTGTCGAGCATCTCCGTGCGGGCGAGCGCATCGTTTCGCTCCCTCAGGATGGCGGCAGCGCGAAGGAGGATGGCAGCGCGTTTGGGAGCGGGCGTCTGCGACCATGTTGGGAAAGCCTTGTGAGCAGATGAAACGGCGTCATTGAGCTGCGAAGGTGTTGTGGTGTAGATTGTCGCCAGTGGTTTGGCGGTGCTGGGATCGAGAGATTGGAAGGTGTGCGACCCCGAGGATTGCGGCTGGGGTTTTCCAGAGTGGAAAGTGTGAATCTCTTTTGAAAAGGTCATGTTGGACTCGATGTTCTGTCACAGGCTATAATTGATTGACGCCTTGAAGCTTCAAGTTTGGCGATGTCGAGTTGAAGTTGGAGCTGGACAGTGACGTCGATCTTGGCTCCAATCGGTACCAGCACAGGCACGGGGAACTCCGTTGGTAGCAGGACGTTTTACAAGTACGAGTATGTACATGTACCAACTACTCCACCGCCACGACGGCGATTGTTCTTTACGAGTACTAGCTCAGGACATGACAAGTCAAGTTGGCCAATGTTGGTGCCATTACCAATTGAATGGATTTGAGACGAGACGGAATCTACACTGTATTCGCCGCTGTCTCACCTGTCAGGGACGCCGTTTGCATTACAGGCCGTTGTGGGGAGGATACGGGGCTTCAGCGTTGTTGTCTGGGGCTCAGCGACTGCTAAGACACGCTACTGTCCGTCGTGAGAGCATTTACCTGCATCCGGCAACTAGTCGTAAGATACGGAGTACGGAGTAGAGGGAACGAAATAGCAGGAGAAGAAAAAAAGAGACAGGACCATACGTCACTGATGGATCCTGAAAAGTGAGAGATGCTAAACATCCCCGTCCGGCGGTGGGGGCTCCGAGTTGATTGTGCCGGCTCGGCTTGGCAAAGATGCGAGTGGATATGCACGATCGGTCAGGAGAGGCCGAGGTGCCTTTTGACAGTATGAGAAGGAGAGAGAAGAGATTCATGGTGTAAATATGGTTGTATATACGGAGTAATATTACCATGAATCAATGATATGTTAGTTTAATCTGGATATCAATCAGGAACATTATCGTGGTGATGATATAGGGTGGCTCGGATCCGGGGGGCTCGTATTAATCAACGAGACGCATCAACACCGTGGATTCAGCTGAAGAAAACAACAGACCGCCTTAAGCCACATTATGACTAAAAGTTGAGATCAAATTCTGCTAGTACATACAGCCCGGGCTACGCTTGTAAAAATCATGCAGCCACCGTAACAATAATTGTTCCGATCAGAAGCCAAAAAACTTCGATGCAAGCAACATGGCTTTTCGATGTAGAACAAAGTTCAGATTTCAAGGTACATGAGTACGTACTCACGTCAAGTGGGACACCCCAGTACGATTAGCCCCGCTTATCCACTCCAATCGCTATCCATATCCTGGTCTCAGCCAATCAATTCCCGCTTTACTGCCCGGATCAACTTAGCCCCGTCTCTCGTTCCATGCCCCACTCCGCCCTCCTGCATCAATCAGCTAAGCCTGGCCTCAAACGCCTCAAAATAGTCATGATCTTCACTAACCAACGCTCGAAAAGGCTTCTAAACAGCACAATCCGCCAGCCTCTCCCCCGCAACGGACGCCCACAAACCCATCCAGAGCCCGCGCAAATGTCACTCTTGGCATATGTACGAGCAGGTACTCGTACGAGAACTTACTCCGTGCAGCCAACCAAGGAATCCTCGGCTTAGTGGTGGGAATTGCAGCATCCCTTGACGTCATCCCAAGCACGACAAGACACACTGTGCGGAAAGACGCCATGCCACAGCCAAGCCAGAAACCATGGCGCCGAACCAGCGGCTCTTTTTGACAGGAGCCCTGAAGATCGATTCGATTGGGCGAGGCGGGAGTAAGATTCTTCTTTTTTTTCTCGCGTGCTTCTGTTGGCTGCGTTCTGTGTGGAATGTCCGTCCGCCTCAGCCCACTCGCTCACTTCATCCTGATTGCAGACTCCACCGCAAACATGCGAAAACAAGCCAATACTTCTTTCTGACGAGTCCGTTGCCAGCCGTGCCCGTTAGCGTCAATGGCGACTTTGTATCTGCTCGTACCGTGGAGGTGGCTTTGGCTGGAGGTGGACGAGGTCGAGGCTGACTCGCCTGTTCCTGTTCCATTGTGCTCATAAATATCGCCGTCTTCCTGTCACACTGTCCGCCTGATCTCGAGGCTACTGCTTCTGCTGGATACAGACATCCTTCCATCACAGCCTTGCCTTGGCAAATAGACAACAGACACCCTGTTTCAAGCCCGTTGACTCTGTGAACCCAGATCTGGATTTGCCTTCCATGCGTGCGTCTTATACTTTCAGGAGAACGCCGCAGTAGACTACTTAAAGACTTGCTCTTCCCACGTCAAGACACATCCCTCTTCATCCATCTTTTCCAAGCACGACACCATGACTACCCGCTCCCTTCCTAGCAATGGCAGCTCTGCCTTTGACTACATCATCGTTGGCGGAGGCACTGCAGGCTGCGTGATTGCCTCCAGACTCTCCAGCTATCTGCCCGAGCTCCGTGTTCTTCTCATCGAGGCTGGTCCCTCCGACTTTAACCTCAACCACGTCCTCAACTTGCGAGAATGGCTGAGCCTGCTGGGCGGCGAGCTAGACTACGACTACGGCACCACAGAGCAGCCCATGGGTAACAGCCATATCCGCCATTCTCGTGCCAAGGTTCTTGGAGGATGCTCGTCACACAACACGCTCATTTCCTTCCGTCCTTTCCGTCACGACATGGACCGCTGGGTTGCTCAGGGTTGCAAAGGCTGGACCTTTGAGAATGTCACTCGTCACATTGACAACCTTCGCAACACATTCCAGCCTGTCCACGCCCGTCACCGCAACCAGCTGTGCAAGGATTGGGTCCAGGCCTGTTCCTCCGCTCTCGACATTCCCGTCATTGACGACTTCAACACCGAGATCCGTGAAAAGGGCCAGCTCACACAGGGCGCGGGTTTCTTCAACGTCTCGTACAACCCAGACAACGGTCGCCGAAGCAGCGCCTCTGTTGCTTACATCCACCCCATCCTGCGTGGCGAGGAGCGGCGACCAAACCTGACTATCCTGACCGAGGCTCACGTCTCCAAGATCTTGGTGGAGAATGATGTTGCCAGTGGTATCGTCTTGCACTTGGCGTCGGGCAAGAAGACGGTGTTGAAGCCCCGTAAGGAAATTATCCTTTGCGCTGGTGCAGTTGACACACCTCGCCTGATGCTTCACTCTGGTCTTGGTCCTCGCGCGCAACTCGAGGGTCTGGGACTTCCCGTTGTAAAGGATATTCCCGGTGTTGGCGAGAACCTGCTTGATCACCCGGAGACGATTATCATGTGGGAGCTCAATACGCCAGTTCCTGCCAACCAGACTACCATGGACTCGGATGCCGGTGTCTTTATCCGCCGAGAACCCACCAACGCTGCCGGCAAGGACGGAGATGCCGCCGACATCATGATGCACTGCTACCAGATTCCTTTTACACTCAACACTGAGCGGCTAGGTTATCCAAGGATCCGCGACGGCTATGCGTTCTGCATGACTCCCAACATTCCTCGGCCTCGATCTCGCGGCCGCATCTATCTGACTTCCGCCGACCCGGCAGTCAAGCCGGCTCTGGATTTCCGGTACTTTACCGACCCCGAAGGCTACGATGCCGCCACCTTTGTCGCTGGAATCAAGGCTGCCCGCAAAGTTGCCGAGCAAAGCCCTTTCAAGGAGTGGCTCAAGGAAGAGGTCGCCCCCGGCCCCAAGGTGCAGACCGACGAAGAGATTAGCGAATACGCTCGCCGTGCTGCCCACACTGTCTACCACCCTGCCGGTACCACCAAGATGGGTGATGTGACCAAGGATGAGACAGCTGTCGTGGACCACGAGCTCAAGGTCCGAGGGATCAAGAAGCTGCGCATTGCCGACGCCGGCGTGTTCCCGGAGATGCCCTCCATCAACCCCATGCTTACGGTGCTGGCCATTGGTGAGCGGGCGGCTGAGCTGATTGCCATGGAAGTGGGCTGGAAGCCCAAGACGTCGAGACTGTAGATAAATCTACACATTTCATTGGACGGAGTACAACCGGAGTTGGCATAGATGTATTTACTAGATGGTAGATTAAAAGGGACGAGCAGCGCTTGTGGTGTTTGAACTGCCGCGCGATAGGTTCGTCGCCACCTGTTTTTGACGTCTTACGATAGTGATATCCCCTAGGTAGAAGAAAAGAAATGTTATCTCAATTGAATCTGAATGCATTTAGTTCTAAGGGCCGCTGTTGGCTGATGATGGCAAAAATATTACACTCTATCCGTACATATGTATTCTATAATGCTTCCACCCAGGCTTGTTAAATCATCATTTCTTTTTGCTGCTGCCAGTCGCCCAGGTCGATGCCCACGCTTCCATCTCTGCGCTGTCTTCACTATTCTCTGCGCTTTCTTCGCCATTCAATTCCTCCAAATATGAGACAATCTCGTCAACTAGATGAATCGCGCCTTGGTCGGATAGTCGTTGTCGAGACCCGAATATTCCAATATCGAGACTTTTCCCTTGTATCGATGCTTCAATGTCTATTGCGGCCTGTAGTAGCGAAATATAAATTAGCATTCTATCATAAGGGATTAGGAGCCTTGGAAATACTTACCGGGAACGCGTCTCTCACGGGATTCTTTAGCAGACAAGGGTGACACGCCGTTTCTTCTTCCGCCTCTTGAGCAAACTCTTCGTCTTGTACTTGAATCAGCTCGATATTTGTTGAATTGCCGTTTGGTGTTTCAGGGATGGTATCGGGAAGGCTGAGGAAATTGACAAACGACGAAATCTTGACTCCAGTCCAAGCTGCAACCTCCCATAGACCGACATCGGCACGGCCTTCAGCAGCGATATGGTGAATATCATTCTGTATCGTGTCGGCAATTTCGAGAATACTGTCGCTAGCCGCCAGTCGAACTCTTAAAGGAACAAGATTGAGCGTCGGAAATGTCAGAGGAAGAGCTTCATCTGTTCGATTGGCGAGATAAATCCCAAACACGACAGTCTTCTTTCTGTCATCACCTGTCACTTCAAGACTTTCTGCTGCTAGAATCTTGGCATATGCTGCAAAGAAGAGTGCTTGTAGGCTGATGCCTTTGTCTTTAGCCGCCGTTTGAAGGTACGCGATATTTGATATTGCGGACCGTCGTAAATGCGACACTCGGTGTTTGCCAGCCATGACAGAAGCAGAAGAGTCGTCATCTGAGGAGCAGCCTTGCAGGTATGACGTCCAAAAGGCCTTGCGAGACTGTCGGGAGTCTTCAAGTGACGGTTGGATGGTGTATCTTGACCATTCATCAATGCCTTGCTCAACCGCGAGAGATTTTCCATTGAGTAGCTCTGACAAACGGTTCATTATTACCGGGATACTGACGCCATCGTAGAGTGCGTGGTGAATCTTTAGCTTGATTGCTATTGTGTCGTCTTCTCTTCTCACAGCATCGAGGCTCACCATTGGCTTGATGGCAGAATCATCAGACTGGTGACTGGTCTTGAGAATGGCCTGCAAAAGTGGTTGCTGGGGAGAGTCTGTGGCAATAAAAACAGTGCGCAGAATCGGGGTCTGAGCAACGAGTGACTGCCAGGCCAACTGCACGTCTTCAACACTGGCAATTCCCTCGGCTAGATACCGAAATTCTGGATAGAAGACGTTGCCCTCTGCATTTTGCCATACACTAACCATGTAGACCTGCATAGGCAACGCTGGTAGAATCACCTCGACATTGTCTTTGGAAATATGCGCGCCAGCAAGAAGCTCTTCAACGTCAATGCCTTCAGGGGTCCACGCCGTTTCTTTGGGGTGAATAGTGCTGCCATTTGTCTGCAGAGGCGTCGCAAGTTGCGCCATTTGGCTGATGCTCGTCGCCCGGATGAAGTCTCTCGGGTTGAGATAGAGACCTTCCTTACGCAAGAGGGAAGACAGCTTGATGGCGCTGATAGAGTCCAGGCCAAGATGATAAAGATTGCTCCGTGGTCGGATGGACTCTTCTGGAATATCCGACACGTAACTGAGGATTTTCCGAATTGTCAGCGCAGTCTCATTAAGTTCGTCTGTTTCTTCAATAGCTGCGCTTGGCCCTTCACCATTAGTCAAAGGCAGATCTCCAGCCAGCGAAATGAACGGCAATCCAGCTATCGAGACACGATTTTCTTCAAACGAGAGTATCTCGGGCTCATTCGAGTGTGTCAGAAACACCAAAACTCGGTCCAAGTCTTCCAACAACTGTTCGGCCCCATCCTCTGAAATAAATTGCGACTGGCACGCGACTCGCCAAACGAGATTATCACCAACAGCTTCCGCCTCGACGCTCACAGGATAGTCAACTGCCGAAGCGCCGTCGACAGATTTCAACAACGGATTCGCAGATGAGCTGTATGGGAACTTCTGGAGCATAAACAGCGTGTTGAACAATTCACCGCTAGACAACTGCGCTGCGTTTTGAATCTTTCTCAGAGGATACGATTGATGATCCCGGATATCTGCCATGCTCGCCTCAAGGTATCGTAAAAATGACACCGAAGTTCCATGCAGAATACATCTGAGCGCTACTGTGTTGATAGTAGCAAACATCAAATCTTCAGCTCCTTCGAAATCGCGCCCGGACATGACAACGCCAAACGTCACATCGAGGGCCTTGATCCGGTGAGCGAGCACAAGAGCCCAGCACGCTTGGCACAGCACCTGCAAACTGATGCCTTGTTTCTTGCAGAAGGAGGATATTTCGGACATTTTCTTGCTTGCAGGATATTCACTGCGATACAGGGCTTTGTCCACGTCATCCTCGGGCAGTTCTGGAAGAATCGATGGCGCAACACCGTCGAGATAACCGACCCAGAATCGACGGGCATCATCGGTGGCCGAGGCAGGTATTCTTTGAAGAAAGGGCTTTGCAGATGTTCTCGTCTGCAATTCACCGTGGTACGCCGTTTCTAAATCTCGATAAAGCAGACTCAATGACCACCCATCATACAAAGCATGCGCAATCGACACAAGAACAAACGTCTTTTCTTTGCACGTCACGAATTTGAGCTGGAATAGAGCATCAACTCCGCTGCTTGCTCTGGCGATATGTTTTGCATCTTCAATGAGAGAGCCCATCTCACTCAAATTGTCCACTTGGACACTGTTGATCTTCTGGCTCCAGTGCTTACGCACAACCTGGCAGTATGCTATCTCGAGCTGCAAATCATCCACTTCAAGGAATCCCGTTCGAAGAATCGGCGACCGGTCAATGACCGCAAGGAATGCTTCTCGGAGTTTCTCAACGTCGACCCCTGCTGAAACTTGAAGAATATCGTGGTTGAAATACCAGTCAAAGTCAGAGTGTATCATCCCGGCAGCCATAGACTCTTGAAGAGGCGTCGGCGGCAGAACGGCTTCCAAATCATTTGTGCTCAACCCGACCTTTTTCGCGTATGACCAGAGTTTCTGCTCAAGTTCGTCGAATATCTTGTCTGTATTGCCGTTGGATAGCTCTCCAGAGTGCTGTGTCTCAATAGATGCCACCATCTTTGCAATTGTCTGTTGACGCATGATTTGAGAAGCCGGCAACAGGATGCCCCTTTGCTTGAGCCTGGCGGAAAGCTGGATCACATCAATACTATCCAGGCCAAGCTCGAGAATCGTCTTAATAGCCGAAATTCCAGCATCATCTAGGCCAGAAAGCGAAGCGATTGCATCTCTGATGCTAAGAGCCTGATCACTCCACTCGAATGTTTGATCACCCTCGTCATCTGCCGACTTGAATCCATTTAGCTCGACTGAAAGTGGTATTCCGTCCTCTTCGGCAGACTTGGGAAACGGAGCATCAGCAGCCATGAGTCGGATATTCTCTTCAAGTTCATCTAGCATCTCTTGAAGCTTTGACTCATCCGCCACGTATCGCTGCGCAACAAGCGTAAGTTGCACACTGCCATTCAGCAACCTTTTGGCTTCCAACGCCAACGGATAATCCGGATTCAAAGGCCCGTCTTCTATTTGCCAAAGATTCGGGAACCGATCCCTTGTCTTCCGTTCCACCTCAAACACAAAGAGGTTATCGAATAATTGCCGACCGCCAGCACACCACTTCTGGATGCTCTTCAGCGGAACGTGTTGAAACGGCAATATGCTTGTGCTAAACTCGCTGCATTTCCGTACAAGTGACGCCCAGCTTTGGCCACTCAGCGTCTTGTTGAAGAAGGGCAGAGTGTTAAAGAGCGGACCTATTGTATTTTCGACTCCAGGAAGATCTATTGATCTGCCAGAGACAATCAGGCCCACTGTTAACCCATCAGGGTAATATTTCTGAAGAACAGATGCCCACAGTGCCATGATGACTGGCTGCAAAGTGACTTTTTGCTTCTTTCGAGCATCCTCCAAAGGACTCCCATCAATGATTCGAGTTACCGAGGCAGCACGATCATGTGGAGATGAAAGCTGAAGGGTCGAAGAACTCGTCCAGCCCTGGAGATGGCTTTCCCAATATTTGCGGCAGTCATCGTATCTCCATAATGGGCCATGAGATAGCGCTTCTATAAATGATGGAGATGGTATCGTAAATCTCCCAACATAGATAGACTTTAGCCGTTTCAGCATCAAGTCGAAACTATTCCCGTCGTATATTGCATGGAAAATGTTGATAACTAGCTTCCTGAAGCTGAGCCCCTTTACTAAGATCGCTTCAAGTGGCGCAACAATATGTTCACTGTTTTGCTGAACCCATTCCTGCCACTGATTGTCCAAGAACGCTTTGGCTCCCTCATCGTTCTGTACACTTTGTTCAATCCAGTGTAAGTCCTGATTCTTTAATGCGACTTGAACGTAACCCTCCGTAGTGTTGACAAATGCCGTTCGTAAAATAGACTCGGAAGCGATGAGCTCCGTCCAAGCAGCCTTTATTCGCTCTTCTGAAGCATCATCGCTCAAATTCAGTACAAACGAGTTAAAATAAGTCCCTCGAATCTCATCTGTGGCAGACTTGGAAATAATTCCCTGCTGAAGTGATGAACACGGTGCAATGTACTCGATATCTTCTCCTTGAACATGTAAGACGCTGCAGGCAAGTGCGCGGTATCGATGGTGGTATGCCTGTATCAATTGCTGTGACTCCTTCACGCGGCTGTCCTTATGAGATGGCGTGAGTTTTTCAGAGAGCGCTGCAACAAGGTCTGCGATAACGGGATTTCGTAGTAGAATAGCTGGCGAGCATGCTACAAATCCTCGTTCCTTGAAAAGCGTAGATAGTGATAAAGCACTGATGGAGTCCACTCCAAGGTCAAAGATGTTTGTCTCTCCATCAATCGTCTCTGAGGCGACACCCGTAAAATCGGACAGAACTTGAATCACTTTATGACCCGTTTCGCCGTTGACGGATCGAGGAGCAGCCCTTGGCGCCGTCAGATCCATCAATTGCTCATGTGACAAGCCGTTAAATAGCTTCTTCAGCTCTTTAGCCTCAACCTTGTTGTTGGGAGAAAGTGGGATATACGGAAGGGCCAAGAAATACGTGGGAATCATGTAGCCCGGAAGCTTTGCTCGGCATGCTTCTTTGGCCTTGGCCCCCAGATTCGTCTCATCCGCCAACGGAGACAATACAGCTTTAGGCTGTTGCTCGCCGACTAAGAACGAGACGAGAACATCTTTCCCACTGGAGGCATGCTTAATGACAATTGTTGCGACATCTTTAATCTCGGTGACACCAGTGCGAATGACGTGGTTAATCTCGCCAATCTCCAAACGCTGCCCACGGAGCTTGACTTGATCATCCGCCCGACCAAGAAAGTCAAAGCAGCCATCATGGAGGATACGAACAAGATCGCCAGTCCTATAAATCCTTTCCCCAAACTCTGAAAGCGTCGGGAATCGCTCTTCGGTAAGTTCCTTGCGGTTCAGGTATCCTTTACCGACCAATCTTCCAGAAACACAGAGTTCTCCAACAGCACCTCGCAATACAGGAACCTCCGTTCCCTTGCGGAAAACGTAGGATCCCACGTTGAGGAATTGTTTTCCAATATTGCTAGGCCTTCCATTGATGGGCACTCTCTGATACATTGTCACGCCGATTGTCGCTTCTGTCGGGCCATACGCATTGTAAATAACTGCCTTTGGTCCCCAGGCATCCAAGATTTCTTGTTTGAGCTGTTCACCACCCGTGATAAACACACCTCTACATAACCCTGGCACCTCATCTGGATGAGTAAGGCGAGCCAAACTTGGCGTAAGATCAATATGTGTAATCTCAAGATTATTGATGGATGCAATCAAGTCGTCCAGGATGAGATCTCTTGGAGCCGCAACGACCGTAATGCCGACCGACCAACTCCAGTATTGCTCCAAGACAGAGACATCGAAATGAAGGGCTGCAAACTGAAGCCATCTTGAATCATTGCTCCAGTGCCCTTTGAAGAGTTCTTGGAACGCCATCATTGCCTGCACACAATTGTCGTGTGTGATTTCGCATCCTTTAGGGGTTCCCGTCGTGCCAGATGTATACAGACAATAGCATGTCGCATCAGGAGTGAAAGCACCCCTCAGGTCGCGTGGCTGATCAGAAATCGGTTCAATTTCCTCAAGATCAATACGTACAACGTTGACGTCAGTATCAAAGTCGATTTTACCATCGTTAGTTGTCAACAAGCAAGGTGCCATCGAGTCTCTAAGAATAAACTCCTTTCTGTCGCTAGGAGCACTAGGATCAAGCGCAACAAAGGCACATCCAGCCTTGAGAATTCCGAGAATAGAAATGTACGCCTCTGGGCACTTGTCAAAGTGAATCGCAATGATGCTCCCTATGGGAGCGACCTGCATTAGCAAGTTGGCCATCTTATTGCCCATCGCGTCGAATTCAGCATACGACCACACCTGCTTTACCGGACGGGAGCCATCAAATCTGCTAACAAACTCAAGAGCGACATCATTTGGGTGTGATATCGCCCTTTCTTCAACAAACTGATGCAGGAACTGCACAGGAGCACGCAGCTCTGGCGAAACAGGGGGTGTTATTGCAAAAAGATCAGGCTTCAACCGATAGATGCCATCCTCGTCACCGTCAGGCTCGGTAGCAATGTGTGTCATCATTGCATCGAATTGTCTGACGAGCAACTCTGCTTGTTCTCTTGGCAGGATATCACTGAAAAATGTGATGCAAATCCGAATCTCGTCATTATGCGGCTTAACTTCCAATGACACTGGATAGTCAACAGTTGCATCGTCGTTTACGAGCTTCCAACGCTTCGTGATGCCAGACTCAGTCTCCAGCTTCTGGTACACTAAAAGTGTATCAAACACGGGTGTAGCAGGATGGCCCAGCCATTTTTGAATCTGAGTTAGAGGCGTGTGCTGATGCCTATGTACATTGGCATTGTATTCCATCATGTAGCGAGTCAACTCGGTATTCGACGGTTGATTCACTGCAATAACGGGAATGGTGTTCATGCAGGGAAACGGCGTATCTCGTGTCTCTTCCATGCCACGGCCAGAGAGAATGACGCCAAATACGACAGACTCTTCGCCCAAGTACGAGGAAAGGATTCGCGTCCATGCAGCTTGGATGACTGCCTGTATGGAGATTCCTTGTGTCGTGCTTGCCATTTGCAAGGATGAAAGCGTCATAGAAGCTTTGATTTCATGAGAAGCCATTGCTCTCTCATCTTCTCGCAGGGGTGTCATGATGGGAAAAGTGTTTACCACTGCCATTTCGGCCTTTTCCTTCCAGAATTCTTGCGCAACGCCTTCTTCGTTGAGGCTTCTGGATAGGATAACGTTCAATGCAGGCTCAATAGATCGTTGATCAATCTCTCGCCCAGCCAAAAGCCTTGATAGGTCACCCATCATCTGATCAAGAGATTGAGCATCGTAGAGAGCATGGTGTACAAGAACGTTCATCATGGGGCCATCATCAGTCTTGGCCAGTGAGATTCTCCAAGGCGGGAGATGGAGATTGTTTAGAATTGCCGCTGCTTCCTTTTCTTTCCATTCTTGCAGTTTATCCTGTGATTCTAGACGGAGTATTTGATTGACTGAGTCGATAGATTCTGTTCTATCAGAGTATCTCAGCATTGCGAATGAGCTATGCCGATGCTGGACTCCAGTAAATCCTGTCCGAAGCATAGGATGGTGAATTTGAAGGGCTTTCCAGGCACCGATTAAATCATCCTCTGAAACGGTATTTTCCACTACATACGATAAGAGATTGAGATAGTTTTGTCCTTGAGACTGAATAAACGACACCAGCATTGCGCACTGAAGGGGTGTACTGGGAAGGACTGCCTCTATGGCTGCAATATCAGGCACCTTGTCTTGAACCTGAGCCAGAATCTCCTGGGAAAATTTGTCAAAGTTATATCCAGATGCGTCTTCGCCGTCTTTGGAGACTGCAGATATCCTCTCTGCCAATTTGACACAAGTCTGGCATTCAACGACATCGGATGCAGACACCTCGAAGCCCTCTCGCCGAAGCATGGCAGCCACTTGAACTGCATTAATACTGTCCAATCCCAGCCTAAATATACTCGTTTCAGGATGAATATTTTGGATTGGTACTCCAGAGAGCCTTGAAAGAACTTGGCGAATCTGTTTCTGCAACTCTGTCCATTCCGCGTCATTCAGCTCAAGTTCCTCTGATGCTACAAGAGTATTCCTCGTTGCAGTGACAGTACTTAATATAGATAGATGAGAAGGCTGCAGATGGCTTGCATCTGGTAGAGCAGCTGAGGGATGATCCAAAATGGTTTGGAAACAATGCTTGAACACTTCGGCAAGTGTTGATGCGATATCCTCACCAAGAGCACCCTTGTCGTAATGCAAGTTGATGGAGATAGAGTCTGAGCTGGAATGTGGAACAACTTCGCAGACAACTGGGATATCCATATCTCCATTATCTTCCTCTAATGTCCATACCCCAGCATCCATATCCTGCAAGGGGCTCTGAAGCAGCAGCAACGTATCAAAAAGCCTACGGCCCTCTTTCGCGCCAAGTTTCTGAATCAATCGCAGAGGCGAGAACTGATACTTTTGAACATCAGAGTTGAGGCGCTGAAACGACTTGGCAAGATCAATGTTGCGAGAAGAGGTGGAGACATCTTTTCTCACTGCAATCGTGTTGAAGCAGGGAGCAACCAATCTGTCGAGACCTTCAATGTCCAACGTGCGGCCATTCATGACGAGTCCAAAGCATACATCGGTGGAAGTTGAACAGACCGCAAGAGTATCTGCCCAAGCTGCCTGACATACAGAGAGTAATGATATCCCAAGAGATCTCAGTCGGGTTTTAACCTCGCCATATGACATCTCCAGAGTCTCCTGATGTGTGCATTGAACGATCTGGCTTCCTGGGGGCTTCGTAAATAGATTCAAGGGGTCATAGCCTCGGAAATAATTGCTCCAAAAGCTCTCAACGTCTTCAGGCAAATATAGCGCGGCTTGTAGGAAGGGGGTATAAGAGACGGGAGAAAGTAACTGCTCGCCATTCGCCAGTGCCTCTACTTCTCTCCAAAGGTTTTCCATTGCTACTCCATCATAGAGGGCATGATGGCATATGAAAGATAAGAACATTGACTCTTCCTGTCGTATAATGGCAAAAGAGAGAGGCGGCACTTGTGTATCCAAGGGATCAGGTACGCCAGCCAAATGTTGATGGACAGCTTCATCGAGAGAGGTAGCAACAGTAAACTCCTTCCACTGAATGATCCAGTTGTCCATAATAGCTTGGGCAATTGGAAACTTAACATCGTCAGTAGTGACAAAGCATGTTCTGAGAATACTGTGCCGCTTCGTCATCTCGTCCCAATAGCCCTTCATCTCATCAGCAGGACGATAAAGGCGCAGAAGAATTCTGTTATAATAACTGCCTTGGGATAGCATTGCTTCTTGCAGGGGAGAGCACGGTAGTATTTGACCAATCGAATATGGCCCCTGTGCAAAAGAGTTATGGACTTGCTCAGTGAAGGAGTCGGAAAAGAAGACTGTATTCCTTGCAGGGCCATTTCTTCCCGTATCATCTTGGACAACGCGCGCAAGCTGTGCAACAGATGAGTGCTGCAAGATTGCCGAAATAGGAACCCGATGCTCTAGTATAGAATTGAGGCTGCGAGAGACACCAATTGCCGATATAGAATCCAAGCCGATTGTTGCAAATGGCGTCCACCGACCAATGTCAGCTCGGGGCACGCCCAGGGACCGTGAAATGGCCTCTGCTATCTTTGTTTCCGATTCACTCCACTCAGCATCATCCTGCACTGTTACAGTGCTAGACACAGTTTCAAGATACTCTTGAGGGAGAGCCTCGAAACAAGACTGTAGTTTTCGCCGGTCAATCTTGCCACTAGACGTAAGAGGTATTCGGGAGACTGGTATCAGATATGAAGGAACCATATATGACGGCAATTTTGACAACAAAGTGGCATATAAAGAGCGATGAGATTCGGTATCAGGATCCAAAGTCTTGAACACTTCCTCGGCTGCTCCTTGGGAGAACGTATAGAACGAAGCAAGTTGATCCGCCGCACCATTTTCTCGTCTAACCAACGTAGTTACCGCAGCATGGATCGACGGATTAGAAGTGATCACGCTGTTGACTTCCCCAGCTTCAATTCGCTGGCCTTTGAGCTTAAGTTGATCATCAATACGGCCGAGTATGAGAAGTGATTTATCAGGAAGCATCCTTCCCATATCACCAGAGCGGTAAATGAGACCATAATCTGGGTGATGTATAAACTTTTCCGCCGTCAGCTCTGGCATATTCAGATAGCCATCAGCGACCTGCTCTCCGCCAAAGCAAAACTCGCCTATCCAGCCGATGGGAACGGTGGAAAGTCCATCTGGATAGAGGACAAAGATTGACGTATTGGGAAAACACCAGCCGAGATGCTCGATATACTCGCCTGGCTTCATTCGCTTGACGCTGCAAATATTGGTCGTCTCTGACGGCCCGTATCCCTGCCACAGCAAGTCACCCCAAGTATCGAGGACCGACAGAGTCATGGGCTCGCCCGCTGTAACCAGAAACTCAACGTCGGGGACATTCTTAGGGTCAATCAGAGACGCCACTGTGGGCGTCAAACTGAGGTGTGTAATCTGGAACTGGCGAATCGAATGCTCCATATCTTCAAACAAGTCATCGTTAGCAGCAGCACAGAGACACATGCCAGCGTGCCAAGTGAAGAAAATCTCAAAGACGGATACATCAAATGCCTGTGAGCAGGCTTGTAATAGTCGACCGGCCTTTCTCTGAGCGCTGGGGTATACGGACGCGAGATATGTAACATTGTTGACAATGTTTTTCTGACTCACGGCAACACCTTTTGGCACTCCTGTAGTGCCCGAGGTGTAAATCACATAAGCCAGCCTCGATGTATCCACTGTCATGGCCAAGTAGTTGTTGGGAAAGTCATCCAACGGAGCTGATTCAACGTCCAGGAACTGGACATCAGCTATATCTCGAAACGTATGTATGGAGGCACTGTCTACCACGCAATGCCCAATCTTTCCTGATCCAAAGATGTCTTTCACTCTCTCAATTGGTGTAGACGGGAGAAGAGGCAGGTATGCACATTTGGCCTTGGCGATTCCAAGAATCGAGGCGTAGAGAAGGGGCGACTTTTGCATAACGATAGCGATGACTTGACCTGGTTCGGCTCCTTGATTCAGCAGGAAGCGAGCAATCTGGTTGGAGAGTCGATTTAGAGATTCGTATGACATGGTGTCCGCAACCATAGGAACTCCTGAGAGTGATTTGCTAAAACAGATGGCATCCGCCTCAGGGGTTTTTGCAGCCACGGCCTCGAATAAAGTAGCAAGATCAGCTTCGTCTTGTAGTTTCTCAGGGTTGGTATTCGCGACAGATGCCTCTATGGTAATGGCTTCTCTAACCATCTGAATTGACTCATCAGTATGCTGGATGATGTATTGAAAAACTGCCTTGACTTGCTCAACCAGTATTTCTACCATGGCTGACGGAAACCAATCAGTATGATACGTAGCCTGTATCGAAAATCCAGCATCATTCGGCTCCACTTCCAATAGCAGTCTTGTTTCCAGGCGATCCAAGTGTCGAATTTCTCTGATAGCCGCCTCCTTGCGATTCTTTGTATACAGCGATTCCTGGTAAACGAATAACACATCGTAGAGACTTTCAGACGCCTGCAATCTTGACAGCTTCCGAATTTCCGACAGTGGCAATAGGCAATGCTCCATGATTTTGCGGTTACTCTCATTGATGCTCCGTAAGACATCAGAAACCGTAGCAGAGCTATCGATATCCACTCGGAGAGGGAGTGACGCGATACTTGGGCCAACAATTTCCTCAATATCTTGTACCGGAATAGTTCGGCCAGATGTAACTGACCCCAGCAAAACGTCAGACGTACCCACGATACTGCCCCATATGAGTGCAAGCGCGGCTTGAAAGTAGACTTGAGCGCCATATCTGGTGTTTTTAATAGCTTCTTTAGCTACCTCTGAGGAGATGTCAAGCTGTGCCTTGAGATACAACGTCTCATCGAATTCAACTGGCCTGGCACTCAACTTCGGACGGCTTGGCTTATTCCAATCGACAAGATATTCGGCCCAAAATGACCTTGCATTGTCCAATTCATCTCTTGGAATATTGCTGGTATATGCAAGCAGATTTGAAAATTGTGGCCGATGACGCAATGGTCTTTCGCAGACTATATCAGTTAGATCCGACAGTATAATGTCCATGGACCAGCCATCGTAAATGGCATGATGGATGTTAATCAGAATACGCGGGCCTGCATCGGCTCTGGCCTGCTGAATCTGTACTCGAAGCGGATGGAGAAGGGCTTCCTCTCCAGATAGCTCTAGCCGACGAAATTCTTCGACAACCTCTATCTGATCAAATCGTAGTGATGCGAATATTGGTGATACAAAGCTACCATCCCAGCTAACAAAGCCTGCTCGCAAGATGTCCCTATGCTGCGCAAGCAGATGAAATGCGTCATGTACTTGCGTCGCAGTAATTCCAGGAGTAACTTCGAGCTCTATCTCGTTCCAATAAGCTTCCGGACGTTGTGCCGTCTCTGACAACATAGCCACCTGAAGTGGACTGCACACCAACACATCTTCGACGAGCTCCGCGTTTTGCAGAGCAGGATTGCTCTCTTCAATTAGAGCCCACTTATCCACGAGATGGATGTCAACTAATGGGGCCACATTGTGAACGGATGAAAGAGGTTGTACTGCAGAGCATAGTTGTGCAATTGTCTGCATGCTCAACAACTCCGCAACACTCACGCTGAACCCCGACGAACGAAGTGCTGATGCCAACTTGATGGCAACGAGAGAATCAATTCCTGCGGAAGCCAGAGTCATACCATAATTCGCTTCAGCTCCCAGGGTATCCGATATGACTCGCAGGATAGTCTTTTCAGTGTCAGACAGGCCAATGGAGGAACTGCCCTGGCCCTTTCCAGCCTTTTGCTCAATAAACTCCGCCTTGAGCCTCTTGGTGTCGACTTTACCACTCGGCAGCCGAGGAAATTCGTCCATTAATACTAGCTCTCCCGGCATCATGAATTGTGGAAGCCAGCTCCGACAATGGTCCATGATCAAGTCTTCCGTGACGCCAGTATCCGCAACGCAGAAAACAACCAGAATGGAATCAATCACAGCCCCAACGGCCAAGTGGCATCCAGGGGTTTTTAATACAGCAGACTGAACCTCTCCCAGCTCAAGTCGCTGACCGCGAAGCTTTACCTGGCCCTCGGATAAGCGCCCAAATATCTCTATGGTCCCATCGCCAGTGATACGCGCTTTGTCTCCGGTCCGGTAAATTAAGCCATAGGGTGAAGATATAAAAGAAGAAGCCGTCTGCTCTGGTCGATTGAGGTATCCATCGGCAAGCTGGTATCCTCCAACTGCAAGCTCTCCAGTCTCTCCTTTGGGTAGAATCTTGACGTCTCTACTCTCGTCCGCAGACTCTGCAGGCTCAACTATAAAGCACGACACGGTGGGTAGCGGTACGCCAATATTTCTTATTGAAGACGTAGAAGTGAATTCTTCTTGTACAGTACTATAGGCTTGTCAGACAACGAACCCAGACGCAACTTCAATACACTTACCAATGAATGGTTGCTTCTGTTGGTCCATACATGGCCCATAGTAGGCTCTTCCTATCTTGGTTGCCGCCAAATTCTCGTATTACAAGCTCATTGAGCATCTCACCAATCGTCAACAACAACTGTAGCGTCGGAACATTTTCTCTTTTCCGCAAAAGGCTTGCCGCTACCGTCGGTGTAAGCTCGCAAGCATCCACCTCCATCTCCGTAATGACTGCCGGCAGGTCGTTCAACATCTCCTTTCGATCGACACTGACCAAGGTGCTCCCCCGAAACAGCGGAAAGAAGATTTCAAACACCGAGACATCAAACGTCGGAGCGGCAAACTGGAGGAAGCGAGAAAACGTCGGCACATGCTGATCATGGGCTAGCAGTGCCTGTGTTACTGCAGCGTGCGAGATGCCAACGCCCTTGGGAACTCCGGTTGATCCAGATGTATACATGACATACGCCAAGTCCCTCGTGCTGGGGGCACGACAGTCGACAGAGTCTCTATCTAGGCATGACTCCTCTTCGTCTTCAACTATAAGCACCTTTACCGCGCTTTGCGGGGGTATACGGGAGGCCAGCTCCGCGGATGCCACGACCACGGCCGCAGAAACATCCTTCAATATAAAGTTGACTCGGTCCGGGGGCGCATCTACATTGAGCGGGCAGAATGCACCTCCGGCCTTAAGAATAGCTAACAAGGCTATGTATAAGTGTGGCGACTGGTGAACCAGAACTGGAACCACAAACTGATCTTTGGATTCACCAAATGTACGACATATCCTGGCCGCCAGGGCATCTGCAGCATCATGGAGCTGGCGATAGGAGAATGACACGCGCTTATTCCTGCCGAGGTAGTCCAAGGCTATTGAGTCGTCCGGCTGTCTGATAAGATGATGGAGGAGATCCGGGCCGGGTAATAGTGTCGGGTGTGGGTTAAGCACAGATAAGTCAGCGGGCGCCTCCATCGTGCACCGTCTTGTGTGTGTGTGGCCGTGTGCGTGTATGTTTTTAAAATGTCTCTCAAGATAGTCAGAAAACCCTGGCCGGAATAGCCTTTTTTGCCAACCAAGTGCTGATTTCCACAATCACGGCCATGAAATCAAAGACATCAAGACGCAATCTACCTACGAGAAAATGTTTGCATCACGTCGGCCCATATGCGAAATACCCTCACGTTCGTTGGTCACTCAAATTGCACTGCCCGCGCGCCATTTAGCCAAGACTGAGCCACGCGACGTAGAGAAGGAGAGTGCGAGACAAGTTATCGACGAATTGGCATGTCGATGATTCGCCGATGAAGCTTCCGGGGCTCGTGATTCCTGCCGTCGACGGTAATGCGTCTAGATCGTGCATGAGCTGGGGCTGAAACGAGCCTCTCAGAGCAGCGCAATTAATCAGCAAGGCGTAAGGAGATGCGGCCGCCACCAATCGAATCGTCAGTTTGCGACACTGTCGTAGCCGCTCGCAGTCATGCTGATGCACAGATGGGAAATGTCGGTTGATACAGTTCGTCCGAATGGTTCTTTACCATGCAGCTTTAGCCTTATTGCAAAGCAGGGCCCGGAGTTCGGCTGCCACACGCACGCGCGTTATGCTTCGCTTAGCTCAAAAGGTTAGGTTTCGCTCTCAGAGGGTAACGATGGCGTCACGGGTGTAAATGGGAGAGATGATTTTCGGACCAGGTACAAGCAAGGAAGAAGAAGAGACGGTGAGGAACGGTGAGAGTGAGGAAGCGAAAAGTCAGCGTCACAAAAGACAGGCATCCGACAAGGTCAGAAGAGAGTCTTATGAATAAAAAGCAAGGCAAGGCAAAGCCACCGCCAGGCACTCACTCACTCGCTAGCCAGTCCCGTGGGTTACACAGCATCTGGCCCCGAAGAGGGGCGGCCGCCTTGTCTGACATGAGCAACCACTAGCTGGGTGTGATTTTGAAGATCCGCCGTCCGGAGGCTTCAAGAGTCTCCAACAAGCCGAGAGAATCCTTCTCGTTGATACGCATGTGGGGCTCGGTCTTTTCCAATTCATAAAGAGCAATACAACGATCCCCCTCTTTTGACGATTGCGTGCCCTGTTTTGTGTCCTTCGGATATATGCAGAGCGCCCAGGTTCCATGCAAGGGGAGACGCGCTGCGTTCCGTTGAGTGTGTGCAACGGGGCGGTGATTCACTTTTGGCCCTCGGGCGGAGCAGTGAGGGGTATACTAGGAGAAAACTCGTGAAAAACGGCTCGCGATGTTCGGACGGCCTGTTGAAGAAAGATGAAAATTTTTCCCACGGCTGGCAGCGCACAAGGGCCTTGGATTGCGACGGATGGATGCGGATCCAACCACGGGCCTTGATCTTATCAGATCCGGTTTTTATCAGATGATCAGATAATTCCCTCAGTCCAATCTCCACCACGCTTTGTTCTTATGGGGCCTGCCTCCGTCCTCGCAGCGGCTTCATCCACTGATGGTCTAGACGGACATGATTTTAAATGAATCACGGTTGTCGCAAACTACTCGTCGGTCCATAGATCGGCCTTTATGCGGAGGGTTCGAGGCATTGGATTGGTTCATCGAGTTTTGATCGCCTCATCGAAACCTGGACCGGCTTGCGAGGGCGTATAAAACAAAATTGCATCAGCCCACGCTATCGTTGCCAAGAAGAGCCGGATTTTCCTCAGGACTCGTTTAAGAAGGTCCAGATCTGCACAAGAGACAAGCCGTCGGCTTGCCGTAGGATAAACGAGAGAGGGTGGAGAGCGAGCGTATCTACAGTCTATTGAAAAGTAAAGGCTCTGAATTGTATCCCAAGGACCATAGATCATCATGATTGAGGCATTGTATTCAGCAAACATATCACCGATGGAGTCGGGGCCAATTCCTGGTTTGTTGCGTAATGAGAGATCCGGCCGACTGGGGACAAACTGCCGTGATCATCACCAAGACCCATGTGCAAACAGTAGTCACAGAAACCATCCCACCGTCGAGCTGGACAGGGTGTCAAATGGGCCCATGCATCCATGATTTGTACATGCCTGCTGCGCTAGCTCGCAAGCTACACTGTGTACGGAGCGATGCCAACCCGGCATTGGACCATGTTCATGTGTGCTTCTCCGCAAGACTCCATTGGGCGGCTGGTCTCGGGTCTCCTGCGATTCTCCAGCACGGAATCCGAGTTGATATAGGCGAGACTAAAGGCTTGTTCCTCGAGCCAGGCACCGGAGCGGAAAGTATAACTCCAGGGCCGTCCCACGGCTGAGCGACTCGAACGGCCCCTCCCACTTTCACAAGCTTTCCAGCAGCTCTGCCCTAGCGTCGTCAGTCAGACAGACAGCCACCACTAACAAGCAGCTTTGCTGTGTATAATCTCAAGGGCATACAACACGAAAATCGAGAAATCGAGTCACTCTTTCTCTCCCTCTGTTCACCTTTTTCTTTTTTCTTTAATTTTCATCCTCTTCCTGCTCCTCTTCCTGCTCCTCTTCCATCCCCTGACGGAAGCGTTGCTCAATTGCCGTCAGTCTTCACCAGAAACGTCACCGTTCTTTCACCCAAAGCGGAAACATTACCTTTTTCGACGTCACCATGTCTCCCCACAGCGAAGTTACGCTCAATGAGACGCCAAACGGCAGCGAGCCAGCCACGCCAAACGGCAGTGAACAAGCTCACCACGGCGGCTTCAACAGCTCTTCGCCATACATTATTGGTGCGACTGAGCAGAGCAGCAGAAGCCCCGCGCCGTTGACCAACGGACATCAGTCTGGACGCAAGATGCACAAGAACAAGTCGCCCTACCTAGTTCAATCGGCCTCGGATTCCGAGTTTGACCTCATCTGCGTCGGATTTGGCCCCGCCAGTCTTGCTGTAGCTGTCGCTCTTCATGATGCGGTGGCTTCGGGCCAGCAGCTACTGCCCGGTGGCTCAACTCCCAAGGTCCTATTCATCGAGAAGCAGAACCGCTTCGCCTGGCATGCGGGTATGCTCCTCCCCGGTGCAAAGATGCAAATCTCCTTCATCAAGGATCTAGCCTCCCTGCGGGATCCTCGGTCAGAGTTTACGTTTCTCAATTACCTGCACCGCAATGGACGGCTGGTAGATTTTACCAACCTGGACACCTTCCTGCCGGCACGCGTAGAGTACGAAGACTATCTCCGCTGGTGTGCATCATATTTTGAGCACTTGGTTCAGTACGGCCAAGAGGTGGTGTCTGTTTCTCCCGAGTTGAAAAAGGGAGACGCAGTCCGCACATTTGCGGTGCAGTCACGAAATTCAAAGACTGGTGAGACGCTGACCTTCCGAGGCCGCAACGTTCTCATTGCCGCCGGTGGACAGCCAAACTTCCCAAAGAGCTTCCCTTCCAAGCATCCCAGGATCATTCACTCCTCCCAGTATGCCTACATGGTACCAGAAATCCTTTCCAAGAAGGATGCTCCCTATCGTGTCGCCGTTCTCGGTGCGGGCCAGAGCGCTGCAGAGATCTTCCACAACATCCAGACACTGTATCCAAACTCAAAGACGGCGCTGGTGATGCGACCCGAGTTCCTGAGGCCCAGTGATGACTCTCCTTTGTAAGTTTACCGTGACAAAGCCCAGGCTAGGATGCTAACATTATTCGCAGTGTCAACTCCGTCTTCAATCCCGAATACATTGACACGATCTTCCCCAAGTCAGCAAGGCACCGCAACAACTTCTTGGCTGAGGCTCGGGCTACCAACTATGGTGTTGTCAGACTAAATCTCATTGAGGAGATGTATGAGCGTCAGTACGAACAAAAGCGAGACCTCGGCACGGATGAGAAGAAGTGGCCCCATAGAATCATGGGTGGCCGTCAGATCACTAGCATTGAGCCGCGGGAAGATACCTTGGAGCTCAAGGTTCAGCACGTCTCAGACAGCGAGTTTGAAGGCTTTGTCGACCTTGTCGATGAAGAGACTCTCGAGGTGGATCTACTCATTGCTGCTACCGGCTACCAGCGCAATGCGCATGTCGAGATTCTCCGCGGTACCTGGGATATGCTGCCCAAGGCTTCGCCAATTGGCCAAGAGTATAACAAGGGCATCACCGGATGGAAGGTCGAGACCGACCAGGGCGAGCGCAAGCTGTCAGTTGGCCGAGACTACCAAGTCAAGTACAAGCCTGGATCGGTAGCAAAGGAGTCGGGCGTCTGGCTTCAGGGATGCTGCGAAGGAACCCACGGAGTAAGTTGAAGTATGTCCTCGGTGGTGGAAGCAGTGCTAACAGCAAGCAGTTGAGCGACACCCTCTTGTCGGTTCTGGCAACACGGTCGGCAGAGATTGTAAACTCCATCTTTCCCAGCAACTAATGATGGATAAAAAATGAAAACGGACGCGGAACACATTAGATACCCACGAGAACGACCTTGGACAAAGTCAAGCGTTGAGATGGCTGGGGGCGAAATGTAGGTGGTTGAGGTTATGGCAGATTGAGTTTTTCTTTGGCGGCGTAAAATCATTTTGTGACGGTAGGCTGCGATTTGTTAGCATCACATCACACGTGTAGAGATTGTGGCTTTTGGTCTATACAAACAGCAATAAGACATTGTTTCCCTGGCACAGATGGCCGTCACTTGGAGCGAGAGTGTGAGAAATGGTGATTTTTGCCTCAATTCTAGGGTAGGGCTGAGACGAAGGACGACGGATTCGATGTCAAGATTGGATTGAACATTGTAGTTTGCGTATTGCGTATTGCGTATTTGAGTGGGTTGTAGGATGTGAATCGAAAGATTTTCCACAGTAATTTTTGCCATCCAAATAAGCATTGACCTCTTGGCAGCTGTTTTGCTCTTTCCGGTGGCGGTTTCCTTTTGAACTGAGCTGCTCACATGATTTACTACGAGGTACTACGATACATGTACTAGGATGAACTTGTACAGCTACCCTAAACATAAACCACCAAAACTGCTTTAAACACAACAAAACAGATATTACCTCATAAAGCTGCAAAGAAAAGCAACATGTCTTCCTGTCATCCAGTATGAAATCGAAAACGTAGTTGGCCGATGGCAACATCATTTACAGTGGCGTTCCAAGCCGGTGCCAAGCAACGTTGCTAGCGGTTGGCTGTTGAAGAAGTGGCACAAGCCAGCATCGGTTCTGCCGTCAAGACTCGGGGCATAAGATAATACTCAAGCTTTGGCTAGCTTTGACAGTGTTTATTTTTATCCTTCACGCCCTTTCTTTTTCTGGAACTTTGTGAGAAAAGACTCGAGCGCTGTCCGCGGAGTTTTGCAAAACAACGCAGCGCGATTAGAATGGCCGCATGCCCGTGCTGTAATCAGGACGATGACCGAGATGGACGCGCAATATGGTGGATGCTTGGCTGCATGGTGACGCGAGTGCCCGTCTGGGAGACGTAATTCACCGTAGCCCTTGCGTGGGCAGCTGACAAAATAATCGTATAGGAGGATGAGGGAAAAAACGTGAAGCTGGGATTTTTGGGAGCAAACAAACGGTTGGATTCCAGACAAAGAAGCATCGGCGTTGCCTTATATGTATAATTCATATATGTGCATGTAGGTACAGGTTTGTTGCGGTTCTCTCACATTAGCAGCTCTGCCTAGCAGTGGCTGAGCAGGTACAGATTCCGTGCCAAGTGCATGCAAGATCCGAGGCTGTGCTTCCCGCAGAGCCCTATTGATCGCATGAGACGGTGCCTGACAGCTTGTCTCCAGTTGGAGAGCCATGATGTTCAATTCCTGTCCAAAAAGGGTAACCAGCGAGTGCTCCCACACGGCTCCATCTCGAGACCCAAATCGGGCAGGTTGGGCAGATGGATGCGGGTGAGGCCGCGAAGACACTTGCGTAGCTAGATAGAGTGCATTCGTCACCGGGCGCTGAAAATAGTCATGGAATCAAAGAAGAGAGGGGTCCGCTAAGAAGAAAAAAATTGAACAATCCATGCTAATGGAACCCCTGTCAGATTTGACGTACAGTAGTAGCACTCAGCTTGTTAGTGTAAACAGCATTGACGACTCTAGACAGTAGAGCATCAACAACAACAGATGCAGCCAATTGAAGCCCAAGGGAGTCTCCGGTAGCCGCTGGACTCGAGTGGGGGAACTGACGACACCCTGGATAGGAGCTGAGCCCTATCGGAAAAATGGACAGTTGCTGCTAGTCCCTGTGAGGTCAGAATGGAACGGTGCAGTTGCTGTCTGCCATTCTGGGCACATATTATATGGGCACATACACGTATTGGGGTGGGAGAGGCTGGCTGTTGTCCCGATATTCAAGGGTTCAGTACCCAGATAGGAGGAGGAGTACCTTTACGCTCAACTTGTGCTGAGGCTGCGATGCTGCTTGATACTCCAAACTGTTTTCCTTGTAGAATCATTGACAATATAGAGTCAATAATAAAATAATAATTCAACATCAATATCAAAAGTACCGTGTAATTTCCACAGACTCCGTAGCCCAGCCCCAGCACAGCACCAGCACAGCCCGTTGATACGAGCAACTCGCGGCCATCCAGTCCAATGCCCCCTAAAACAAATCCAAGTGCCACTGAAACTCTGCCACTGAACTCATGCCAGCCAGGCCCGGGCTGCCACTAACAACCTAACTCACCAAGCTTACGCACTCTATCGCTAGCCACCGGATCCTGTTCCCATATCGCCCACTTTTTAGCCTCTCCCCGCGCTCAACGTCAAACACGAGCAGAGCCAAGATCAGATCAAAAGAACCAGGACCCCAGCCTTGCGACGTGCGAGGCGGCTTTCGCATGACGATGAGACACAGACCAGACCAGCCTCTTCCCTGGGCGGTGACGGAGATGGAGACGGGCTGCGAATGAATCGCTCGCTATGAATCATCAAATCAACGCCGTCGGCCAATCCATCCCCATCCAATCTGACAGTCTCCAATCGAGATACTGCCCGGCGAATCTCGTGTCCGGCCGGATGTGACCAAGGGCGGGTCGGCCGAATGTTGCTATTGCTATTCCTGGCTGCTCGGCTGCTCTTCCTCCCCTTGACCTTGAACCTGGTGAGGCCATCGTGATTGTGATTGACCGAATCGACAAGCGCACATACGCACGCATACGTACGTCCCACGTACTGCCGTCGCGGGCCGCCGCCAGGCCCACCAGCCTCGCGCCGCGACTAAGAACTTCGGGATAAGGCCAGAGAGGCATATAGCCGGGCGTATATGTCTGTTGCTTTGCTGCTGCTTCGCTGAGTCTGAGTCTGGGTGGCTAGCATAAACACACCTCCTGGCTGGATCCAGAGCATCTCTGTCTCTCTCCCTCTCCCCTGATCTCACACTGTCGTTATCACCACCATCATCATCATCACCAACTATGCAACTCGACAGCGGCAGTGACAGCAGACGGCCCTCGAGCCAGCGGCTGCCCGTCAACCCTCGCCGTCATAAAGTGGCTCCCGAGCATCGCAAACGAGTTGCCACTGCGTACTTCTGCCTTTTCCCCTGAGACTCAGCCTCTTTGCTAACCCAACCCAGATGCAACAGCTGCAATGTTCGAAGGGTCAAGTGTTCTGGCGGAACCCCCTGTTCGCAGTGCTCCGCCTCCAACCGCGAGTGCATTTACCCCGTTCCCGTCGAGAAAGTCAACGTCCCGCGCGCCGAGCTGGAAGAGCTGCGGAAAAAGGTCGAGCTCTACGAGCGGGCGCTTCAGGAGGCCATTCCCGACCCCTCCAGGAGACAGGAGCTCATCAACCTCGCCTCTACCACGCCAGAGGGGCTATCACCATCTCCCAGCGCCTTTAGCCCCAGCCAGTCCCTTCTCTCTAAGGGCAGCAGCCATCTCCAGGGTGTTCCCTCCGTCAAGCCTGAGCCGGAAGATGAACAGACACCCGGCCACCTTGTCCAGGATCCCAGTGACACAGTGGGTTACCTTGGAGAGACCAGCGGCGCTACATTTCTCGATCACTTAAAGGAGCTCCTAGGGGCTGTGCTGCCTCTCACACAGGTGGAACCGCAGCTGTCTCAGGGGCAGGACGGAAGCGCCTTGTTGTCCAGTCTGGGGAGATACTACACCGCAGACTCTCGCCCGCTGGTCGATCGAGACTCAAAGCCAATATCGTTGCCCTCCAGCGAGGACCTTGCCGCTCTATTGTCCAAGCTCAGATATCTGATCCAGGACGGAAATGGCGAGTGGCCTAGCGGCGGCATCTACTGGTTTGGAGAGTTCGACGTTCTTCCCACTCAGGCAGCCTCCCCATCATCCGCCCCGGAGGCGGACATGAATGAATTTCGTCATTTGGCATTCTACCACGCCGCTTTGGCCAACATTATTCGGGCCGGCACCTCATCAAAAGAGGCGCTCAGTGCGTCGACGCCCTCACTTAGTGAGGCGTACTTTGCCGGTGCTGCCATACTCGTGGGCAACCCCCTAGACGTAACACGTTGTTGTACAATTGGCGATGTTGCCACTCTCTGTCTCATGTCAGCCTATCTGATTGAGATGAATAGACGAGATGCCGCCTATATGCATGTCGCGGCTGCCATGCACATTTGTATCATGCTAGGCATCCATCGAGGGGTCGCTGATGAAAGGGGGAAGCGGGTGTTTTGGACCGTATATATTCTGGATCGGTGGTTGAGCTGTCTGATGGGACGGCCACACATAATCATGGACGGTGCCATCCGGATCCAGTTGCCTGCCGATGCTCCGTGAGTTGCGAATCAATTTCTCTTCAAAAAGTTGGCTGCTAACTTGCTGTTATAGGTCGATGCCGCCCGCTGCGGGACTCAGGGCTCATGTCGAGCTTTCGCGAATTTCCGGTTATGTCGTTTGTAACACGTATCGAATCGCTCCGTGGGAAGCAGTCAGAGGAGGAATGCCCACACAGCCCGACAAGGCCATTTGGATGTTGCAACAGTGGCAGTTGACTCTTCCACCTCGTCTGCAGCTCTCCCCTGACGGGCTGAGCAACGACCCTGCCTGCTGCCTCCTCCACATGAGGTACAACATGCTTCTCATTCTGGCCATCCGGCCGCTATTCCTCGGTGCCGTCAAGAGGTCGATAGCCAAGCGTCTCATGGTGCAGACAAGCGAGACTAACATGATGTACTCGGAGCATCTGACGCTGTGCATTACGGCTGCGCGCCGCAACATTCGTCTTGGACGACAATTGGCAGCACTCAACCTCAGTCGTAAGTCGCCGCTGCACGCAGAACAGCATTACTCGTTCAATGCTACTGTGTGCCTCATTCTGGAGGATTTGATATCCGATGAAGAAGTGTCGGAGGAGGAAAGAGAGGCAAGAAACAACGACATCATGTTTGGCATCCAGCTGGAAGAAGACGGCATCACCAACTTTGGCCAGGCTTCCTCAAACTCTCTGCGGCATCTCTGGGCCCTAGCACGGAGGTTGATGGACTCGATGGTGCAGACTCAGGAGTTGAACAATGCCGGGCTAGCTGGGCAGAGATTTGCCCCGCCGATGATGACGACGCCTACGGACTACTCCATGCCGGTCCTGCAAACCGGCGAAGACCATGCCCTTTACGACGAGCTGGTGGCCTGGGTGGACGATGAGTGGCCGCCCATGTACAATACAGGCCTGTTTAGTGGGTTCATGCAGTGATGGGAAGACGGGAAGTTTTTTTTTGTTTTTTGTTTTCCCTCGCAGGGCTGATCTATGTGATCGATCGAGGATGGTGCATGGCGATTATGACTTTTCTATACCACCACGGCAGTTTTTTATGTTGTTTCTTTTGTTTTAAAAGCATTCAATGGTAGATACAGAGTACATTCAAAAGGATAAACAATGAATAAAAGTCAAAATAAAGAAACTGGTGGATGTGCATAAGCGTGCAAGGCCAGTGACTATTTCGGGGAATTTCCGTAAATATCACCACCAGTTCGGAGATAGTGTTTCTGCCCCTGCATTTTCAGCCAGCGAAAGCACATTCCAATACGCGGAGCTGAAAGTTGTATCCTTTTGCAGTTTACTGCCACTTTGTGACTTTGCACGTTATTGCTAACCTGATTTGAGTCGAATTTAAATGTGATTAATATATATTATACTTAAGATATAAAGAATCTTTTCAATTAAATAGATAGTTTCTCATAATTGTCATGTCTTGTGGCAGATGGATGAAAAATCATTAATATTACCTTTTGTATAAAGTATGTTGTGCTTCAACGTGATGTCATGTCATGCCACTCCTCCCCAAAAGACGACTAAACTCCAACCGTCAACTGCTGCATTGAAAGCTTCACAACTCAACTCTTTCAATGCATTTCACAATACCCAGATTACAACTAATTTCACACAGGAAAATAACAATGTCGCAGTTGGCCAAAAAAGCTGTGGCGGTCAGCTTCATCTTTCAGTTTCCAAACGGCAATGATGCGAATAATAAGCCGCGGGTGGCATTGTTTCGTAGGAGCGGGGAGGTGAATACATATCAGTATGACTCGATGACTTCACATTAAATCTCCATTCTTCATGAATTTTCATCAGCTGATACTAACCATATTTTATGAATAGGCATAAATACGCTCCCATCTCAGGCGGCGTCGAAGTCTCAGACGCTTCCCCCCTCGCAACCGCCTGGCGCGAACTCCATGAAGAAACCACCCTCACATCATCTTCTCTACGGCTCTTCAGACAGGGCAAACCGTATTCCTTTACGGACCCTTCAGTCGGCCGCATATGGACCATCAATCCCTTTGCATTCATCCTGAAACCCACTCGAGAGGGTGGCGTGGGTGAGAAGGGCATCACAATTGATTGGGAGCATGAGGGGTACAAGTGGTTCGATCCCGATGAAGTCACTGACGATGAGTCTTTTCAAGGAGTGCCTCGGCTGAAGGAAAGTTTGAGGAGAGTATGGTTTGATATTGATCTCGGTAAGGATGCCGCTGGTGTTTTGGCAGCTGGACTGAAGACGCTGCAAGAGGACCATGAGAGCGGCGCGAGACAATTAGCTTCAGCAGCACTGGACATATATCTCGACGTGATACCCCGAATCGACACAAGCGATCGAGAAACATGGTGGAAGAACATCCAATTCACAGCATGGCATCTATGGAAAAACGGGCGAGAAAGCATGGGAGCCCCCATCCTCAGCGTCGTCCTCTCCAGCCTCTCCCTCATCGAGCAACATCTCCAATCCACCACCACCCAAACCTCCCTCTCAAAAGATTTCATTGATAAAATCTGCGCTGCAATCAAAAAGCTCGCACAGCAAAGAAACCAATCAGCAACCAAAATCGCAACTGCATTCTCCTCATTCCTCGACGAAACTTGCCCCTTCCCACCAACCAAGCCCCTCAAAATCGTCACTCTGTCATCCAGCTCAACAATCACAGCGTCAATCGCCTTTATTCTCGAATCAGCTTCTCGCCCTCTCGACATACACATCCTCGAATCCCGCCCCCTCTTCGAAGGCGTCACCGCCGCACGCCGCTTCTCCTCCCTCAACACCGAAAACAAAAGCAGCATCACCATTCACACAGACGCAAGCGCCGCCCTCGCCTCCAAAGACGCACACGTCCTCCTCCTCGGCGCAGACCTCATCGACAAAGCCGGCAACGTGAGCAACAAGACCGGTTCCCTCCCCGCCGTGCTCGCCGCCAAACACGTCACTCCAGAGGTCAAAGTCGTCGTGCTTTCAGAAAAGGAAAAGGTGCTGCCATTTGATCCGCCTGGCCATGAGGAAAACGACAGCGAGGAGCTCATCCGCGGGTGGAAGGGGATACTGGGTCCAGATGTGGGATTACAGGGCGTGAGTGTCACGAATGTGTATTTCGAGTGGGTGCCTGCGAGGCTGGTGGACGTCTATTTGACAGAGGATGGCGTAGAGGGCACGGAACATGTTGAAGCGTGGGCGAGAGAGGTACAGCAAAAGGCTGGCCGTTTCTTTGACCATCTTTGACCTGATACATGTATGCAGGCATGTGTATTTACATATATGTATGGGTTCTTTTCCAGCTTACCATCCATCAATATCACATACAACCTATGATGGCTCCCCCTCGCCTCCCTCTTGCTGCTTCACGCTCATGCTCGCCAACTGACTCTGCAACCCCCGTTTGCCAACCCTCATGGCAAACTCCAGTTCCCTCTCTTCCTCTCTCAACCGCGCCTTGCTCGCCGCCACGTCCCTCTCCCGCCTCCTCCTCTGCTCCTCCACCATCCGATTCCTCTCCTCCAGCGCCTTCTCCCGCCTCTCCTTCGCCTCACGCGCCTTCTTCTGCTCCTCGTCCTCCGCCGCAGAGCTAGGGTCCTGAGGAGGTGGTGGCAGAGTCTGCACATACGCCTCGACCAAAGGATCGCGAATCTTTGGCTCGAGGGATATATACCGTAGATCCGTCAAGACTTGCGCAGGCAGTCCATTTGCTAGCGACTTGTTGTTAAGGAGATGCACCGGCTGCGCTCTGAGCAAGGCAGTAAGATCAGACTTGAGCGTGGCCTGAGGCATCTTCAGCCGATTAATGTGTTCTCTGTACGCCTTCTCGCGGTCCTTGTCCGACAGCTTCATGTCCTTCATGGGATCCTCCTTTTTGTACTTTCTCTTAAACTCAGGCCAGTACAGCTTCGGCGAAGCCTTTTCCTGCAAAAACGCCATAAAGGCAATCTTGGGGTCCTTCTTCTCCTGCTTGGCCCTCTGTTCCTTAAGCTCAGCAATCCTTGCCCGCGTCCATTCGTCCCAGCACTCTTTCCGCGCCTTTGTCGTGCTGAGGGCCGTGTAGCGCGGGTCCTCGACCATTTTGCCGTCCTCTAGCAGTTTCTCCCACGAGCTATAAGGATTGACGTTGAGGTCGATCAGCATATCCTGAAACAAGAATTTGGCGTCCTCTTCTGAGAATTCCACACCCTCTGCGCCTTCGGGCCAGTCCTCCATGTTGCCGTCGTCGTAGTCTCCCGGTTCAAGGCCATAATCTTCACCCATGGCTTGTAGTTGAGCCGCAATATCCGCTTCTGTAAACTCGAGAGGGCCTTGGTCTTGTTCGTCCGTCATCTCGGTACGTTGTCTCTTCGATGGGTGCTCATTCTCGTCCTCGTCGCCGTCTTCGCCCTGGCCCTCGTCATCGGTGACCTCAACCTCGACCTCTTCATATTCATCGCTATCAAAGTCTGGGTTCTGAGCAGGCGTCTCTTCAACAGCCTTGTTCTCCTCTCTCTTGGGTTCGTCACCCTCTGCTTCACCTCCCTTTTCCTCGTCTGCAGACTTGTTCTGTATTCGCTTCTTGTCCATTTCCAAGATAGCGGGCATGAGCTTCTCGGGTATGCGCCAGTAGCTCGCATTCTTGACCGGGTTGTAGACGAAGCGTCGCGAGTATTTTGTATATACCAGAATCCACGGCTGGCAGCCTGGAATAGCTTCTTTTCTCCTAGGCTTGTCCACGGGCTGAGGCCGCGGCCGGTTCTCGAAACCCCCTCGACCGCCAAACCCGCCCCTTTGTGCCTGGGGCGGTGGTTGGTTGAACTGCGCCATGTATGCATTTGCGACATTGGGATCGGATAGATTGGGTACGGCAGCGTATGGAGAGTAGGATGGCTCTGGTGCAGGCTGAGGCGGCTGGCCGGGTCGTTTATACGTGGATTCTTTGGTTTCGGCATTGTAGTAGTACGAGTGGCCAGTCGGGGCCTTGTGTTCGGTCCAGCCCGGCGGGAGAGGCGCCAATTGCGCCGGCTTGTGAGTCGACTTGAGCATCTTGGCGATGCTGTTGAGTGTGACGTAGGCGCAGAGGTGGTGGATGATGTTGCTGGGTATGGATGTGGAAAGGGAATGTAGTGGAAGAGGAAGAAAAAGTTGATGCTGGAGCTGGAGATGCAGCAGCAACGACTTTCGGGACGGATTCCGCGTTTTTAGCGCTGTTCCAGAAGCCAGAGCTCCCTAGCGCGTCCAGTTACTGGGGGCTTGACGCGCTATGGGCACTGCAGGCGTCTATTGTTAGGCGGGGCAGCTCTTGTAAAGTGAGCGTGCTGCCTCATCCGAACTGGGTAAACCGCCAAAACCTGTTCCATGAAATCGTCATCAAGCATTGGATGTCTTCTTAAGACGATTATATAATGAATTGCCATGCTATGTTCCAGTTGAATGCAGTGCTCAAGTTATATAACTATTTCAAAGTAAATACAGTCATCAGCTCTTCTGCAGTCCCAGCTTTGCAACCAATGCCTCTGCGATGTCCTTTGCAAACCCTTCATCATTCACATGCCTTTCATCCTCAACAATCTTGATCCCGCTCCCGCTCAACCCTGACTTGACCGCCTCAAACAACGCCTTATCTGCCTGTCCATCTTCAAACGGCCCTCCAGGAACAGCAATCATGCTAACTCCCCCCTTGGGAATCCACACTTCAATCATGTCCGGCCTCTTAGTCTTGCTGAGCTTCCGAGCAATGAACCCCCCAATCTCACGACACTCATCCGGCGAAGTCCTCAGCAGCGTAATAGTCGGGTTGTGTTCATATATGATTCTTCCCTCATGCTTCTCCGGCATCGTATCTCTCGGCCCAAAATTTACCATGTCGAGCGCCCCCAGAGAGACAATATTCGGCAAACCAGTCTCAACGGCAGCGTCCAGTCTTCCCTCTCCAGCTGACAACACGCCGCCAACCAGGTGGTCGCAAATCTCCGTCGTGGTGAGATCAATGGCTGCGTCGAGCTGGCCCTCGCGAATGAGACGCTCCATTGCTCTTCCTCCGGTGCCGACGGCGTGAAAAACATATGTTTCGACGGCGTAGTTTGACTCGAGATGTGAGCGAATGGCATCAACTCCCGGCGTTGTCACACCAAACATGGTGATGCCCACCCGCCACTTCTTCATACTCGTAGACTCTTCCGCTGCAGCTTTTTCTTTTCTATCGCGCCTGGCAGCGTACGAGAGCGCAGCGTTTGCGATCGACGCCCCGGCATTGCTGAGAATGTCTCGCAAGATGGGATTCAGGCCGGCAATATCGACAACAGAATGCATCAGGGTAATGTCCGTCTCACCTACGACGGGTCTAGTATCGCCGCTCGCCATTGTCGAGACAATGAGCTTGGGGAATCCAACAGGAAACACATCTCGCATAACGGCAGCAGAAAGCGCTGTGCCATTGGAACCTCCGGCGGAAATAATGCCATCGATGAGGCCCTGCTGGTATAGTTTCCGCACAGCTTGAGAGGCACACTCAGACATGAGCGTTACGAATTCTCCTCGGTTCAAATCTGATATACTGGTATCCTTGCCGTTGCCATACTTGGACAAAAGCTCGGCCTGGGAAATGACAATGGCATCGTGAGTACACGGATCCCGTCCGACGTCGATGAGAATCGTCTTGACACCAGCGGTTTCTTCAACACGATCGCGAAGAAAGAGAAGCTCCTGCAGCTTGGTATCGCAGCTCCCGATGATTACTACCGAGGCCATTTTGACAGTAGAAACAAAGAATGGTGAGATGGAATTGCTTGCAACAAGAGAAGATGCGGGGTATGCATGAGATTTACGGCATGTTATAAGATTCCAATGTCTCAGACCCGAGGCTGTTTGTGCTTCCTCAATCCCACAAACTAACCCATGATGCTCACAATCTCGACAAAAGGCACAGTGGCAATGCGTGACGGTCACTTGAGTTTCGGTTGGTGGAGACCCGATCTGACATCAACAAGCTCAAGCTCAGGACTATTCCCTGCTAGTCCCCGCCGTGTGTCCAGTTCCGGCCAAGGGCTGCTGTGATATGACGATAACTACGGAGTATTCATGGATCCAGCAAGCGGTGGTCTAGACAAGCTGAAGCCGGACAAGTTGGAGCTGTTTGTTTATCAACACTCAACCCAATTCACCCTCATCTTCACCCTCATCTAGATTATGGCTCCGCCCACAGACAGAGACCAGATCCTCGCCGGCCTCAGGGCCCGAATCGCCGCCGGCAAGTCCATCGTCGGAGCCGGTGCCGGCATTGGTCTGTCCGCCAAATTCATCGAGGCCGGGGGCGGCGACCTCATCATCATCTACAACAGCGGGCGCTTCCGCATGGCCGGCCGCGGGTCGCTGTCCGGCCTGATGCCGTACGGAGACGCCAACAAAATCGTGGTGGAAATGGTATGTACGGATGATGTTTCACACCCTCGCTCTTCTTTCATGTGATAAGATAGTTATGTACTTACAACAAGTCAATGAAAAGGCCAATGAAGTCCTCCCCGTGGTCAAGCACACGCCCGTCATCGCCGGCGTCTGCGGCACAGATCCCTTCCGCAACATGCCCTCGTTTCTCAAGCAGCTCCGCGACCTGGGCTTCGCCGGCGTCCAAAACTTCCCCACCGTCGGCCTCATCGACGGACAATTCAGGGCGAACCTCGAGGAGACGGGCATGGGGTACGACTTGGAGGTCGACATGATCCGGGAAGCTCATTCACTCAACTTGCTCACCACGCCGTACGTCTTCAACGTCGAGGAGAGCAGGAAGATGGCTCGTGCCGGTGCTGATATCCTCGTTGCGCACATGGGCCTCACGACGAGCGGTTCTATTGGTGCTACTACGGGCAAGACGCTTGATGAGTGTGTTAAGCTGATTCAGGAGATTCGCGATGCGGCTGTTGAGATTAACCCGGATGTCATTGTGTTGTGTCACGGAGGTCCGATTGCTGCGCCGAAAGACGCCGAGTATGTTCTTGGCCGGACAAAGGGCGTTCACGGGTTTTACGGAGCGAGCTCGATGGAGAGATTGCCGGTTGAGACGGCGATTACAGAGATTACAAAGAGCTTCAAGGCTCTGAAGCCCAAGTTGTGAGCTCCAGGTGTTACGGTAATAATTTGCTTGTACATCTCGTGGCGATAGGGGCATGTATATCAAAACGTGGAGGTTACTAGCTACAGATCCTCCAGCTACATAAACGGCTTCAACTATAATAAAATGCGAATCGTCTTATTCTTGAAATCTTATTCTCTATTTAATTATAATTAATTCATGTAGCTAGGTATAGTTACATGCACGTCAACACCGACTCTATCCCAATTACGCGTCCCTCGGGCCTTTCGCCGAAGCCGCTCATCCCGCCTACCCTGCACTCCCACCCCAACAATCCGTGCAATTTATGCAACATCGCCAAATCGCAATTCAACTCAGCCTCAATCTTCAAATCTCATCCCCCATAACTCTCCCACTCATTCTCACAACAACAACCCCTTTTCAACTTCATTCTACATCTATCCAGCAGCGCTTCTCATTCATGGACAAGTCAATCATAATATAAAAATTCCCTCATCGCCCTCTGCCCTCTCATCTCATCTCATCTCATCTCCCAGGCGCAACATCAACATGCCTTCTGTGCGCACCGCCAACGCAGGCGACTCGACGGCTTCAATGGGGCCCCTGGCTAGGTTCTGGAGAGTGAGTTGAGACTATCTTCATCTTGCTCTGCTTATTTTGTTATGTATGACTGACATGGTTCTTCTTCTTCCTCTTTTGGCGCATATAGACAACTCATGCGCCGGACTACATCGGCTTCACAATACTTCTCGCAGGATGGATCTTGGTAAGCTCTCATACACGGCCATATATCTTTGTCCCCTTAACTAAGCAATTATTCCAGATTATCCTCCTCGTCAATCCCTTCCACCGCATGTTCTTCATCAACGACCTGCGCATCTCATACCCCCACGCCGAACATGAGCGAGTCACCGTCCGTACGTCTCTCCTCCCCATCCCCAACTTCATCCTCCCCTCCTCTAACATGATTAATCTCTCTTCTCTCGTTCCCCCTTGATCAGCTCTCAACTTCCTCTACGCCCTCTTTATCCCTCTAGGCGTCCTCATCGCCTACAACATCGCCACCCGCGCCTCCACCCACAAACACGAAGCCACATATCTCTCCCTGGCCATCTCCATCGTCCTCTCCTCCTTCATCACAGACATTGTCAAAAACGCCGTCGGCCGCCCCCGCCCGGACCTCCTCGCCCGCTGCCAGCCCTCCGCCGACATCAAACCAAACGTCCTCGTCACAATCGCCGTCTGCACCGCCCCCGACGGCCACACCCTCCAGGACGGCTGGCGCTCCTTTCCCTCCGGCCACTCGTCCTTCTCCTTCGCCGGCTTGGGATTTCTTAGCCTCTTCCTCGCCGGCCAGCTGCACATCTTCAACTATTATACCGGCGGCCGCGACCTCAGCCGCGCCCTCATCTGCCTGTCTCCCCTCATCGGAGCCGCCCTGGTCGCCATCTCGCGGTGCGAAGACTATCGCCACGATGTGTATGATGTGTGCGTCGGGTCGGCGCTCGGCATGACGGTCGCGTACTGGAGCTACAGGCGGCATTTCCCTAAGCTGACGAGCCCCAGCTGCGACGAGCCTCATCCTCACCCGGCCGTCGAGGCTCAGCAGCAAGGGTGGCAGCGCGTGCGGGACGAAGAAGAGCAAGGTAGTGAATTAGCCTTCCCATTAGGAACTCGACGAAGCTGAGACGGCTTGAGGCTAATGCTGAGATTTCATATTGCGCAATGTAGTGTACTCATAGCGGGAAGAGCTTGTCTTTTATGTAAATAGCTGCAACTCTGCCATCTACCGTCGTGTCCCTCCAGGAGAAAGGGGGGCCATCAAAAGTATATAGGATTTCTTTTCTTCCTCTTCTGTTTATTTTTTGGATAATACGGCATGCTCACATCACAGGAATCCCTGTAGTCAGGTCAAACTCATCTTGGGACGTGTCGTATTGTTACAAGGGCCATTGTCCTTTTTTGTGTCATTAAGCGCCCATTCTCAGTCTACTTGTTGAAAACATTCACCCGCTCTATTCGTTTATTTCTCTTCCGTGTCCTCACTCTTGGCCAAGTCATGCTCCTTTAGCAGCGCCGTGATCTCGTCGGCGCTCCACAGCCTGTGGTAGATTTTGCCATCCTCTGTCTGTCCCACCGTCGCAAACTCGACTAAAGGTGCATGTTAGCTATCCGATCATTGATGCATGAAACTGAGAGAAAACAAAAAGACTCACTCTTTTCACTGCTCAGCTTGGTAGAATCCATCGTCTTGCTAAGAACCTTGACAGCTACACCGCAGGCCTCCTGAAGCGAGCAGTCCTCCTTGTAGTCCTGCTTCAACAGACTCTGCGCACTGGCATTGTTGGCGCCCGCGCTGGTGGCCTTCCACCCGCCGTAGTTTCCTGAGGGATTGCTGAGGTACAGCTGGAATTGTCTCCGGGGATCCCAGCCGGCGTAGATGAAGGAGACGCCAAACGGCCGCAGACCACCGTGCTGTGTGTAGCCCTGCTTCAGATCGCACAGCTTACGCACCAGCTGCTCGCAGGGGATGTCTTCGTTGTAGGTGAGGAGGTATCGCTGGGCGGCCTGGCGGGCGTAGTTGATGAGGATGTTGGCGTCGGCGGTCATGCCTGCTACTGCGCAAATCATGTTGCTGTGACGAGGCGCAAGGTGTCAGTAGGGATGATTATCATGTACAGATACACAGACGCAGAGTGAGAATAAAACGGCATACTCGTTCAGCACGTAAAGCTTCTCTGCTGAGGTGTCCTGCTCCAGCAGCTTTGAAGTCACCTTTCGCTCGGCCGCCAGCACAATTCCATCCTTGGCGAGGATGCCGATGGCGGTACCGGCGTGGGAAATGGCTTCCAGTGCATATTCGACCTGGTACAGCCGGCCTTCGGGGGAGAAGATGGTGGTCTATGGGCACGCGGTTAGCCTGTATATCGAGTCTGATGGCGGATGTGCTCGCCCTGGGAGCTCAGGCTGGACGTACTCGGGAATCGTAACGGCGGGACATGGTGGAGGGGCAATCTCTGTTTGACGGTGCAGGGGATGGATGAACTGGATATCCGGAGAGAGATTGATTCGATTAGATTTGCGCAGACGTTAAGGCAGGGCAAATCTCCGGGGTTGAAGGGAGGATCTGAATTGGGGAGAGATTGAGATGTTGGTTCTGGAGTATGGAGGGGAACAAGGCCGGCGTCACTTGTAGAGCTCCAGGCACGACCGCCGCGTAGGTGCTGCTGAAGCTGTGGCAGATACCCTGGAGCTCTAGCATTGAGCGAGCTGAGTCAGCAGGCAGAACAGACCAAGTTAGTGAATGCCTGAGGCAGCAATTGGACAAGGCTGAGACATGATCCAACTCTTTCAACGGGAATTCCCCAACGGCAGTTTAGCCGAGGCTATGCCGGTACAGTTACAGCAATTCTTCATGACGGTTGTTTCGTTTGCCCCTCATGACTAAGCCCCCCGTCATCCCATCATGGTCGAGAATCAGCCACTGCATTGCTTGGGCATTCACTTTGGCCGCCAAGATTCCAAACTTCCAATTGCCACTGCTTTCTGAAACCATCAGCTGCAGCCCCGGCTTCTACTTCTTTAGCATTCTTCCTTCTTCTGCTTCTGTTTGCGCGCCTACTTTATTCCGATCAAGCTTGTCAAGACAGCTGCTCTTCCGCATCACCGCTTTGCGAAGCTTAGCATTTCAACTCGTCTCCATCTCATCTCATCTGATCGTGTCTCATCCAGCTCACCGTCATCGGAGACTGACCCTTGTTTGACACGCTGTTACCTCTACTCTATCTATCAAGATCCAGGCGTCGTCTAGAGCCTGCAGAACTGCATTACTCAACACTCAACACTCAATATTCAACTCTCGATACTCGATATTCATCCTCATCTAACCCATTTATCCCCCACAGCTGCCTCCATCTGCCGCCAGCTGTCAAAAACGCTTCCGGCAAAGCCAAAGCCACAGCCAAAAGGCAAAAAGACGCGCGCCACCCGCTTCTTCCTTCTATTTGTATCCACTCCAAGGGGCTCCCGGAACCCCACGCAAGCTGCCGTCATCACCAACACAAGCTCGATATTTTTTTTCCCTGGACATTGACAAGCTAAATCGGCACGCGCTGCCTCTGTAGCAGCTTCACACGCCGCTCGCCATCCCATAGCTACCCAAGAAGAGCTGGTCGCTGGATTGACACCTCGCGCTGCAATTAGGCCTTATTTTCTTTTCTTTTCTCTTCAGGTTTTTCTTGCCGAGGGGAGGAATCGTTGTTTTAGCTGTCTGTGACTACCTACTAGTTGCCGTCTTTGCCTGTTTTGTAAATCTCCAATGCCCGCCTGAAGCGAACCGCAAGAATTTTTTCTTCCATCTCGCGTTCGCTTCCACAGTAGAATTTGCATCGCATTTAGTTGGATCTGCGGCGACGCCTTTGCGCGTGCTCCATTGCCATGTCCGGTAAGCTAAAAAAACAAACCACAAGAGCCGGCGATTCCCCTCAGTCGATCGAGACGGGCGCAGAGATGCGACTCATTGAAGCTGGTTGCGCGAGAGATGCGCCTGTCGCAGACGAGACGAGACAGACAAGAGAATTTGCTAACAGAAGCCGTCGCAACAGGAGAAGCCGAACCTCGACGCTCCGTCAGAGCCACAAAGGGCCAGCACACAAAGGCCTTTGACGAGCTGGAGCCTGCCGCGCCGAAACGTCGACAGACCAAGAAGAACAAGAAGGCCGAGAAGGAAAAGGAGCAGTCGCAGGATCCCGAAGAAGTCATCCGCTGCGTTTGCGGCGCCACCGAGCAGGACGAAGACTCAGGCGAGGCCTGGATCTCGTGCGAGACGTGCTTCGTGTGGCAGCACAATGTCTGCGTGGGCGTGAGCTCGTACGAAGACGAGATTCCCGACAACTACTGGTGCGAAGAGTGCAAGCCGGAAAACCACAAGGAGCTGCTGGACGCCATTGCCCGCGGCGAGAAGCTGTGGGAGGAGCGGCGAAAGGCGCACGAGGAGGAAGCCGAAAGAAAGAAGAAGCGCGGCGGGCGCAAGAGAGGGAAGCGAGGCAGCGATTTCAAAGAAGAGCTCGAAAAGGATGCCCAGGCAAAGGCATCGCCTACTCCCGATGCCGTGTCGAGAGAGAAGAAGGACGTGACATCCGTGCTCAAGCAGGGCAAGCGAAAGGCGAGAGAAGACTCTCAGGATGCAGACGGAAAGGTATGCTATTGTCCTGTTGAATTTACATCTACTTGTTCTCAATTGATGATTGATGCTAACACAATTTTCTCCATCTAGACTACAAAGATGCGCCGCGTTTCGGAGGACGAAGCTGTTGCCTCTGCTTCCGCCTCTGCGTCCGCTTCCGTCTCGGCCGCAGCCTCTCCCTTGGTCAAGTATGTGCCACCCGAAGACTTGACTGCATCCATCCAGGATCTCCCTGGCACGCGAATCGGCCCTGCCAAGGCGCTCAAGAAGTCGTTGGTTCACGTCATCGGGTCTCTAGCCAAGAGCAATCACATCCAGCTACCTGAAGATGAATCTGCGGAATCCCTCGCCGACAAGTATGCACTTCAGATTGAGCGCGCCGTCTTCGACACACACCCGCTCTCCAAAGGCCAGAAGGAGTACAGCCAGCAGATAAAGTCGCTGTCGTTCAACCTCAAGAACAACCCCGAGTTGTTCCAGGGCCTTTGGGCGCACGAGCACTCGCCCATGACGCTCGCCGTCATGACATCGGAGCAGCTTGCCTCGGCTGAGCTGCAGAGGCAGACGGCCGAGATGAAGGCGAGGGCAGAGAAGCAGTCCATCCTGTACACCTCAGAGACGGGCCCTCGCGTTAGGCGCACGCACAAGGGTGAAGAAATCGTCGAGGATGAGGCCTTGGTTACCAGCGAAGCACCCATGCCATCCGCTGGAGGCCCTCGCCCAGGAGCAGAGGAGAGACAGGAGCAAGAGCAGAGGCAGCAACAACCACAGCAACACGTTAAGCGCGAGTCGATAGGAGGAAACGAGCTGGGCGATGCCGGTCTAAGCCAGCGCTCCCCAAGCCAGTCGAATTTCGATATTGGCAAGGTATTCTCCGCTGTGAAATCGCCCACTGCAGCTCATCGTCGCCGGCCTTCTGCGCCGGTTTTGAACACGCACGGCCCTGGGTTCGATCCTGATGTCGACCGGATGCTGCAGGATGAGACCGAATCGCCGCCTTACTCGCCCACGGAGGAGGCCACGGATCCCGATGTCATCTGGCGCGGCTCGCTGGCGATGAGCTCCATTGCCGACTTCCAGGCCACGGCCAAGCACATTGGAGGCGCCAACTTTGCCTCGTTTGGCCCCTGGACCAAGCTGATCCCGCGACAGATGACTGTGGCCGGTCGAATCCCACAGCAGAGCGCCATCGAGTACCTTTGCAGCCTGCGGTACAGCAATTTGACCGACATCATCGTCGTCAACATCACGCCCACGTCGCCAGACGCGAAGCAAGAGTTCAACAACCTCATCAACTACTTTGTCAGCAAGAACAGGTATGGCGTCGTCGGCAATAAGGTGGCCGGCAACGTCCGGGACACGTACTTGGTGCCTGTCCCTGCCGGCGAGGACGGACACCCCGAGTTTATGCTGAATCTTGTGGATAACTACATTCCCAAATCCCGGACCGAGCCCCTGCTGCTGGCCGTCTTTGTATATCGTAACGAGCCGGATCAGCTGAAACAGATGCTGCACAACGAGGCGACGAATGCTGCTGCTTCATCCGCAAGCCCGAGCCCCATCACGACTCAATCTTCTGCTCCTCCGCCAGCTGGATACAGCCAGCGAAGCAACTCGACTTCTGGCCCGGCCTACTCACCCGCCACGCCCCAAATCGCATCCTCTCCGTTCCCCAATGCTCCTCCAAACGGCCACGGACAATCCGCTACGCCGGTTCCCATCCCCCAGCTGCCGCACCTCAACCGTCCTGCTCCACCAGTACAACCGTCTCAAGCTTCACCCCCTGGACAACACTCACAGGGACCGGATGACCAGAGAAAACAAGCACAGCAAGATGCCGGCGTCATCACCGCGAGAGAAGTCCTAGGGCCCCTTATCAGCGTGCCCACGGTACAATTCATTCTCCCGCAGGCATATCAGATGACCCGACGAGAATGGGAGGTGATCAAGACCATCATTGAACGAGACGTCCGCGCTAGAGACGACCTGAAGTACTTGGCGGATCTGCTGGAGAAGGAAGGCACCGGAGGAAATGGGAATGGAAACGACAACGGCCAGGGCGCAGCAGCAGCAGCGACGCCGTTACCGCAGGTGGTGGCTGGTGTTGTTGGAGGAGGGCCTCCGCCGGTGAGAAAAGCTTAGGCGTTTAAGGGGGGTGGAAGAAATGAATTGTACGAGTTTGTATGAGTTTTTTTTCTTTTTATCATTATGTGATCCTATTATCTAGTCTAGATATAGTTAGGGAATATTGCCATGTAATGCATGATACCTATTTCTGTTTCTACGTACATCTTGGCTACGTGTATGATTGTATGTGAATCTTGTGAGAGACGGCTATTGTATGATTGGCACAGTATTGGTGTTAATGATATTCAATGTTATTTGTTTGTTTCATCTAGGTGAATTGTCCTAATTCTGTGTCTCTCCCTCTCCCTTCTCTCTGTGATATACCAATGATTCTTGATGTCGTCAATTAAGGATATCTCCGTAACACTCTTTCAGTTCCCTCCAAAGTCGTAACGGGTCATTATTCATCAACTTTATGCTGGCATCCTGCATTAATAATAACGTTTTCTTTTTCGTCTTTCCCTCCGCAGTTTCAATATATATATTCTTCCATCGAAGCAGCTTCCACGTCCCTTTAACCCTACCTCTCCCTCTCTCTCTCCGTCTGCATTTGTCCGTGCATTGACATCCCAGCTTCGGGCTCGGCCATGATATCACCCACTTCATCTCGTGGTATTCCAACATGTCCACCGTCGTCTTCCACTATTCGATAACCGCATCAGCCATAGCCCACACCTTGGCCTCTCTCAGCGTCTTCTCAACCAAGAGGTTCTCTTCATCTGTCCATGTTGCCGTCGGATCCTCCACCAGAATCTGTTCCTTTGGAACCGCCGACAAGTCCAAGCTACCCAGTCCTTCAAGAACTTTCCTCGCCTTGTCGACCTGCGTGCGAATGGCGGCCGTCTCGGTGCGTGTACGATCAAGATGGTCCTGCATCATCTCAATGGCCGATTCGCGGGCCTGATGCGGGCGGTACTCGTTGAGGATGTGGTGAATGTTAATCAATATGGTGCGTAAGTCGGCAATCTTGGCCTCGGCGTCGCCGGCATTGCGCGCCAGCGTGCCGACCATCTCGAGGAAGTTGAGTAGTAGAGATTTGGTCAGGCGCTTGAGCTCAAAGGCGCGGTCGTAGTGCTTGGCGTCTTTGGCGCTGGAGGAGGCTGTTGCCGGGAGGTTTTCGATGCCTTGCTCCTCGAGAGTTGGGAGTTTGTCGTCAAGCTAGAGATGAGAAGCACCGAGTTAGAGAGACGACGTGAAATCAGACTCATGACCCAGTTTCACAAAGCCATACCATGTACTGGTCGCCAAAGACTCGCCACCGTCCATCTGCCGGTTCAGGCGGCGGCTGCAGAGCCCTCAGATGCTCAGGCAGATTCGGAATCTGCACACTGTCCACGTCCTCGCCATCCGCGGCCTGAGCCCGTCGCAGCTCTATAATCTCTGCTATCCTCTCTGGCGTGAATTCCTTCCAGAAATCCGGCGGGTTCGGAAACGTTGACGCCAGCGAGTGCGGCTCCTGCTGCTCGTCCATTGTTGATCAGTCCTTCTTTTCGTCCTTGTCCTTTGTCTTATTCGAGTGCACGTAACCCCTCCCCGCGCGTTGTAGAAGAGTCGATGAGTATCAGCTCATTGGAGTTTGATACAAGGACAAATCAACTGAGAAGCGATGCCACTGAATTGGAACAAGAGACGCGAAAGAATATCGAGCTTATTTTGGTGGTGATGGTGTATGATATGATATGATAATAGCATCAAGTTCTGGGGAAGCAGCAGCTGGTCGCAGAAAGTGTTACTGGAGCTGCGCCGGATAAACAGCGGCTCCGGCGAGCTTCAGCGACTGAGTGACGTCGAGGAAGAAGCTGAACCTTGTCCCAGAAAAATTAAAGCTGGTGCTAATCGCAGCATGGAGGTCAGTTTTATTATACGAGCTCCATCCATCGACCTGCAATTACAGCCATCAGGCACAAGAGCCGCCATCGTCTGATTCATTCATTCTCGACCAATTCGTCAACTCAATTCGCCAATTGCCTCCATTGTCCTCCCTTGAAGCATGTATTGCACCCTCTAAGACGTGCTGTAGAACCATTCACGGCCTATCCGAATCCCGTTCGACAAAAGCTCAGCTCAGCTCAGCTCATCCAATACTTCTCCCTATTCTACCTCCTCTCGTATATCATATCACATCACCAAATTCCAGTCATGGCCGACGTTCGAGCGCTTCTCCGCCAGCAACGAGCAGCCCGTCGCATCAACCACCCGTACGCCCTGTATTCAGACGCCGGAAAGCTGCTCTGCACCCTCTGCCGCGACCACATCCGAGCCGAATCCCACTGGGACGCCCATCTCCAGAGCGACAAGCACAAGAAGCGGCTGTCTGCCCTAAACCAGAGCATCATTGACGATGCCAATGCCGAGGTGGAAGACGAGGACCCAGAAGAAGACGAGAGCAATGAAGTAGGAAGAGAAGAAGATGTCGAGGATCACGATGCCTTGGCAGCGCAAAAGCGGAAACTCGACCAACTAGGTCCAGAAGAAAAAGACACGGACCTCGATGACGAGGATGAAGCGCGGAGGAAACGCAGCAGACCCGCAACAGCATCCGAAGACGACGCCAATCGCAACAAGAAGCCTCTCATGCCAACACAAGGCGTCCAAGTCCAGATCGCCTCACGATCATCCACTCCCTCGCAACAGCCAGCAGTGCTCAAACTGGCGACTTCTCTTCCCTCCCGCCAGGCCAGCAATCTCGCCACTCCCGCATCCTCCTCATCCATGAGCATCAGCATCCAGCCACAATCCTCAACCGCCAGCCTTTCACAGTCGCAACAGCCAGCACAGCCTGCACAGCAAGTCGATGAAGACGAATGGGCCGCCTTCGAGGCTGACATCGCCGCCACATCCGCCGCCCAAGACTACGACGACGACGCCGTAATCTCCCGCCCAGCCATGACCGCCGAAGAAGCCGCCGCCGCAGCAGCAAATCAAGCTGAGGAAGACGCCGCTCAGAACCCAGAGTCCCGCAAGTCCAAGGCTGACGCCGAAATCGAGGATGAGCGTGAAGAAGCCACCCGTGCCCTCGAAGATGAATTTGAAGAGATGCAGGAGCTCGAGGCGCGTGTCCAGCGTTTAAAGGAGAAGCGCGAAGCGTTGATGCGCAAGAGGAGCGAGACTCTCAGTCAAGACCAAGCTGATGATATCCAGACGGCAGTGAAAGCTGTTTCTGACCCGCAAGACGAAGGGAAAGAAAATGTCCACACAACTGGCGATTCTGCCAAAGCAAACGCCGATGATGATGATGAGGACGATGAAGATGAAGAAGATGACTGGGATGGCTTCCGCTTCCGAACAGGGCGGTAGAAACGAGCTGAATGAGGGGGCCCAGCGATAAACGTTGGTATGAGATGAAATGCATCAAAGCCATGTTAATATTCTCTTCTTTTCTGCTTGCCATCTTTTTTTCGTATTATACCTAGACCGTTAATGCATGGATCCGGCGTACATGTCACTTTTGAATAGATGCCAGCATCTATTACTTTCATAGCCAAAAAAAAGCAATCAATATCAGCTATATACCTAGGCCTACCCAGGTCTTCAAAACTAATATTCCAATAGCTGCTTCAAAAATAGTCGAGAGATGCCAGATCAGACCAAAATAAAGAGACCAAACAAATTGACCGGGTATATATATATAAAGAAGCCAAACTTGTCAAGAAAGAACAAGCACTCAAAAACGCCACCTAACCCAGCACGAAAATCAATGAGCCAAAAGGACAGGAAAAGCACACACTCAACAAACCATTTGTCACCAGCTTCTGCCCCCATGAGCTGGCACCTCGCCACGGCTCATTCTCTCCCAGAAGCGGCGTAGCTTCCACACACGACCGACGCCCAGGATCTCGTCTGACCTCCGCGCGTCTTCCGCCCGCTCGCTGACTTGACGCTTCCACTTGACGGAAATCCACCGCCTCAGGCCATCCTTGATGCGCTCCTTCTCAATGCTCTTGCGCTTGGCCACCAGGCCGGGGGCAACGTGCACAGGGAACATGCCCGGCACGCATTCCTGAGGCAACACGCATCGCTGGACAAGGTCCCTGGCGGAAAGCCGCGAGGCAAGACGGCGCGAGAGGCGGATGGAGATGAGGGACCGTGCCAAACGCCGTGATATGATGGTGTTTTGGGTCAAGAAGATGGATCGGGACATGAGGTCACCAAGAGACGGGCGGAACGGAGAATTGAGAAACAAGGTCAAGAGAAACCGGGCGTTGCGGAGGCGGTAGTGGTGGAGGACAGGGTCAAGAGAGATTGCACGAAGGCGACGGCACGTCTATGCTAGCTCGTCAGCAAACGGAACACTTCCCCAACATGCCAGATGACGGCAATCACAGGGATAGGGATAAGATGTTGGGACTAGCCATGCCTCCTGTGAATATAACGTGTGTGTGTGTGTGTGTGTGTAGCGAGTGTTCCGGGGTCAGTCCGTCAGCACGGCACGACACGGCAAAGTACTTACACGAGACGCACGCAACAAGTCATCGACATCGAGAAAGCTCGCAATGTGAGCCAAGACCTCGCTTGGCAAAGTCTCTAGACGTGGCGGTGACGAGCCGCTACTGAAGATGGCGAGGGCGGATGAAAGCTCGGATAGTGACGAGAACACGTCTTGAGATCCACCGGCATATGTGGCGGCCTCACAGCTATCGACAGTCGTATGAGCTACCGGTGCAACGGTAGAGCTGGCACCATCCACGTAGGCACTGTCAGGGGTCGACAATCTCGAGAGGAGCTGGGCCTGGGCCGTAAACCGGGCCTCCTGGGCCGTTGAGTTGGCCATTGTAGCGGCTATTTGGGAGTCGGGATGACAATTTCGGCGTCAGAGCTGGGGAGGAGCTGCAGTGGCTAGCAAAGATACACGCCTCCTCTGGGGTTCTTTTGGTATCTAGCCGGCCAGGAAGACCAAGGATGTATGTAATCGTGCTGATAGAAGGTATGTATGTGTGCCTGTATGCATGTATGCATGCACGAGTACGTGTGTAGGTAGGATTTTCAAGCGAATCTCAGCGATAGGCTAGCAGCCGAGCATCACATCAACACGGGTGAATCAATAACGAATGGTTTCAGGGGAGCTGGTTCATTTCTCCGCCCCTTTGCTGGCGTGTTTGCTGCCGGAGTGCCCAGCCCGTCTGGTCTGGTTGGCTAATTCATCAAACCCAGCCTTGGTATTGGCCTGTTGTTTCTCGCCACAATGTAGTGAAAGATGACAAGCACACGCCTGTATCAAGATTTCGACTACTGCAGCTCGATGCTGGTGGCAACTTTGTACCTTGTTGTGGATGGATGGAGGAAAGAGAGAAAACGGGACGAAAAGGGAGAGAGAACAACACGTTTCAATGTTTCACCAAAGTCTTGCAGCCCCCTGATGTCTTTTTTTTCTTTCTCTTCGAAAAGCACGAGTTTGATGGAGCGCATCTATCTGGAATGGTACAAAGTAAAGACAAAAAACGGGAGAAATAGCACGGGAGAGCGAGAAAGAAGCGAGGTAACTATCGTCGTGGTATCTTGACGAGATCACTCTTCTTGTGATACACGAGCCTGGATTACAGGACCTGGCCTGTCTCAAGTACCGAACAGGTGACTTTGGTAGTCAAAATGTAAAGGGAGGCCAATATCTCTCGCACTTGCGTGTAAGCCATAAACAAGTACGAATAGCGTTTGTGTAAGATGGCTTGTCGTGTGATATGCTTGGTGCCAGTACACTGTACTTGGACGGTGCAAGCCGGCACGAGACAACAGTCTGCAGTAGTTTCCGGCCCAAGAACGCGCTTGTCGGAAGCAGCCGGACTGTACCTAAGACAAATGAAGTTGTCGCCGTGTAATCGAATCGGCGTCAAGTTGCCAAGTCTGACTGCTGCTTTGGTTTGCTTTGCCGAAGCTGCCAGCGGACGTCTAGACCAGTTCTGGTGCCGCAGATGCCGCGGATGCTGATGCTGATGCTTGTAGTACTTCTGCTGCTGGCTGCTGCTACCGTCGGTCCTGCTGGTGAGCAGGCAGAGGAACCTGAAAGAGCTCTATGCTGGATGCAAGTCTCATGTAGGCGTTGATGCGGTGTCGCTCCAGACTTGCAGCGACGCTGCAGAGACAACAGCGCCGTCCGAGTCGTCTGCTTGTCTGCTGTCGTCCACGGCCTTGTCTAGCGTGGCTCTGCTGCTTCTGCCGGCTCTGCTAGCGGCCTGCCGTTTGCTGCTTGGCTAGTAATAGTAAGGAGGGCTCAATACTATGTATTCTCGCGTCTGCGCCTGCGCCTGCTGCTGCGTCTGCCTCGCTTCTGCGTGTGCGTGTGTGCGTGTGTGCTTGTCTGCGAGATGACGAAAGCGACAACAAGCCGCAGCCGGGCCCGATGTTGAGGCCCAAAGCCCGGGGAAAACGAGGACAGATGAACAAGAAAACAAGAGGGAAAGACGACGAGATGAAGCGAGAAGCCGTTGCACAGAGGTTGCTGAGCTGAGCTGAGCAGTAGATTCCGTCCGTCTTGAGGTGAAGCTGATGAAATTGATAGCCTTGCGTTCCAGTTGTCAATTGGGAGTTGAGCAGTCCGGAGAAGTGCATTCCTTGTGGCTCAGTCAGTTGAGGCGTTGCTGCCTCGTCATGCGCTGTATGTAGTTCTGTTAGTGCCTGTTAGCACTGATGCTAGCCCTCCAGCGCTGATTCATCGCCTGTGAACCTCTATAGCAGCCCTTGAACCCATGGACCAAGGTACAGGAACATCCAAACGTCTTACGAACTTTGCCCTCACCTTGTTGGAGTAAATCAACCAACTACAGCATGATGCGGTGCGGGGACAAGTTGCGTCAGAACGATCCAAGGCACTGGACAGTAACTGTACGAAATCCCGCCCTGTGCCCAGTACCACTGGACCACATGCACCGACCGATCAAATCAACATCAGGTCTCTCTGTCAAGATACATGTACCCGATACCTTTTCTCCTATGCGCGTCCGATGGCGGGGGTACCTGGCATCGATCAGTGGAGCTCGCTCCAACTCGCAGCCGCCGTGCCAAAGCCGCTAGCGATGGTGAGATAGCGCTCCGGTGGGCTCCGCTAGGCGCTCCGTCTAGCGGATCAATGGATGCTACTGTGCCCCCCCAAGTATCGTGCCATCCAGGCGCCGGCACGGATCAAGTACCGAGTACTCAAATCATGCCACTGCCTCGAAGCTCTCAAGGGGTATCGCACATGGAGAGTGCGAGATGCAGAGACCAGCACGTTGACCCAGCCAAAAGAAAATCAAGGGATAGTTGTAACGAAAAGGAAGGGGAGAAAAACACTGTACTTGAGAGGGATCATCCTTGTAAGTCATCGCACTCCATCCCTAAAAGCGGCTGGCCATCGTACCAGAGCTCGACACGGCTGGGTCACTTACACGGCCTCCGTCTCGCCAAAGGGTAGCAAAACCCGCCCTCAAGCCGCCAAAAATCCCTCCATCAAAGACTCAGGTGATCTTGAGATGCTTCATGAGGTCGTTTGATCATGTAGAATCATGAAATCATGCAAATGCGAACTCATCCCGTCGTCCACGGCCGGAATCAACCCCAAAATAGAGGCCCGAGGCTGACGAGACGAAACCACGGCCCCATCCCATCAGGCAGCGGATCGAAACAACGCGAGAGCCCAGCATATTTCCGTACCGGTACTCCGTATAGAGAAAAGGTACAAGCAATGGTGGGCATCAGTTCAACCCATCACACCGCCAGGGCTTCCATGTCTGTACGAGTACAAAACTGCCAGCGAGGCTGTGACGAACAAAGGTGCGGAGCAGCGACATCCCTGCAAACCACCGCCGTCACATTTGGCGCCGCCAACGTTGAGCACTAACCGTTTGATGCTCTCCACGTATCCACGTAGTCGCAACTAGTTCAAGTTGCATCTCTGTAATAGACATCTCGGTTGCAGATGATCGTCGCCGCGAGAGTGTCTACCGTATCAAATCCGCTCCGGGTCGGTTCTTAGCGAGACCGCAGAAGCATCGTCTTCGGGGCATCTCCAACCTCATCCGTCCCTGCTAAACTCACTCCTGATGATCAGTTCCAACAGAGAGGAGGGGGAAGAAAAAAAAGATAAGACAGAAACAGAGAGACACAACAGCAAATCTCACCTTTGCAACAATCCTTCCGTGTCGGCCCTCCAACTCCAACCCCATAACCCGCCTCCTCCGCGCCGCCCCGGTTTCCCTTCGGCCCCCTCTCCCGTCCCTCCTCATCCTCATCCTCATCCCCCAACTCTCTCCATGACGTGGCCAAGAACCCGGGAAAACACCATAGTCTCTTCCAACTAACACCCTCCCACGCCCTCATCTCGGTATCTCGACCTTGTAACTCGTAGGCAGCCATCTCTGACCATCCTCAAAGATACACAATCCGCACCCCCGAACAACCCCGGTCCATGTCGTTTTCAAGTGGAAAGTGGAAACATGGCCTCCATTTTCGGCCATCTAGCGCATTACACACCACCCGGCCAAATCACTCACATTGCACTTATGCGCCCTGCAATGCTATGCCACGCACACGTGCCGCCATCTGTATGCATCGTCCTTACGTCGTCGCCGCCCGCCTGCGCCAAACAGCTCCGTTCGCCTTTGCCCTATATCGCGACTCGACCGTCTGGGAGAGCAGAAACGCCGTCCTAAAATCTGGCTAGTTTGAGCCGCATCTCTGGTTAGCCGGAGAAACGATCCCTCATGCCGTTGTGTGTGTGTCTCCATCTAATTTTTCTTAGGCCAGAAAAAAAACCCCAACCCAGACGTAATCCCCCTCGTCTATCTGACCCTAGTCGTTCCCATTGGGCTTCAATTCTCCGGGTTCCCAATCCGTGCTCATCAGGCTTCTAGACTTCCCTTTCCCCTTCGCCTCGGCTATGCCTGTCTCTAGGCCCGGCTGCCACAAGAGGCTGTCCTAGACGGGGGCCCCCAACAAGCAAAATGTATGTATGACCGTTGCTTCGCTGGCAAGGCTAGCTGGGAGCGGTAGGACATGCGTTCTCTCATCGTGACTTGCCAGCTCACACAAAGTCCACACAAGGATGGCCGATGACCGAGGAGCAAGGTGTAGTTCCTTCGTATTGTGTAAGCCAAGCCCAACGATTCCCAAAACGATGGACCTCCGCAGCGTCGTGCTCTGCTCTTATTCCCTTTCCGGTCCCGCGAAGATGCCGGTGGTTATTTTTGACCCCAGACGGTTCATGACCGCCTTGCCACTTGCATGAAAACACTGATGAGCTGGCCATCTCCATCAAAAGCACCTCAAGACCGGAACTCTAGCCGTATCTTGTGATCCACGATAACCTTCCCCATTTGGTTACTCCTGACGAATTTATCAAAAGAAAAGCTCTTCATCAAACAAAGACAATCCCTCCTCAATCTTCCTCGAGAGCCCGGCTCCACCATCCGAGTCCACGCCAATAGCCGCTGGTTGATGTCACACAGGGGATCCTTTCCTTCACAACAACTACTAGCAGGACTAGCATGGAGTGCGTATATCCTTTGAGCCTCCGGCACGGCGGAGCCTTAGATCCGCTGGGCTTAAACATCTGGCCAGCGTTAGCGCGAACGCCCTGTGTTAGTTGTTGCACACCCGTCTCAACCAACACCAGTCTGTCATCTCGTCTGCCAGCAAAAGGCCGTCATCGTCGACGTCACCGGAGGTGAAGAGAGTAATTGGGACCTGTATATCCGGTAATCCACTTAAGCGTCTCGGAAAATTGCTTCATCTGTCGGGCGTCGCATCGTCCTTTGCCTCTTCCAGCCAGCTCAGATGCAAAATTGGCACCGCCATCGGGGTTTGGTAAGATGCGCCCGCTTTCGCCGGTCCAATGCAGGCACCGACGCGACTTAAACACAAAAAACCATCCATCCTTCACACCTTCATACCTTCACACCACAGGGCTAGGCGGTTCGTCCCAGTCCCAAGTCCGACCTAAACAGCCTTAGTCCACCCCATTAGCCAGAATCAGATGGCAGACGAACCATGGCAGACGGTCCTGGATTGGCTTGTCCGTGTGGTTCCCTCACTGGCAAAGGTCGGCCGCCGATTAAAAAAAGAAGCTGCCGTGTCTGACCGAGAAAACCAGATCCGCTCGTCTCATTGGACCGCCGGCTTCGATCTGCTAACAGCCGCCTGTCGCCCCTAGTCGGCCAGTCGCGTCTCCTGCGCAGCATTTGTGCGAGCCGTGATTCGCAGCTCCCCAGCAATTTGGTTCGTCCAAATGTACATCATTTTCGACGAGTCGCGGGCCCGGGATTCTTGCTCCAAGGACCCACAGATGGGCTAAGCGTGGTGGGAATTCAAAGGCGTGATGCAAGTGTGAGTTTACCAACATCAGATCATGGTATGGTGTAAGTCAACCATGGCCTCTTACACGGCCTGCCTCAACGCGTCTCTTCATCTCGATGGGCGTTTACGGTTGGCGTTAACGAGACCCGTTTTGACCTGCAAAATTTTCTTTCCTCTTCCTTTGGTATTGGACTTGGATTTTTTTTTTACCTCTTTGGGTTCTTCGGCGCCAGGCTATGGGCCCATGTCATGTCACCCACTTAGCACGAGCAAGCCTCATCCTAGACCCGGCCAGCCGTGAGGCCCTCGCTCACTTTCGCCCGGATGGACCAAACCATGGCTGAACTCGCTCGGTAAAGCGAATCTTGACTGTCCCAAATCCGTAGCTCGATCCTTTGTTTCCTCCCCCTTTTCTCTTCACCTCTCTTCTCTTTGTCATCACCTCTCTCAGCACGTTCAAGACGGAACGGGCCGGCATGATCCAGATCACGGCCCGTGGCGAGGGGGCACCAACACTCGGTCACCCAGGGGGTGGTTCCACTCGCTGGCTTGGCGCCTTGTTACGCCGGTGTGCGTGTCAAGTCTGTGTGTGCGTGCGAACATGTACGTAAAGTACTGTGTGCATCTGTATGTGGCATGGACAAGTCTCTGTACCGTCCACGACCCTTGTCCCTGAGGCTGGGACCCGGCACCCCATAACCTACCTCAACACCAAGCTTGGCCACCAAAAGCGGCCGACCACAGCCTGAGCGATGCCGCAATGCAAGATTGGTTGTCATTTTTGTAAACAGACTTTCGGCGCCTGGCGCGCATGCTCTCGGCCGCCTCTGGCCTCTATGTCGGCATTGTCGATTCACGGAATCTCCCCCAGTGCTGATTGAACCGCTTGAGACGTATCTTGACACGCAGAGCCCAACTTGTACCCAATGCAACTGGGGACGTGGTCCTCTCTCCTCTCCTCCTCCTCCCTCTTTACCCGTCCACGTCAAAGCCTCTAGCAACCACGACAACGAGCTTGAAAAAGGGCCATGGGAGATGCAGGCTGTTCCCAATGCAGAAGGCCAGCTCATCATTGCGGCTTCTCCGGCCTGTGCTCCACGGTCTCATGGCTCTCACCGTCACTTAGACGCAGTTCTCTCCATAGATTTGTTTGCAGTACTTGAGACCGGTGACGGAATCTCCAACCCGCTAATGTCGCCCGTGCTTTCAGCCACTCGTGTTCCTGAGACCCATATCACTGACACTGACACAGAAAAAAAAGGACCCAGCCTTTTGCTGCTTCATGTGAGTTGTTTGCGCTAGTCCATCTTGTCACAGGCACTCCTGCAGCGATGTGGATGATCGGCGATTCAGTCCGAGCTTCATTCTTATCCTCTAATCTGCACATGCCATGCTGGGCGTATAGCTAGGTCGTTCCGTCCTAAAGGGTGCTGACCCTGCGTCCGTCAACGCCACAATCCTGGTTCAAAGCGTCTGGCGTCGCACCAGCTTCAGCCGCGTCGAGGGGCGCGTGGCACGCTGGCCAGCTGTACCGTCTCGCTGTTCGCAAAGTATAGCATGCTTTTCAGCATGTTAAGATGAAAGTATGGCTCGGTTCCAGCTTGTGGTTCGGTCCCGGGCTCAATATGGTCTGGTGGATGGCCTGTTGATCGGCGTGGTGTCTTGCCGGGGAAGCAACGATACACTTTCCGATTCAGTGGGTGACAAGGCCGTCTGTGCGATTCACACAACCTTGACGCAGTGCTTCCCAACCAGCCTATCTCGGGTTCTCTTGGTTTTTGGTTCCGAACGCTGTGCCGCCCACCCAAACCCACCAGTCACCCTTCAGGAGGCTGTGTCGAACCCATCCCCCTTCCTCTAGCCTCCTATAACGCCACAGTAGCGATCCCCGGAGAATAGAGCCGCGACAGGGGCTTCGATTCGTTCATGATAGCCTGTGGGCTGTCTGTATACATCATTAATATAGATGGGGTCAGCTCCTGGGAGCCACTCAGTTGAACGAACCCCCCTCCCCCCTTCCTGGCTCCCCCCCCTAGGCGTCAACCCTGAATTGAATGCTGATGCGGTTTGCCATGCAGTTTGTAAATGACCACCCCGGGACAAGGCTGCTTGCGTCCAGACGAGTGATGCCACGTTGGCCAGATTAACACAGCTCTCCTGGCTTTGCCCCCGCTATCGAGCCTCTGTGCTGACGGCCATACGTCAAGAGACGTGCAAGTACAGAAACAATCTCCATCTAGATATCAGAGGGTCTGGTCTGGTACCAGAGGGGCCAATCATCTCACCTTCTCGGGCATCCGGGATATTCATGTGAGTCGTGAGGTATGCATAGGTACCATGCATGCCCATATGTGAAGGCATCGTCGTGTACGGTTCTAATAGGACGTGGTGAAAGGGAGAAGAAAACTAAACGCAGCAGGTGAAGTAGTAGTCCCGGATATGTCCCTTAAAATAGGTAACTACCCTTGAGATGCTCCATCCTCGCGGTGGAGATATGTTTTTGAGGCAGCCACGATGCCCTGACTCTGATAGTCGCGGTCCAGCTCTCCAGTCCACGACTAATGCATCTTGTCCAACCCCGTTTGAGCGAAGAGAGCGAGCGAGTGAAAGAAGGACATCGAAGCAGTGGCATGTGGGGATCCCATAAAGAGCCGCATTCACAAATGTTGTGTGACCACCGGAGCCTGTTGTCCTTGCTGTTGTCGGCCGCACCTCCAGATTATTCTTCTCAGGGTATTATATGAGATGGCGCATCCAACGCAAGCAACATGACCGTAAATGGGAGCTTGTCGACCCCAGAGAATGGGTGTGACGATATGGAGGCAGGACCAGAGGTACCGCCCACAAGTGAAATTCCGCGTGGCGTCGATTAAATATATCTCTACAACCGTTTTCAGCTTGTAGTGGCCAATTGTGGCTCCATTGTTTTTCTTATAAAAGGGACAAAGCTGGATATCGCCTCGTCCCCCCTTTTTTGACAGGGCACGGGAGCTATCCATATCAAGAGATAGCATATCTGATGGATGATATTTCCGGTTGAAGAAGGCTAGAATGCTGCCATTGTAGTTGATCACATATGTGTGTACTCACAGATAAGTCAAAGAGCTATCCGGTCCAGCTTTGGCGACATGCTCGGTGCTGGTGGCATCCAAAGTTCTGCTACTATGGCCACTATGGCCACTACGGCCATGCGGGACGAACCATGACCCTAGCATTCACCGAAATCGACACTTAGAACCACATACTAAGCGGTCAGGATCCATCCCCCTGTTCCATGACACTTGTCCATCCTCGGGACGAACCATAAGAGAGACCCACAGTGGCCGCAGATCGAGTCGCCCACTACTTGTGGTGGAAAGAGAGAGTAGGGCCCGAAAGCCAGGGCCTCTTGTGGCAAGGACACATCTTTTCTAGCAGTAGCATGCGTGAGCAGACGTCGGTGCTCCATTTGGTGTATCAACCGTCAACCTGCAGTGATGATGTTAACAAAGGAGACTAGAAAGATCGGGGGATGATATGAATTGCCAACTTTTGTCCAATTGACAAGAGTCAGGCCCAGCTGAACGAAGCAGACAGCACCAAGACTCACAGGCCCCGAATGTGGCAAACCCATCGTCAACGCACCCCTCCTTGATTCTTCGAGATGCGTCATCGCGGTCTTGAAATCTTGCTTCCTGTTCCCTTCCTGCTCTTCATTCGCCATGGTGTGGACAAGCTTAACCCCCCAGATGGGAACCGAACTTTGGAGCTTTGGAACGGAGTATTTTTACAGATAAAATGTGCCGGTACGCCTGTGTGTAGCATGTTAAAACAAAACGCGGGGACTCTGGTATGGGTTTTCTCTACGGCCAGCCTATGAGGCTGGACCAACGTGGCAAAGCACTCTGCAGGCTCACGAGCACACCACCGGAGGAACCCCCCTCCCCAAAGTGGCCAAGTGGAGGGAAAAGGTAAAAGGGGATATGGATATGGGGAACCCAAATCGCATATGTCGACCTAAAGCCGATGCAGCAGAGGAATTGGGCCAGTTGAAGGGAAGCTTCTCTCATCAAAGCTGAATCAGTTAGTCGAGATTTGTGTGTATGTGTACCTGTAGCGCCATGACAGCGGTGGCATTGGCGAAAGCAAAGACAAGGGACAAGGTATGTGGCAGTCATGGTGGTGTTCTGCATCGAGGCTACCTCCACATCGACCCCCCACACGCACACACGCACAATTTCACTCCCACCCCTCCCCCCTACCTTGGAAGCCAGGAACGTGCTACAGGATACGCCATCACACGGCAGCAGGGGTGTGCCAATGGGTGAAAATAAGGGGTGTGTGGGAGTAGGGCAACTGGCATGTTGGTATAGGGCAAAAAAGTACGGATACCCAATCCACGTATCAAAGCATCTTTTTTTTTATCCCGCAGGAAGCAGGACGATAATGACGAAGTTTGTTGGCCCGTGTAAAGGAAGGTGCTTGTTGGTCGCTGTGAGTCCCACCGAGGATTGGGTTGTAAAGGCGCTGGATGGTAAAAGGATAGGACGAGGGCCGAATGGACAGCAGTTGTTCTGACTTCAGGCGAGTATAAGTTAGCTTGGCCGTCCCCAATGCTGAAGCAAAGCAGCCAGACTTACCAGCCCAGACTCGGGAACAGACGACGAGCCCAAAACCGCTCAATTCGACGTTGAAACAATCCTCGCAAGCCGAATATACAAGCGAGTCCCGACAAGACTAAACGGGGTGCCCTGCATCGAACGATTCCGGCGCTAGTCTGGAAATTGCTTCCTCCCGGTCGTCTTTGTCTATTGTAGGTGCCAGCTTGAGCAATTCTTCACTTCACATCATCACTTTCCTCCAAGCATGGAGCAAAGAGAGGGAATCCTTCGTTATGCCTGAGGGAGTAGAATTGGCTTTGAAGGGTGCCCATTGCTTGGCAATGTCCATTTGCTGATATTCTCGATTCGTGATGCAGTTCTCCTCCTCTCTTCTACCGCCTCCTCCCCCCTCTTCCTCCTCCTCGGCTTTACCTCCTCTCGATCGACACCATCCACCAAACGAATTGACCATGTGTTATTTCGAACAGACTCGTTGGAGTTGTGGTTACTGGCGCTGGGGCCACTTCCGCCAGCAGTGCAATAAGGAATATCGAATGGGAGAGACGTGCGGCTTGAAGCTGATCTATGAAACAAAACCTGATCCCGACGTCTGTAAGCTATGTCACGATACGGAGAAGAAACGACGGCGCCTGGCCAAGATGACTCTGGATGTGGAGCGTTGGAAGGTTGAGGGCAATCGGACAGCCACCATCGAAAGGACGGAGGAGGAAATGGCAGCTGTCAGTGCCCAAATCGCGGTAATGGATGAAGATCATTTGCGCAGGCTACAAACGCTTGCTCAGGTATGAGAATAGCCCCTCCCCCTCGCCTTGTCGAGACACGGCATGCAAAACACAAAAAAAGTCGGACACAAGAAAACCACTGTGGCACAAGCGGCATCTCTGTGGCTAACATTTTCCTGTGCTTCAGTGACGATGGCAGGGGGGGAAAGTCAGCTTACAGAAGACACGGCCACAAAGTCAAAGGGTTAGCCAGCGGATATCAGAGACTAGGCACAGCACACAGCATTGGTTCAACTCGGAGCGAATAGAAAAAAGGGAGAGAAAAAGGGTCCTGGTCTTGTTGGAAGAAATTTTTTTATTGAAGGCTGCTAAGCCACGGAAGTCGTTCGCTGTTTTTCGGGTTGTCTTTCATCTTTGCATTTTCAGCATGGTCCCGGGCACATGACAAAAAAAAGCGTTTTTTTTTTCATGAGTCGGTCAAAAGGGCTCGCTTTTGGTCGACTTCATTGTATAATCGGTTTGATGGATTTCAAGGACGTTTGGTTGGATTTTTTTCTTTTCTTTGCCCTTGGGCTCCGGTAGCGAATTGGGTCGTCTCGCACTCCTTTTGTTTTAATTAGATACCTAGGTACTGGGATCCCGAAATGACACGCTCCATACTTCGTTCTTTGTCGACCTTGAGAGGCGCGGCTTCCGGGGGCCTGGATTTAGCACCACACAGATTTCATTTGGTGGTGGGCTGGATGAGTTTTGTGGGTGGGCCAAGTTGCTGCTACTGCAAACGACTGGGGGTAGTTCCTTGTGACGAAAACTCCTTGGCGGGGTGAGGGTTGAATGTGTCCAATGTCCATCGACTGCTTGATGTGATGGAGGCGGGCTAGTACTGGAATAGCGTTGAGGAGCAGACGTCACCATCAATTAGTACGACGTATTCCGGTAAATCCCCTTGATGCGTCTGCTCGTACAGTAGCTGTAGAGGCTGTGGCAGCGGGGGCTCGATCTGTACAAGTACTAGCTGTACGAGTGTTCGAATGCGTGGGATCCTCGCGCCAGCAGACAGGCGACGTATCGCACTTTGACGAATGAGTCCCTCGCTTATCGCGTTTGTGACCAGGCTAGAGCCATGACGCACGCTTACTGGTACCAGGGAGCTGACGTGAAGTGTCGGGGGTGGGTTGGGATTAATCACATGGATGTATATCGCAAAAGAGGACCGCGCCCATGGGTTGAATGCGTTGCGAATCGATTTCCGCCGCGGAATGCCCAAGCAGGACCAGTCTGCCGGGATTTCCTTGACGAGTATGGACCATCTCCGCAGAAATGTCATCGTTTCCCCTTCGATCCCCGCGCCAGTGGACAGTCGAACAGCCCGGGATGCCGTCCAGGGCCAAAAGCCACTGCCGTCTGTAGCGGCTGACCGTAACGAATGGAAGCCATACAGTAGCAATTGACAACATGAAGCTACTCTCTGCTGTCACCCCCCTCCTGTCGCTTACGGGCATGATGCCATGGCTTCTCTAGCCTCTTGTGTCGCTCCAATTCGGCTGCTGGGGTTCATGAGCCGGGGGTGGCTGGCCTCGTCGTCTCGTCCTGACAGCCCACCGAGCTGGACTGCGCTTCACCACCATTTACCGACAAATTGGTTCCCTCAACAGGCACAATCCCGATGACTTGGATGTGCCCCCGAACCCTGCCCACCCCTCAAAACGGAAGCCGTGGGAACTAAAACGGCGGTGCGAGCCGAGGCCGACGAAGAACCAAGCTAAAAGACGGAATCCGACGGCTAGCTAGACGGCCAGTCCTTGATATTCTGGCACTAGACGGATCCACTGGTCGGCCTGTGCACGTGTCTGACGCTCAATGGGCACCTTGCGGTGAAGCATCTTCGCGGGCTCGCTTTTTACTCGACAACAATAATAGCCCAATGCTTCCGTACCGTAGGCTGGCGAGAGACTTTTCTCTAATCATCTTAATTCACATTCTTTTTGGCTTCATGCTTCCAATCACAATGGCCCAATGGGCTTTGGTGACAAACGCCAATCGATGGGTGGATGCTTGTTGTTGAATGGCAACATAAAATATGGATTTTTTTTTCGGTTCTTTTTGGTGAAGACCTCTTGTTGGTACAAGCGCTTGCCACCCCTGGTCATGCGCTCTTTTTTTTTTTCCTAAGGAGAAAAAAAAGGGAGTGTGATTCCGGGAAATTGGTAAATCTCGGTTCAAGAGGCAACTCGCTTGAGATGCCGTCGCTCTGGAAGACTTCTAGCGTTTTGACAGAGCCCGGGGTATCGAAAAAAAAAAAAAGATACTATCGAGAAGATGAAAGAGAAAAAAAAAAGAAAAAAGAAAAACGATTGTGAGTGCTGAATATATCATTGTCCCTCCTGACACCACGCTGCACCATTTTTTACCCGCCACGCCTCTTTGGCAAAGGAAACCGAGGAATCACTATTACTTCATGGCCGCGGCCGCATCTGCAAAAGTCCCAACAAGTGCCGCATCGTCATCGTCGAGTGTTCTTAGACTGGCTGGGCGATCGCCGTGAAGTTCGCCAGCATCCTCGTCGGCAAGCCAGTCAACTTTGATACCGGCGGGAGGGCTATCCTCTTGTGTGCTGAGTTTCGATACGAGATGGTGGTAGCGCGCCACCCGAGCACCTTGGCCAGCGTAAGCAAAGAGCGTCGTCGTCGAAGTTCGGCCGATGGGGTCTTGCGGAGCGATTTCGAAGATGTCGACCATGTTGCTGCAGCCAAGTCAGTGTCTCAGTTGCAAAGAAGCCAATCACGTAATCTGGAGAGGACCAACTTGGATGTCTTTGCGACTACTCTCTGCAGCGCCTCGTTCTCTCGCTGGGCCTCTGCAGTATCGCCCTCTCCATTGAGCGCGGCGTCGCCAAAGCTGCCGTACTGCATCCCATTTCCGTCATCGTACAGGAGCCGGTTCTCCTCGCTCTGCGCAGGGGGGAAACTACCCGTCAGCCTCGTTCTCATAGCAATCGCATAGCGCTCGCAAACAGCCATCATCGTAGTCTAGAGCGCACCTCATCGTAGACGTCCTTCTGTCGCCGTCCTAGGCATGATTGGCAGAGCCCCATGATCTCGGGTTGCGGTTGCGCGATCGGCGCGGGTTGAGTGACGCGTTAATCGGATGCAGAAAAATCGCTGCCGTATTCATATCATGTTTCCAAAGCACGCAGCAAAAGTCTCGAGCAACGTGCGGTGTTTTTGTCGCCCCAAACCCCCTGTCTGCGATGCTTGTCGTCCGTTAGTCATTGGAGGTTGAAGCTCTTGCCTTTGGGGGGCACACGAGCTCTGACCCGGGTAAATTTCGGACCGCTCAACGTCCCTCCCATTTCGGCAGCTCCTGTTATTCAGCTCAACTTGCATGAATCGGATCAACTTCAATGCTTGATAATGAGCGATTGATGGTTATTTTCTTCCTTCCTTTTTTTCCTCATTTTGATAAATGTCAAAGTATTATCGCTCCATGGAATGTGCCCATCAATTGGCAATTTCAGCGCCTTCACTCCCTACGTACACACTAACCCCTCGCAACCGCTATAGATGGATTTATACGGCATCCATTCATACCAGGGGTCTCCCTTGAGATGGACAACTCAGCTGTTCCCTAGAGATTCAATCCCTTGAATTCAATATATAGAAATATTTTTACCCTCAAATTTCGATCCCCTTCTCAATTACTTATCGATTAAGCATCCCCAATGCCAAGGGACGCAGTCTATCTTCAGCTCATAGCTCTAGCTGGGGTCATCACTTGAGGCGGCTAAGGGCCATGAGGGGGGTCAAAAGGCCTCCTTTATATCGACATCCCATTCTTGCCGCATTTATTGCTTTCTCTAATTGAGCTAACGCACATTCAATTTCTGCTCCAACTAACTTTTCATACCATCTACAAAAAAGATATAAGAAACCATGGCGGTCGCCTCTTCAATCACTTGTTCTCATCATCATCACCACCATCATCATCCCAATCACCACCACACCTCTCTTCTTTTCTCTCTTCTCAACTTTGGTAATTTTTCAGTTTCTACTTCATCAATTCCCTTTGTCCATTCACCACCATGCTCAGCATATTGCCTTGGGCCTTGATGGCTCTTGCTCCTCTGGCAGAGGCCCGTTTCGGTCCCCGGCCAAGATCAGCTGACGATGATTCGCTCCGATGCTGCCCTTGCCTTCCAACAAGCCTCAGCCCACAAGAAACGACGGTCACTATTACGGCCACAAACTCCAAAGAAACCGTGACAATCGACCACACAATTGTTGTGCCAGCAACCACCGTCTTCGTCACTCAGACTCTTGCCCCTAGCTCGCCTGCTACTGTCACCCAAGAGGTCACAGTTCATCCAGAATTACCAGCCAAGATAGAGACGGCACTGGTTACCAGTCCCAGCCCCGAACCCTCAGCACAGACAGTTACGATGACGGTGCAGGCGGGAGAGGACCAACCCGAGTCGCCCAAGACTGTGACGGTGACAATCAACCCAGACGAAACGACATCTGTCAGTGCGACGACCACTGCCGCTGTGACTGTTACCGTCACTCAACAGACGTCAGATCACTCGTCAGCTGAACCATCACACTCAAGCAATAGTCAGGAAGTCGGCGCAAACACTGTCACTGTCACCAATTCCCAAGCATCTCAGACTGAGGAATCAAAACCGAGTGCCAAAACTGTGACCGTCGTGCAGAAGCCACCTAGCCCAAGCGCCGAGACAGTGACGTTCGTGGAAAGCCCAGCAGGTCCGAGTACTACGACAGTAACACTTGCAAATAGCCCTTCAAAGGCAATCTCTGCAAACTCTACCGTTGAGACAGTAACCTTTGTGGAGAGCCCGGCAGCCTCAAGCACTGCAGCCTCAAGCACTGCAGCCTCAAGCACTGCAGCCTCAAGCACTGCAGCCTCAAGCACTGCAGCCTCAAGCACTGCAGCAACCGCCTCGGATAGTAACGCATCAAACTCAACCACAGAGACGGTGACATTTGTGGAAAACCCAGCAAGCCCAAGCACTGCGACCGTTACTCTCACAAACAACCCTGCCAAGCAAAGCTCTACAACAGCGACTTCGGCAAGCAGCGCGTCGAACTCAACCGCCGAAACAGTAACAGTCGTGGAACACCCTGCCAGCCAAAGCACTACGACTGTGACCCTCTCAAGCAGCTCTTCAAAGCCAAATACTTCAAACACAACCACCGAGACTGTACCCTTTGTACAGAATCCTCCAACGCCAACCGCTACTCCGCTGGTAGTATCCCCCAAGAGTTCTTCAAGTCTGGGTACAGGTATCCAGACGGCGACTTCTGTGGCCAAACCGGCAAAGATCACAGCTCCGCCGCAGGTCGGAACAATCTCGCCCATCGTTGACCAATTCACCACTATGACGCAAACTGTTACCTCCTCCGGGGGAGACGTCAATATCGAAATCAACATCATCAACATCTTCACCGGAGAGGTCATTTGCAAGAAGGAGGGCAGCGACGAGCCGTGTGACCCCAAGCCGTCACCTTGCTTGACAACTGGCATCTTTACACAGACGGCAATGGCATTCAACACTGTCATTGTGACTGTGAGTGACGGTATGTGGACAAATGGAACATCTGCAACTGGAGTTGCGCCGCCGCTTGGTACGGGTACTGGCAGCCCTGTGCTTCGAAGGGGAAGATTTCCCATGATTAGGAAGCGACTGTAAAGCAGTCTAGTGAGAAGGCAGGTGGCTGTGGTAATGTTGAAGGGCGTGGATGTAACGATATGAGCAATGCGGCTTTGTACAATGTGGTGTAATGGGTATCTATGGTATATCTGGACCTGACGGGACTAATGCGGGTTTGCTTGTTTTGTGATGGATATTTCTGTTTGTTCTGGATCACTTATAATCACCCGGTTGTCACTAAGAGGAGGAGGATATTGCATGTAGTTTGATAGTGTTTTCATTTTCTAGGCCTAATTTCCAATATATCGTAACAATTTTCATCATCAAATGCAGTTTCAAACATGAAGCATCTCAACCCAACTTACACCCAGTTCTCCCGAATCACCTCGGCAATCACACCGTGATCCTCATGCTGCTTCAGCCCACTCACAACAACCACTCCCACAACTCCCTCCACGCCCGCGACACGGATCGGCACACCACCTCCATGGATCGCATAACCTCCCGCCTCACTCGGTCCCAGCGAAAACTTTGCCGCAAATGCCGCCTCGTTGCCAGCGTACTTTTGTCCCAGATACCACGAGCTCGTGCCGAACCGCAGCACCGCCGCCGTCTTTCGCTTCACCCAGCTCTCATTGTCGGGCGTCACGCCGCTGCCGGTGGCGACTTGGTATAGTGTCTGAGATCCAGCGCCCGCGCTGATGGAGATGAGTGTAGCACGGCCTTCCCGGGCAAAGGGGAGGAGGCGGGCGTAGAGGAGGTTGCCGAGCTCGACAGCATCGTCGGCCGTGAAGGAGGAGAGGACGAAGCCATCGCCGCCAACATCAGCGTCGACCAAAGCTTGAAGCTATTCACAAGAGTTAATATTAAGGGCTAAACATTAATCATGTTGATCTTATTAAGGTGAGACTCACCTCTTGTGCAGAGCTTCCGCCTGGAGGGCTCTGAATAGGAGCTGGAGCAGCAGAGCTTCGAGCTGCGTTTAGAGCCTTTTCGAGACCATGTCCTGCAGCAAAGTTGCGTTGCCAAACCTTTCGAGCCATGTTGACGTGTGTATTGATTGAACCCTTTTGAAAATGAGTTGAAGAAAATGAAAATGAGAAGACGAGTGAGGATTAAATCGCTATAAATAATATGTCAAACATCTCGACTTAAGTTTAAACTTAAAATGGCTCCGATTAAATGAACCGCTGCACTAAACATCGGGCCGACTAATCATCTCTCAGCTGTGCTCTGCGGAGACACTTTTTGGGTAAACGGACATTCTTGCCAGTCTTCGGGATTTATCAGGATTTGCTGGTGGATCGGATGAATCGCAGCTGTTGATAGGCGGCGTGAAAATTGGGGGCAGTTTCTATGGCGAGTCGTGCTTTAATTTGGAGCTGTGGAGAAGCTGTTATGACTCCATTATTCAGTTGACTTGTGAGATGAGCGACTGAATCAACGTGGCCAAGTGATGATGCATCTGTTACGCAACGACAAGGCAAGGTACATGTCATTATCATTGTATAGCGGTAAATCTGAATTGTCTAGAGCGATGAAGCAGGGGAAAGTATGTGAAGAGTAGAACAGCAGATGGTGAACACCTTTATACTATCTCACCTCGTATACGACTAAAATTTACTAGTACTAAATCCATTGCTACAGTGTACGGGTATGCAGCTCAACTTGGCATATTATTCTTTGTCATATATGTATCATCTCTGATTAGCTACCTAGTAGACAGTCTACGTTCCCGAGTATCTGCAGTTGGTAAAGTGTCGACATTGAAAGACGGCAAGTTCTGCAGCTCGAAATAGAATAAGCCGACGCAATTGGCGCACGTTCGCTCATGCTGGCAGGTAGGAATAATCACTAGAGGTTTAAAGACACTCCACGAACCGGCCCAGATGTTGTTGGAGTCCTCGTTACCGGATCTAATCATGACATCCGTCTCGTGCGTGACCGGAGGCGGAGGCGGCGACGGAGGATGGACCGGAGGCAACGGAATCCAAAATCGGGGCGAGGATACAGCATGGGGCGGCAGTAGAAGTTGCCGGTACAGACGACGATTCCGCTTGAGTTCATGACGCCGCTGCAGCCATTGAGAGTGCACTTTTCCTCCTGGTCACAATTTGACTGAGCCATGACAGTTTGCTAGACAAAGTCTACAAATAGTGTAGAGTAAAGCAGTGGCTTACCGCGACGGGAACGCAGACATGGGCTTACTTCTAGAGAAATTATAACTTCTGTGGAAACTACAACTTCTACATCAGTTTCAGATTCTTGCCACTCTTGCAGATAAATATATTATTTTAGAAGTTGACTAGATCTATTGACTACTACTACTCAACGGTTACATTCCATATGGTTACCTATATATATGCTACGTCAATATCCCCCATGTCCCCTCACGTCTTTCAAACTCTTTTTATAGCACACTTGTGCCCAAGTATCACCTCCAACTATCCAAAACTCATCCAAATTTGATGGAACGACTATGAGATGCATCGTTGTATTTCAGCTGCGATACAACCAGGCGGGGTAGCTGGCGGGGTCCTCTGTGTGGCTGGCTGAGATGTGAGATTTGAATGGACCATGAAACGAGGCCGCCTATCAAACATTCTTTCGTGGCATCGTGTGTGCCAACCATCTTCATTGTCTTTGTTTGGTCATTTAAAAACGGGTCTCACAAACATACAAGAGAGCTTAAATAGAACTTTTCAGGCTTACTGAATACCGTTTTTGCGGTCCTTGCTCAATTTTAAAGATGTCGGAATGTAAACCCTCGCCTCGCGGTTCGTTATATGAAAGACTCACACAGAATTGTTACCTGTATTCTATTCTTCAAGAAGACATCGATCCCGTGCATCATGCATATATATCATGGCACCACAATCTAGCCCAGGACCTTATACCAAGGTTGTAAATGACACTAGTCTTGATCATGGAGATATTGCACCCGCCATCATCTCTGTGACGATCCAAAAAAGCGGCAACAAAAGGAGAGGCACCAACAAGGGCATGGCAGGTGCTGGTCTCTACGCCGCTCTTCTCGGATCCGCAGGCTTTGCTTCGACGCCATCGTTGAGCTCAACAAGCTGGACAGTTGGAATCATAGGACTGATTCTTGCCGGTCAATCAACACATGGCATTTCCCAAACGGACGACAGCAAGTCTCACTCCAGAGTGCTTTACCTAGGAGACGCCGCATTTCATGGTGTTGACGAGCGAAATACTAATGAGATTGTCATGTATCGAGCTTACATGGATGAAAATATACTCAAGATTACCGAATACTTTGTGCCCAGTGTCGGGTCTTTCTTGTACAACGCCAGCGATATTATCAAAGGGTGTACGCACGGGGGTACAGTAGACAGAGAGGTCAAGGACTTGTTCACTTTCACTTTTCCAGAACCTCAAGTCATTAACCTGTACCGTTATATCTCCATTCGTGGATTAAGTCCCACGCCGCTCTTTGGGACGAATGGTTCCGGGCTCTCCTCCGGTGGTCTTCCAAAGCAAGGCTCATTGGTTTGGTACGACGCCGATGGGAAATTTCTGGCGCAGTGGGATGGCGATAAACAAGAAGAGCTAGTCGATCGTTTTGGAGCCGGATGGTTCGACTCCAACAACAAGGCCATCCGCCGAAACCTAGTGTCGTTTGTTCAAGAGATGAAGCCTCAGTTGAGCTCCAACATGACCATCCTCCACCTGAGCGATAAGCTCAACACCCCGGTGCTTGTATTGAACAACTGGAGGGTCAGTGATACAGGTGATCGGGCAGCAAACGTGGCAACACAGGAGGAAGTCCTACGCTTTATCAAGACTGATCAAAGGAACTGGGATTGGGGATACCTGTGGGATAGCAACGGCGATATCTACCCCTGCAGCTCGCCCTATTACTACCGAGAAGATTACATGACTCGAAGCGAGGATTCGCACCTTTTCTTTCCCCTCAATGATAAGGATTGGACATATACGACAATGATTGTGAAGAAATATTAAGGCACATAACAACAAGTGGAGAGGCTTTGAGCCTCGTTTTATCAAAGTTTCTTGTTCAAGTCTTGATTTTTGCTTTATACATCAATTCAAATGCTCATGAACGTCAACTATTAGCAGATTATTGGAATTGAGAGTCATAAAAGCTATTATGAGGTGTACGACATTTTCTGATGAGACTCTAAAAGAGTTAATAAAATTTTGATAAAGAAGAAGAGAAGTTTTAATAATGAAAGCGACATCAGACAACTTTTTTCTGCCTTAAGATTCTCCAAGACATAATATTAAAGTTTACGTCCACATCACTGAAAATAAAGTGTTCCGACTCGCGACATGGATAAGGGGAGGGCCGTATGCGGCTATTGAGAGATATCTGCAATTGCAAGAGCACCATAGATAAGTGTGACAATGAAAAAGACAAAAATCATAATGGAGAGTAGTAGATGAGATGGCATTATCAATCTTGGTCAACTTTACATAAGGTATGTAGAAACTTGCCCATATGACAATCTAGTATCCGTTGGGGTCCAAGTCAGATGATCTTACGCAGTCTTTGTTGACGACACTGAATTGAATTGACAGCTACCAAGGTAAATTACTAACTCAAGGTCTATCTACTGCAATAAAAAGCAGACACAGATTGTCTCACAAAAACTCAACACCTAACCCTATGCCTCATCATTATCATAGTGAACATCATTCTCCATCGTCGCGTCAGACTCGCGTCGCCGCAGCACAGGTTCAGTCTGCATACCGCCGCCGGCATACTCAATCACGCTCGCCGTATCCGACAGCTTCCCCGACTCGAGGTCCTCTATGCTCTGCAGCGCCTGAATAAACTTGGCCTGCTCGCTCTTGAGCATCTCGCGCTTATTCGCCGTCGCCGCGTCCTCATCCATGAGCTTCTCGTAGACACTCGCCGAGTTTGAACCGCGCACGCCAAGCTTGTCGTCAAGATAATTGCGAAGCTGTCGCCGGATGGCAGGAATCATGCGGCACACGATACGCTGCGTCACGGCGTCGGAGTATCGCAGGGCGGCGAGTTTGTAGTACCCCCTAACGTATGCAACAACCTCAACCTCCCGCTCGAAATCATCCGGCTTCAGTTTGGTTTGCTCCTGTTCCCGTCGCTTGACCTCCTGTGCTTGCTTCTCTTCCGTCAGCACGTCCCAGGGGACGAGAGTCTTTTGTGCGTAGCCGGCTCCCACCATTCTCATATGATGGCGGAATTGAGTCAGCACGGCTCGCTCGCTCTTGAGGCACTGATCGAACGCTTCCGTGTTGTACGTCATGACTCTTTCCGACTCATCGCTGTAGAGTGCATCGAGATCTTTTTGCGTCGTTTTCCAATGCTCGTCCAGGCAGCTCTTGAGGTGCCGCTTGGCTTCTGTGTATATGAACCGCTTCTTCAGGTTCTCGAGGGACTGGTTCAGCGCCATATCGAGCTCGGCTGCAAGCTGCCGAATCACTTCTCTCAGATACACACTGGTGGGCCCATTCCACGGTCTGATGGCTTCCATGGCCAAATCGTTGTAGACCTCTGGTGGGATGATGCTTGGCATGCCTGCCTTCATCTTAGCCTGAATCTCCTCCTTCACCTGTCGCAGTGTGCGAAATCCCCTGCCAACTTCACTAAACTCTGTAAACGGTTCCGGGAAACACGGCTTCTGTGGCGGTAGTGCAAGATGAGGAGTACCAAAGCCGTTGCCATTAGCAAAGCCGGCTTCCTCGGGCTTGACCGAGCTCGGCGTCCCGTTGACTGGATAATCTGTTCTCGTCCGCTTATTCGATGGCGTTGCTTGCGGTGCTGTACTTCGTCGCTTCGAGGGAGTGACGAAGCTCATCGCAGCAGTACCGACAGAGGCCGCATCGGACTCATCATCGTCTATGAGATCCACCACTTGGGTATCGGTGCGGTCCTTGAGAGTAAACTTGGGCTTGCTATTCAAGAGGCAGTCTCGAAAGTTGGTTGGTAAGCTGTTTATGCGAGCCGCAAACTCGTCAATCTTCAGCCGCGCAGTATCAGCAAAACTGTTGAGGCAGGTCTGGATCTCTAGCTCCACGTTGTGGGGGAGCTCGGGAAGGTTAGCTAGCTGTCTGGTGACTTTATCGAGATGGTATTTGACTTTGTGTTTGATGTTTGGCAAACTAGAGGTGCCAATGTTAGCAGACAGATACCGAATTTGAGCTCCTGCGTATTGATTCAATCTTACCTTTTCGCAAATTCCTCGCCAAGTCGCTCAGAAAGGAAAGCCTTGAGCCTTTCCACGCCACAGCGGTCGACAAATGCATGGAATGCACCCGGCCATTTATCTACAGACTCGTCCTCGAACATCCTTTCCTCCCATTTCTTCAATTCATCCAAGTCCTTACCCTGGGGGCGGGAGGTTATGAAATACCCAAGGCCGGTTGAGTGAGCTTGTCCCTTCATGATTTCGAGCCACTGGGTATGATTCCCACCGTCAGGCAAGAGATCTGCCTTGGTCAGCACTCCAATAGTCCTGTCCTTAGCTTGCAATCTGCGAGTGAGACCAAAGGTTGCAGAGTTCTCAGCGTCGCTATTCATGGGCATGGCACAAATAATGATAGCAGAAGGGTGCTGGATGTAGGCGCTCGAGAGATTTCGAACCACGTTGACCAGGTACTCGTCGTTGGCATCAGCGGGATTCTGGAAAATGCCCGGCATATCGTAAAAGGACAAGTCGGGCAAGTCAGGGCCCTTGATCTCCAGAGAAACAACATTGGGGGAGAACTTTGCCAAGGTCTCCTCTGCTGCCTTGTCGATGGGCGTATTCATGGCAATGGAGCCTCGTCCGGGGACAAAGAGAACGGGAGGTTTGTCATCATTCAAAATGGCAATCTGAGCCCAGCGCAAGACCTCTTCGATTTCGCTCTTGTCGTGCATAGATTTAAACTCCAAAACAGCAGTGCTGGGAAGCTTTCTCCAGGGAAAGAAGGGGTCATGCTTCGTGACATCTGATTCGTGAATGGGGCGGTTGGGGGTTGGCCCATACGAGTATTCTTTGCGGAGCCAAACTCGACAGGACCATTCGGCGTTGCGGGAAACGCGAATGTGCAGAGGGCATCGAGTGCATGCACCCTCGCTTCGAGGCAGATCCAGGTTGGCGAGGCCGGACATGAGACTGGATTTACCTGCCGACTGATCGCCGACAAGGACCAGCTCGGGGAGCTGCACATCGTGAGACACGCCAAGCTGCTGGAGCTCTCCCAGGGTGTCATTGCAAGCTTTGAGTTTCTTGCCAATGTCCTGGAACGAGGTGTGGAAGAAGCTCTCGTCCATGTTTCTGGGGCTACCTGCAACAGGCACGGTGGTCGTCGCCACGACGGTTCTGGCTCTGACTTCTCTGAAGATGGGGTCTGTGGTGTGTTCTGACTCTACGGTACGCTCACTAGGCGCAGCTGGGAAATGAAAAAGTCAGCATGATATGACATGATATGACATGAAGAAAGAGATTCTCATGGTGGGCTTCTGCACGAGACTTACGAGCATTAGATCTATTTCCACGACCAGCCTTGGACGATTGATGAAATTGGGTGTGATCCATGGCGTCGTCGCCATTTGTGCCGAAATCAGTGACGCTGTTGGCGTACGAGTTTGGCATTGGCTCAGGCTTCACCTGGATTGGTGCCCTGCGAACACGGCGGCTAGCCATGATGATGAGATCCTCAGAGGAGTCCTAGTCCGTCTTGGAAATTTGAGTGTCGTCAGGCATTGACGAGATCCGGCCTCGCTGATGGGAGACGCTTGATTCGGATGATGATTCAGATTGTCGTATGAAACATGTAGAAGATGGCAAAGGTGAATCCAGATGGCGGCGGGAGCGTAGAGGAAGAAAAGAAGGTGAAGAAGGGAAAGAAAAGGAAGCGATTAGGCAAAGAAATATGGCGCTAAATGGGTATTAAGAGAAGAGAAGAGAGAAACGAAGTGAAATCAATGAGCAAACGGCCCAAGATGAGATGAAAGTGAAGGCAAAGTGAATGAATGACCTTGAGCTCAGACGTGCAAAAATGCTGGTGCTGGTGCTGGCAACTGATATCAATTCACCCAGCCAACGAACTGATGGTGTTTTGTTGCTGCCCCATCGGCTTGCAGGGGCTGGTGTGAATGTTAATGCTTGATAGAGGAAGCGGTGCCTGGTTCAACCGTCAGCCAGCTGTAGACAGTACAAGGGAGAAATGGAGGTACCAAACAGGCCATTGGCATCTGTTAGAGACACGGACAGAAAAAGAGGCGAGACTTACTATGAAATTAATGGATTTCTGAGCTTTGTAGCGTCGTCGTGCTAACAGAAGTGAATGCCGTCTGAAGCTCAATCATTAAAAGCTGAGGTACTAGAGACAAGAGAAAGAGAAAGCTTGAGCCTTTGCCCAAAAAAGGGGGGCTGGGCTCGAAGCTCAGGTACAAGTACAAAGTACAGAATACTTGGTGCCACGTGACCTGCGTTTCACCACTTGCTGTACTTTACTGATCAAGCCTTGGATTCTGCCTGTCTATGGGATACCCTGTAATAGCTTGTATGAATTGAGTCGTTAAGCTGTTGTGCTGTGGCAATGACAACTCCATATCAACTAATGTGATTGATGTAAATCTACCTACCTATAGTAGTCAGGCACATAAACACAGCTACTAGTCCACCTTAGTATTGTGAGGCTTTTCAGCAGCTGCCCCTGACAAAGAAGCAATTGAGCTCCATTTGCTGCCCACAAGGCTTTTACTGAGAAGCGCCTAGTGCTGTGGTCAGTGGATCTTGTGCTCTGTCTTTGCTCCGTTAGTACCTCGACTCTGCGTGCCGTGTAATTTTCAGTGGCCGCTATACGGAGTACCAAGTACATGTACTTCGATCACAAGAAAAATCCTGCGATGGTTAAGAGATGATCATCCACCGGTTGGGCCGCTGTCTTCATGTTCAATGATGTATTGTGACAGTCTTTATTGTAGTTTCTGCAATTTTGAACAAGTTTACAATCACAATTTCCCTAAATCTGCCTTTCCCACTGCGTAATCCCAACTGCAACTCCAGTTCCAGCGTAGCACTCAGCAAGGCTACTGAAGTACTCTTGTACCTGCACCACCGCCTTGGGGAAGAAAAAAAAAAAAAAAAAAAAAAAACTGATCCAAGAGAAATTAGTCTTCAGCCATCGGCTCTTAGCTCAACCCAACCGTAGACTTTACAGCCTCATAGCAGTAGCCAGTAGCAATACCTTGAGGTTCTCCTTTCTGTCTTGTCATCTCATCTCATCTCCCGGTTACTTAGGCTCAGAATACCACATCATCATGGACGCTGCAGGGAACGACGCCTTGGCTGAGGGCCGGCGCATCTACTTAGGCGCGGCAACTCTCTCTCGATCTGATGGGCCCCCAATACTGACTGACTGGTAACAGGCAATCTCCACTACGTCCTCAAGTCGCAGGACATTGAGGAGTTTCTTCTCCAGAATGGCTTCGATGACATTGAGAACATCCACGTCTCTGTCGACCCCGTCAGCGCTCGCAACCCGGGCTACTGCTTTGTGGACTTTGCCGAGCGGGCCACCGCTGAGCGAGCTCTGACTGATCTCAGGGCCAGTCTCCGAGGCCGTGAGGTCAAGGTCGGTCCATGCGAGCCTAGGAAGAAGCGCAATGGAGACGGCGGCCGGTCTACCTTCCAGCGCGGGGGTGACTGGAGATCCCCTTCTGGCGACGATGGCCAGCAGCAGTACCAGAGCGAGCCCAGGGAGCAGAGGCCCCGAAGAGACTTCAACCGCTCCGACGAGGTGGCCGATGAGTCTCAGGGAAAGCGACTGTACGTTGGAGGACTGGCCAAGAACGGGGACCAGGAGCAGAACAACCAGGAGGTGATGGACATTTTCACTGGATTCAACCCGTACGTTCACTCACTCACTCACCCACCCACCCACTCAGCGTTTATTTCATTGAAGCTAATGATGAGAACAGCTCATACATTGGCAAGCGCATCACGCCCCATGAGAGCACTCGCAGCCCTGCTGGAACCTACTACTACTGCTTCGTGGACTTTGAGACCAAGGAAGAGGCCGAGGCCGCCATGCAGGCTCTGGATGGTGCCCAGTACGACGGAGGCGTGCTCAAGGTCTCCCTGGCCAAGAGGACGGACAGACAGTCCACCCGCCCCAATGCGCCATCAGATCGCAACAACAGCGGCCAGGGACGCGGATGGCGATCCTCCAACACCCCACGAACTGAAGGAGGAGCACCGCCACCGGCCAGAGCCATGGGATCCAACAACTGGCGCCAGAGGACCGCCGAGTAGGTAGCAATCTGGTTGAGTTGAGCGACTGCAGTACGACTGAAATTTGGAAAATTGGAAAAAGGGAGACTGGCTACCTATGGACCAGGCAAGGCCACAGTAATGCTGATTGATACATGATGTCTGAATTCTCTTCTTCTGATGTATTTGTTTCTTATCTATAACAACAAACGAACACAACAACAAAAGGTGGAAAAGAGGGAGACAGATGGTCCTGTCTCGTCTCATGCCTCTCGTATTATAGCAGCAGCGAAAAGAAAGCACACGATGCCACTGCAACTTTTCTTTGTGACTGATGATGATGCTGATGCCCTCGGTTGTATTATCTAACATTACGAAGCACAGTAATAAGAGACTTTAAACCCATTTGCATCCTTAGCTTCAGGAACCGGCCACCACGTGCGGCATTCTCTTGTCCCGCCATGCTGGTCTGGCTTGGAATTTGGACCCTTTTCCCGCCCCTCAATTCGTTTAATTGCATATCCCGCCTCTCCTCCAACCATTGATCGTCACCCCCTGTCATCCCAGCAAATCGTGACCACGAGAAAGTCAGTCGTGCAGCAGCCGCTCCACCGCCTTGCTTTCCCGCCAATTCGCCGGCCAAAGATTCTCTCTCTCTGCATTGTGGACGAGCGACTTGGTGATATTTCTTTCTCCTCATTTGTCTGGCGCTGCTGCTCTGTTCTGCGCTTCTCTGGCTGTTCTGAAGCTTGAAGCTCATATAATCTCATACCCTGCCTTCAATCAGTGATACCCCTCCCCTCTCTCGACCTCCAAGCTCCAGCCAAACCTCCCAACAATGTCTCTCCACGTCCCCTTGCCGCATCGTTCTGCCACTCCGGTGGGCGCTGCCACCAAGGCTGTGATCCTGGTATTTAATAGCCCTTTTTCTTTTTGTTTTCTTTTTCCAATTCCTATCCCTCCTCCTGTCTAGATGCTCCTGTTTGCTGCTCTTCAATGAGCTCTGGACAGCTGGCTCTAGGCGCACACCGCCGTGCAACCTCACCATTTCGCATTACAAACAACACCAGCTAACATGTTCTTTTCTTCTCTCTCCTCTGTCTAGGTCGGTGGTCCTTCTCGCGGCACTCGATTCCGCCCTCTGTCCCTCGACCTCCCCAAGCCGCTCTTCGACGTTGCTGGCCACCCCATCATCTGGCACTGCCTCGACGCCGTTGCGCGCGTCAAGCAGATCCAGGAGGTCTACATCATCGGTTACTACGATGAGTCCGTCTTCCGCGATTTCATCAAGGACTCTGCCCGCGAGTTCCCCGGCATCAACCTGCGATACCTGCGCGAGTACGAGGCCCTGGGCACCGCGGGCGGCCTGTACCACTTCCGCGATGCCATCCTAAAGGGCCGCCCCGAGCGCCTCTTCGTCCTCAACGCCGACGTGTGCTGCTCGTTCCCCCTCGAGGAGATGCTCAAACTCTTCATGGAGCGGGACGCCGAGGCCGTCATCTTGGGTACTCGTGTTAGCAACGAGGCCGCCTCCAACTTTGGCTGCATCGTCTCCGACTCCCACACCCGCCGCGTGCTGCACTACGTCGAGAAGCCCGAGTCGCACATCAGCAACCTCATCAACTGCGGCGTCTACCTCTTCTCCGCCGACGCAATCTTCCCTTCCATCCGATCCGCCATCAAGCGCCGCACCGACCGGCCCCGCCTCGTCTCGTATCCGTCCTCGGACAACCTCGACCACTTCAGGATGCCCCGCGCCGTGGCCGACGACGACGACGACGAGGACAAGAAGGAGGTCATCCGCCTCGAGCAGGACATCCTCGGCGACATGGCCGACAGCAAGCAGTTCTACGTGTACGAGACAAAGGACTTTTGGCGCCAGATCAAGACGGCTGGCTCGGCCGTGCCCGCCAACGCGCTGTACCTGCAAAAAGCCTGGCAGACCGGCAGCGAGGAGCTCGCCCCCGCCAGCGCCAACATCGTTCCCCCCGTCTTCATCCACCCTACCGCCGACGTCCACCCCACGGCCAAGCTCGGCCCCAACGTCAGCATTGGACCCCGAGTTGTCGTCGGCGCCGGTGCCCGTGTCAAGGAGAGCATCGTGCTCGAGGACTCTGAGATCAAGCATGATGCCTGCGTGCTCTACTCCATCATCGGCTGGGGCAGCCGTGTCGGCGCCTGGGCCCGTGTCGAGGGTTCGCCTACCCCTGCCGGCAGCCACTCCACCAGCATCATCAAGAACGGCGTCAAGGTCCAGAGCATTTCCATCCTGGGCAAGGACTGCGGCGTTGGCGACGAGGTCCGCGTGCAGAACTGCGTCTGCCTGCCATACAAGGAGCTGAAGCGGGTAAGTTTCTTTTTCTTCGAACCCCCTTATCCCAATTCAGCGAGTTATTTATACTGACCCTTCTTCCCCCCTTTTTAGGACGTCACCAACGAAGTCATCATGTAATGAGCGTTTCCAAGAAGTTAGCGTGTGATAGACAACAGCAACAAGCATGTCTGCGATTGAATTTTTTTTTTTTTCACGGGATATAAAAAAGGGGGGTCGGGGGAAGAGGGGAGTTCTTAACACCAAAGAAATAATCCAAAAAAACAAAGTGATTCCCTGACTGTAATGATGTTATGCATTCTATTCCTAGGCCTCACGCAGGTGGGCAGGTGTTTGGGACAACGCCATAGAATATTAATGTTGAAGAGAAGCCGGTTTTCGTATGATAAAGTGTCATCACAGAAAGACATCACAAAATGTGCTAGGAAGAGCAATAATGAGGAGGGCCTCAAAGTGAATTGGTGTTTTCATTGCCCATTGATGTTTTATAAATGCATCATATCGAACTAAGTATCATCCTTAATACCTGCCCTTCCTCCTCATCATCATGTACAAAAAAGGGTGTTGGGTATATTTGCAATCTAATGCATTTTCACATGTCCTCTTCTAAGATCCTCCATTGCTTCCATGTGCCAGAGTGGCCTGCTTTTCAAAGCCTCAAATGATCCCCTTCTATATGCACCATATCCGTAGCCTGATTCCTGCTTAATACATCCAAAAAAGAGAAGAAAGAAAAGTATGTCACTAGCCCAAAAAACAAGAAATATGCTTTGTGAAGAACAGCCAAATTGTCGGATACATCACAGCTCCTTTTGCGAAGCTAGACGACTCGCCGGCCGGGCAAACATGGGGCTACTGGGTCTGCTGGACGTCGAACCCAAGCCCTTGACATCAAACGGCTCGACGGACTTGAAGTGTTTCGAGGGCCCCAAGCGGGGTGTGCCCACCGGTGTCAGGAGGTGTTCGATGGCGGGCTTCTCAAAGGTTGCGACGCGGATCGCGGGCGGGCGATTTCGAGCGAATTTCTCTTCAGATACGCTATACAAGTACGTTGCGAGCAGCACAAGCATCGTGCCCAGAAGAAACTGCAAGATTCATTCTTTGTTAGTAAAGACTTGTAATCCAGCCTCAGAATAGCCGGGGTTGAACATACCGTGAGAGTCACTTTGAATTCAAAGACCCACACGCTGACGAGGAAGCTCAGTATGATGCTGATGCTCGTCGCAAAGTTCTTGATAATGTTGTCGGCATCGCGAATGACAAGGCTAGCCAACAACCCTCCAGCCGCCTGCAACACGACCGTCGCCCACACAACCGCATTGTAACCCTCGAAAAAGCCGTGCTCGCGAATCCCAGCGCCGTCCTGCCACATGACGCCGCCGACGAGAGCAGCAATCATGGAATAGAAGCTCAGCTGTAGATTGCGCACCCACACGCTAGCTTGAGAGGGGCTCTCCTTGAGCAGCTTCTCGAAATAGACGCCCGTAAGCCCAGAAACAGCCGCCGCGACGAGAACTGCAGTCACGCCGAGGGAATAGTTCATAGAGGGCTCGACGGGGTGTAGATCGTTGTCGATGCCTTGATAGGTGGCAGAGCGGCGGGTGAGATGCGCTGCTGCGTCTTCGACGACGGCGTGGCCCAGCTCATGGCCTGATCGAGGGAAGAAGTGGTCCGGCATGCCGTGAAGTAAGGGGCTAGAGCTGGAGGCACTGCCAATGGCGGTTGATCCAGGTAGAGAGACGATGGAGACGCCAAGTGTGAGGACGACAAGCGAGAGCCAGCGCTTGAGGCCGAGGGGGCGGCTCAGTAGATAGACGCTGAATAGCGCCGTTGTAAGAATCTGTGATCAGTTGGGTCAGTATTCAGCATTCAGCATGGCAAAGCGCCGCCATTCTTACCTTGAGCTGGTACAGAACCTGAAAATGCACAGCATCCAGGTTCTCAATGGCCACATACTGCAGGATATTCTGCAGCGTGTAAAACACGCCCGGCACAATCAGCTTCCACCCGTCGCCCGCAAACATGGCATTGTAGATCTGCTCAAACAGCACCGTGGCAGGCGTGCTGGGCGCCAGCGTCTTGGAGCCTTCGTACAGGGCCAGCGTCAGGGAAACGGCCAGTTTGATGAGCTCGTGAAGGAAGACGGCGGTCGAGGGAAAGTATCGGTGGTCGCCCGGAGGGGGCATGATGCGCGAGTAGTGCATGATGAGGATAAAGGCCGAGTTTTGGACAGTCAGCTAGCGAGAGGCCGTCATCAGTCAGCATTGTGGGATCTTTAGAGGAATATGAAGCAAAGAGAAGGAGAATTCGCACCAGGATCAGCGAGATTGGCTTGCCAGAGCTGCCAGCTCTGATTGCTGAGCCTCCGCCGTCGAGCACCGCCATGGCGGGCAAAGTCGCAACCGCTGTGTTTGTTTGTGTGTGTGTGACTGTGAGTGTGTGTGTCGATGCGACGGATCAATTGCTTCCAGAAGGTTGGCCCCAACGCAGCGTATGTAGAGGCTGTCTGTTGGAGAAGTTTTGACAGCAGCTAATTCTGTGGTGTTGAAGATGTCAGAGGACGGGAGGTTGGAATGGAAGCTGGTAGAGGTTCCGGTAGAGCTGGTGGTTAGCGGTGGTTTGTTTCGGCCAGTGGCCACGCGACACCCCTCTCAGCCCTCTATGACGCTGGCCTGCTAAAAGGTGACGGGAAGCTCAGCTCAGCTCAGCTCAGCTAATGGAAGTACTCAATTACTGTACCGAAGATGCTCAGATCTAGACAGAAGAAGAAAACATTCAATTGTGATTTTTTCTCATGACATCGTCCCTTCTCCACGTGCGATCCATCCAAACCACCCCTCGATCCATGACTCAATGCAACACAAACCGCATCAACGATCCATTCTCTCCCCCGCCCCTGAAATAGCCCCTCAAGCCCCTGTACAGCTTACAGCTTCACAGCTCCAAAGCCCAGAGCACCCCCAGAACCCACTAAAAAACCAGCGCAAGTCGGTGGGCTCCAACGGGGTCGAATTGCCACCCGTGGACCTCTATGCGGATCGGCGGGGCCAAAAGGCTTGATGTTGATCCATTGGGGTCCAAGTCCCTCTATTTGCCGCCTGGCCTTGTTTGGTGAAGTGCTTGGCAAGCTTGGATGGATGGAGCTTGTCGAGCATCAATTGTCTTGCCGTCTTGATGCCCAACCAGGGGCAGCTAAAGTGGGAAATAATACGAGTCGGGTGCTATAAGTTTTGATGCAACAATCATGGGCTGCATTGCCAGCGTATCAGACAGACATGCAGCGTTAATGCCTCCCGTTACATGTACATGCTGAGACACCAGGGGAAGGGGGAGAGCAAGGTAGGATTGATGGAAACAAACGGAAAGAGAAGAAAGATTCCCAGACATAAAGAACACGCAAATTGCAACTCAATTGAAATATTGAAATGAACCTCTGGGTATATTCTCCGCACCTATCATGTCTTGACAGCATCACGCATCGCACCTAGATACAGACCACCCAGCTTCGTGCGAAAAAAGAAGAAGAAAAAGTTTGACCTTACAATCCTCACTCCAAATCCCTATTCTCATGCCTTATGACCAAGCACCAAGTTTCCGTGCGCAATTCCCTAGTCGTGACCCAATCATGGCTCTCGCCCAATAAGAAAAGAATGCAAAAGACTAGCCAGTCGACGACCTTTTGGAGCTCAGTGAAAAATTCCTCTCGTCAATTACCGTGTGCCCAGACTGCAAGCCAGGGATAGCATCCTGTCTACTGAGATCTTGAGCCATGAGATTCCAGAGCACAAAGTACTCCGCCATGCTCTCGTGAGGGTTCCTCTCTTGTTCCCGGATGCTATCCCGACTCTGCGGTCCAACCATCCGGTTCCGCCCTCTGAGATTGAACCCCAACTTGTGCTCAAACACTTTCAGTTTCGGCCTTTGCGTGTGCTCGGGAAGACTCGGCCGGTATGCATGTCGCGCATCCCTTTTGCGATAGTTCCACACGCTCTTCTGGGGAAGAAACATGCTGGCGCTGATGGTGGGCACGGCCATGTCTCGCAACGGTTGGCTGGTAAAGTCGCCAGCGGCATCCAGGTGGTTGAAAAGATCTTGGTGGCTCTGGCTTCGAAAGAATGATAGAGATCCAATGTCAAACGTCGGCGACATTCCTTCCAGCCCCGTCTTGCACATGTTGCCCAACTAGGACGCAAATGCTTCGGCAGGGGATCCCACTTCATCGCTGCCACTATCGTAGTTCTTGTCCTGTTGCCCGTCAGCAATACCGTAGTCGGGACGACTGAGACTGCCCTGCATCATCAGGTTGATCAAGTCAGTCCACCAGCTGCCAATACGATGGCGGCCTCCAAACTCGTTGCCCCGAATCTCCGCTGCAGTCGACCCATCGTTGCAGTCCAGGAGCCACGACAAATCCGCGTCTGCGTGCAGCAAATCTGGGTGTTTGTCGATGAAGGAAATCACTGGTCGTGAATGAGTCCGTATCTCGTCCTTGTCCAGCAAGGCCTCGTTAAAGCCGTAAGCAATCTCGTGGTCTCGCATAAAGCGGAACACGTCAAACGTAATGTCATGGGTAAATTGAGCCTGCATTCGCCCGTACTAAGCATGAAGAAGACAAGTCGTTCATATATGGTGGCAGGCCAGGGGCCGCATCACTTACGCCTGGCTCAATTCTCCAAATCCAATCGTAATCTCTCAACCTATTCTCGCTGGCGAACGGTCCCGAGTTCCAGCGAGATATTTGGTCAAGGGACTGCACCTGTCGGCCAATTTCGGAGACATGCTCGCCGCAAGTTTGAGCCGGCGGTAGCGTGTTGAATGCCACTGGATGTTTTGGAGACACCAATTTATCTTCGGAAATGACCTCGTAGAAGCAAACAGCACCGGTCGCGTTCGAAGTCTGCTGCCTGAACTCTTCACTCAGGGGCTGGGTGCTGAAGAAGATCCAGTGATATTGGTATCGGTGGTTGAATGTCTCTTCCAGTTGGGAGATGGACGACAAGAGCGCAGACAGATCGTTCTCATGGGCGAGGGAGACGAAAGCTGCTCTGGGTTTTTGATCAGTAGCGGAAGAGTTGGCAAGGCCATGCACGAACGATGACATCTGGATCAAGAGAAAGATCCAAGCCAGGGTAATTGGCATGTACCAACAGGGCGACGAGGCAGTCGTAGTGCGTTTCTTGGCCATGCTGAGTCGTGCGGCCAATATGAGAGAAGAGATATGGCAGCTTGAAAGTCGAGATAGAAGGCAGGTTGGTTGTCTGTCTCGATGCAGGGTTGCGATGAAAGAGAAGAGAATGGGAATCAAGAACACAAGGTTGATAGAAATGTAAGAAGTCAGAAAAAGAACAGGGAAATTCTCAGGTGACAGAAATTCAAGAAGTCAGCTGAGGAACAGAAAAGAAGAATGGCGAAGAGAAAGTGAACGACAGTTGGTCAGGTGGCAATCCAAGGAGCAGGAGGTCGAATCTGAAACAATGATTGGAAAGAATTGAAGAAAAGTGGAAGAAGAGAAGAAGAAAAGAGAGAAGAAGAAATTTGAGAGAGGGTGGCAGAAAAAAAAACGGTGAAGGGCACATAGCTGGTGAGGTGCAGAAGCAGCAGGAGGAGTGCTGGCAGTTGGCAGAGGAGTGGCCAGTACAATTGGACCTGGAAGTCAATATACAGCTCCCCAAGTACCTAAGAAGATTATGGGCAGCACCCTATTCCCGTCTTAATTCTGCTATCTATTGTGTATAATTCTTTCTTAAAAATGCAGTTGATTTTACTCTCTCGATAATTGATGGCTCTCATCATCAGGAAGAGTAGAGACTACGGTACCTACCTATGGATGCCAAGAAATTGCTACAGATAAGGACCATTGAACCCATTAATAGATCCATGGATCTCTTGGCACTCTTCATTCGCAGCATACAGGAAACCACCAGCATCTCTAGACATACCAACCTCTACCCAAATCACAACGGCATTTACTTTGCTCTCCTGCTATCAATCTAATTACAGTACAATTCCCGTTAATAGCCGTCGGATTCATTGAGCAGAGCCGGAACAAGTTTAATGCGGCCGGTCCCAAGATCGTGAGATGCGGGCAAGGATCTTTTGAGATGTGCATCGGAAAGATTTCGAGCTATGACATCATGCAGAGGTCCCCTAGAAAATGAATAGGGTCCGTCCGTCTTGCCGTCCCCATTGAGGATCATCACGATTGTCTACTTATGGGGGCATTCTCCTCATTCAACTATCTGCTACCCAATAGTTAGATACAAGATAGTAAGCATGGAATTGGTTTGCATACTGTCCTTCTCACTGTAAGTCATGCCATGTGTCGCATCACCATGTGTCGCATCACGATGAGATAATGGCACAGCGAAAAATAACAGCTTCATCATCATGACTCGTGAGTATACATTACAGTAACGCTAGTAATACCAAAATACGTAAAATCAACATCGCTTTTGTCTAAATCGTGCAAGTGGTTTTTGTTCCTCATCCAAATCAAGATTCCTCACACCCTCACCGTTGACGGCTTCATTCCCGGCATGGCGTCTGCCGAGTGGCTCGCGTCCAGCGGAAAGGGCGCACTCGAACTCGATCCATCAGCAGCAAACGGACACGGCCCCTCGTCCTTTGCGTCCAGCTTCAGATCCTCGTTATATCGCCGGATGGTCTCTGCAACTCTCCTGTCGATGTAGGTGACAATCAGATTGCCGATTTCGACGTCGAGCTCCTCAATCTCGCGCACCATAGCTCCCAACTTGTGCCACCCGACAACGTTTTTCGCGGCATTGTTCCAGCTGCTGGCCGCTGCGCATACGCAATTCATTTCGAATTCGAGCACCTTGCGGTATAATTTGAGTAGTCGCTCTCTTGTTCGGTCGCGCTGCTCGAGAAAGTCGGCATCGCTCTTCCATGCGCTGGCCATGATCAGTTCTGACAGGTGCATGTACCATGGGATGCGTCCAAGAACGTGCAAGGCACCGCGCTTCATGTCTTCAATTGCTATTGTCGCGCCAAGAAGAAGCTATCGATGAGAATAAATAATTAGCTAACCGTACAGACTCGTAGACAGGTAACAAGGTAACCCTACCGGTGTCAGTATGCAGATGCCAGACCAGGCCACTGCGGTGGACGGATAGTCTGCCCATACAGACTTGATGATTTTCCTGGAAGCCCGAATCAAGGCTTTGGCCTGGTCGTCTGCTTGAGATTTGGTCCGGCACTTTTTCAGGCCCGCTTCGGTGATGGTGATTAAAGTTCTTAACCTGTCGTCATCGGATCGTGGGAGAGACTGGTTGATTCCGCCAATGGACTGGCCATGAGGCAGTTCCTGGCATAGGATCGACTCGTAGACAGTCACCAGGCCAGCTGTACTTAGACCATCGCGGAGGGAGTTGTAAGCTGAATTCCAGAGTTCGAGGGAGATGCCTGTGTCCCGGCCATATGCTTTTGGGGCGGAGAAACTAGAGTTTGCTGAGTTTGGTACTTTGTAGGAACCTAGCCATTTAGGTGTCGCGATGCCACTGTCGGCATCAGAGTCTTCTGGGCTCGTATCATGAGGATTGGAATGATGGAGCAGCCGGCTAACCAATTTCTTGATGCGGCCGCTCTGGGGGTCGTGAGATTTTGTCATTTTGGGGGACTGGTGGGGGTATCAATGGGGGAGTAAAAAAAAGGTTTTTCTTTCAAAGAGACAGTGCAGGCTGGGTGACTAATATTCGTAAACGTTCATGTGGTATCACAGCTCTGCAGACAAGAAACCATGGCGATGGCAGCATATGAGGGCTATGGTGTTGACACAAAAGCGGGCGGTGACTTATAGATATTCAATTTTTTTCTAAGAGACCGGCAGACCGGCTCGAGTGACGTTTTGCTTTGCTTCCTCTCAGCCCACTCCAGCTCCGGCTCAGAGCCGGATTCGGTGTTCGGCCAGGCGGCAATCGGCATAAGCACAGCGCCTAAGCATGATGGCATCATGATCCGGTCCCGACGGCGAGAGGTGGCTGAAGCCCTTGGCCCCAATTGTCCAATCACCCCGGATTCTGGGTGGGCGCAGGCCCTCGTGGTTGGATCGCCGCGAGCTCGGCTTTTGGGTAATGGATTGCGATGAACGGAGCTGGGTATAAGAGATGGGGATGTGTGTAAATCCCCGTGCTATTCGCGTCAGCCATCCAGCTTCAGCTTCAGAGCTAATTACCAGATGGCTGCTAACCAGCCACGATGGGTCGGAGATGGCGCAATGCGCGGGGCCGGAGTTGATGGAGAGAGGCAAAAAAAGTACGAGTATCGGACCGCTTTCCATTTGCCATGAACTATGAATAAACATGGCCACGGCGATACAAGAAACGAGGACCTGAAACAATGCCAATCAAAGGCCAGGCTTCGGTCTGACACATGCCACTTTTGCCCGAGGCATCACATCATACTGGGTTTCGTACATGTCGTCTTTCGCCTCAGCTGCTTGCGCGGTCAACTAAACTCTCACCTTAGAAACCTACGCGGTGGAAGTAGCAGTAGACATCCGTTATTTCCATGGCCTTCCAAGGAGGTTTGTTCATCTTTTAACTAGGCATCCAGACATTCCCGTTTTAGCTCCCTTTCTCCGCGGCTACTGAATCGCGAAGCGTCCGGCGCGACAATCTTGCCTTGATATGGCCACATCTTTGGTAAAAAGCCTAAACCCATCACGAACCATCAGGTTTCGGGACCAGGCATGCGATCGTCAATCCGCAGCACTTTCATAAGAGCACAGGCGAATGGGCAGCTGCAGATGATCAGCAGGTTACCGTTACATGACCCAAGTGAGGTTATCCCCGCGGCCCTTTAATTTCCACTCCCGCGTTGCTCAAGCACTGCTTGGTGCAGAGCAGAGCAGAGCCTATGGATGTTCCACGGATACGATGCGGAAGAATTTTGGGTGGAAGAGGTGCAGAGATCGAGACATTGACGTACCCAGTTCTTGAGCATCTGCAGTTACACTGCTTTCTTCTACAATAGCTACATTCGTCTGGCTAGTTTTCAGTATCATCACTCACTAATTGCCCGTTAATGTCGCGCCGGGGTTGCTGAATAGCAAAATTGGGGTCGTTGAATAGGCATTCCCTTGATCAACACCAGCACGTTACAATACTTCGGGTCCCTGCATGACTGGCATCTGCGGGCCAGTACATCAAACGGCCCCATCTTGGGTTCCAGTCTCAATCTGAAGCTATCGTATTCTCACTCGTACCAACGCAAAATATGAGCCAAATCAGACACCCTCAAGGGCCCATGTGCGATCCGTACTCGAGACTGGATTTGAGCCGGCCACCACTCACCACTCACCACTCACCCCCGGCACGGTATTTAACAGGCCCGCTACTCTGTACCTTGTCCGCGATCGCCGGCTGATACCATGTTTCATTCAACAATTGCCTTGTTCGTCCTATTGTCCGGTTGACAAAAGTCAGAGGGTGTGGACTCGGAATTCTGCCGCAACCCTCGTCCTCACCGCATGCAAACGAAACAAAACGAACTGCCGATCTTGCTACCTTATTTTCTCTTTTCTCCTCTCCTCTGCTCTACTCTTCTCCTCTTGCCCCTTTCCGCAACCACGTGCAGCCTACCTTCTCATCTCGACGAGCAACAACTCGATCATCTCAGCCCATAGTATCAACGCTGTATTGCTTAACTACACGCGAAGAGAGAATATCAGCATCATGAAGTCCATCTCCATCTTGGCCGGTCTTGCTGCTGCCGCAGTTGTGGCTGCTGCTCCCGCTGGATTCCAGAACAGCACGGACGTTACTTGGACCCCGTCCCCGTCAGATCAGACAACCTGCGATCCATCCAGCTTCGCCCAAGCTCCCATCGCCGGTGCCGCCGACTGGCGTTATTGCGCTGCCCTCTCGAGCGCCTGGGCCAACCAGAACGGAACATTCAGCATTCACAACGTCTCCGGCAGTGCCTTTATCCCCGTCCTCAAGACCGAAGGCTGCGTCTTGGGCGTCAAGGCCTCTGAGCAGGGCCAGGGACCCTACACCATAGGAGACCAGGACGTCAAGGCCATCCTCAGAATCGCGCTGGAGGACTATTCGGAGGGAACCGATCTCTCTGTTGAGGGCAGCGTCAGGTGTAACGTTGCCAGTGGCGGCCGATCCGACCTTCAATGGCAAATCGCCGACCAGTAAACACCAGTTGGTCTGGATGAGATGCTACTCTTTGCTCTGCCAAGGTAGCACAACCTTTCTATTACGCATTCATGGTACGCCTTAGTTGATAAAAGTGTCTTGTGTGTATTGAGGCCAAACTAATATCTTTTCAGGATTCGTTCACGGTGTTGCGGCTTCGACGATTCTTTCTAGCAGTGGCGTTATGGGAGACGAAGGCATTGATGGATACGGATGAACTCGCTCGACAAGGGCCGAGTGTTGCATTTAGCGAAGACGGGCAGAATATACGCATCTCCAGCATTTTCAAGGAGCATTGATGCATTTCTAATTGCGAAGTTCCTCTTAACCGTGACGCCTTGGTGAGATGCTGTGACATGATGAAATCTAATCCATATCATTCTAGCGTGTGCATAGAGGAGCATTGTAGGTAAAGTCTCCGGCAAGGTGGAAAAGGAGAGACATTGGTGCAGATATCTGAGACAAGGTTTCATACGCACGACATCCGTTGACTCAAGCCGCGCTTTCTCTCCATCAACCACTGCTTCGTAGAATGTAAAGGCCAGTGTTTATTGATGGTCATCTAGTAATTCTACAGTTTAACGACTGCCTGTATGGAACAATCACGGCTCATTATGTAGACTTTACTGTTTAGATTTGGGGTGGCTTTGCGGGCATGGTGTTAACCTCAATGTATTTGGACTTGCGGGGATGACCAACTCTGATGGCAAATCGTTCCACCGCGATCAAAGTACACTATATCTCTATATTTCAATGTTCTGAAACCTCTATAATCAATCGAAATAACATTACCTATCTATCTGAAGCTGCCTCCGTGACTATTGTGTTGAAGTTTGCAAAAACTTGTTCATGATGGCCAATCCAGGGTAGGAACTCGATGTTTCTGCAGGCAAACGTCAAGGTGCCGTTGAGCAGTGACTCTCGCCTGCAGAGCTCCAGCTGCCATTGGGCAAACAAGGCGCTGGGCTTTAGTGACTGCTGGGCACTGAAGCCACTAAACAGCTGGCAAAAAGTGGCCCGTGCGCAACGCCGTCACGCTGCAGGCACCAAAAGGCCAAAAGCCTTGCCGCCCAACTGGGACTAGGCCCGTTCAAGGCCCAGTGCAGTCTCTTTGCTATTTTGCTGCGGCTTCTCGATGCGCGCCAGAGCTCGTCGTTTTTGTCTTTGTTCCATCAAGCTCTGCGGCCCTCAATTTCTCAATCCCCGAGCCTCGCCCTTTTCCATTCTTGATCATCTCGTCGCAGGCACTGAGAGTAGCGGATGAGATTCAGGCTCTGCGGCTGCTTTGATTAATTCGCCCCGTTTCATCCAGTCATTCCCTTTTCTTCCCTTTCCCTTTCCCTGTTCTTTGTTCCTTTCTTTTCCTTTTCTTTCCTTTCTCATCACGCCGCGTTCGACAACCATCAACCCCCGAGTTCGCCTCCCCTCTCGACCGAGTAATGACGAGACTCGCGCTGTCATTGTCATTGTCGACCTAAGTTCAAGGGCACAACACAATGGCGGCTGTCGATGTCGATGTCGGCTACATCGCAGGCCACCTGGGCCTTGACCAGCCTGTGGTGGCTACCCTGACGACGCAGCCCACCGTTGACCTAGTCACTACTCTGCTGCAGGCCGTGGCTGCCAAGGCACACGAGTTCGAGACGCTCTACGCCGAGAAGCTCCAAACCGACATTGAACTGGAGAATGCAGTTCGAAACTCCGAGACCAAGTCCCAGACCTTCAAGGGAACCGCCGAAAAGGCTCTCAAGGATGTGGAGGAAGCCCGACAGCGCCTCAAGGAGGAGGGTACGTGTTTCTCAACCCTCAGTGGCTCAAATGCCGCGTTACAATCTTCATCTAACCGTTGTCCGCACCTTAGAAACGAAACGACAGTCCTTAGAGAACGAACTTCAAAGTCTGAAAGCCAAGTACTCCGATCATGATGCCGAAGTCAAGGCGCTTAACGACAAGATTGAGACTCTCCAATCTTCCAACCGAACGAACCTCAGCATCATCGAATCCAATAACAAGCGCGATCAGACCTTGACCGAGGAACTTACCAAGCAGCACCAGCGAAATGTTGAGCTCGCCCGAGAAGTTACCACTCTACAGCAGTCGGAGCAGAATGCCAAGGGACAGCTGAATAGTGCCAAGTACCGACAAGACGCACTCCAACAGCAACTTGATTTGGCACGTCAGAATGCCGAATGGCTCGAGACGGAGCTGAAAACCAAGAGCGACGAGGCCCTCAAGTACCGCAAGGAAAAGGGCTCCAGGATTGCCGAGCTCCAGAGACAAAACGAAGACGCCAAGGCCCAGGTTGACGCTCTGAAACGCTCTGAGCAGCAGCTCCGCGAGCGACTTGATGCTATGCAGGCCAAGGCTGACGATGCTCTTGTCAAATTGCAAAAGCAGGAGGGCTCCTTTGCGGCCACTGTCGAGAGCTACAAGCAAGAATTGGACGCCCAACGACGCCTTGTTGAAATGTCCGAGCAGCTCAGCAAGAAACACCAGGACCGTGTGCGAGAGTTGGAGTCTGAGAAGGAGCGCCTCAAAGATAATTACGAAAACGAACTTCGGCGTGTTCGCTTAGAGCTGGAATCGGAACGCCGTGTTACCACCGAGATGGAGGAGCGAATTCAACGACTTGAGAGCGACCTGGACGAAACTCGTGTCCGCATGGAGCACGCTGCTCCTGCGTCATCGTTACCGCAGACCCCCCAGCTGAATGGTTCAACTTTTGCGCGGGCCAACTCTCCCTTTGGAACCCCTGGCTCTGGACGAAACAAGTCGACCATCACTGCCACCCAAGCGATTGAGCAGCTTTACCAGGTCAAGGGTCAGCTTGCCAGCGAGAAGCGGCGAAACCAGCAGCTCGCCGAAGAGCTCGATGGCATGATTGCTGCTTTGGAAGCCAAAACGCCAGAAATCCAGGAGCTTCAGTCCGAAGCCGAGACTCTTCGAAATGAGATTGCACACATGTCTGAGCTATCACAGCAGAGTTTCGAAGAGCGGGATGCGGCGAGAAAGGCGGCCAGGAAGGCAGAAAGCACGCTTGCTACTGCGCAGTCTGAGAGCAAGATTCTACGTACTCAACTGAGAGATTTGGGCACACAGATTCAGATGCTCGTCTTCAACATCTATGCCATGGAAAGGGGCATGGATCAGCTAACTGAGGAGGAAAAGTACCGCCTGCAGCAGCTTGAGAAGGGCGAGATCACCGAGGAGGCACTCTCCGACATGTCGGATACTCACCAGTTCATTACCCAGAAGTTAGTGGTTTTCAAGGACATCAAGTCTCTACAGGCCAAGAATGAGGACCTCCTGCGCATCACCCGCGAACTCGCTGAGCAGATGGAAAGCGAAGAGGCCTTGGCTGCTAAGCATCAAGCCAAAGAGGACCACGACTTGGTTGAGAAGTTGCAGCAAGACCTTACCCATATGATGGAAGAGATCAAGTCTGCTAAGATCACCATGGAAAGCTACAAGATGGAGCGTGATATGTTCCGACGCCTTCTTCAGCAACGTGGCGCCGGCGACGACCCTTCTTCTCACATGCGCCATTCTATCGGTGGCCAGATGCCAATCGGCAGCATTGAGACTGGAGAGCAGACTGAGACTCTGACAGAAGCCCTGCGTAAGATTCAGGCAGAGTACGACAGCTTCCGAGACGCTCAGGATGGTGTACGAAAGGACTTTAGAGATCAAATCGACCATCTGTCATCGGAGAAAAACGCACTCCAGACTGCCAACATCAAGCTACAGGGCGAGGCCAGGCTGGAGTTTGAACGACGGGAGATGCTTCAGAGCAACTACGTCGCCCTTCAGAATGAAAATTCTGAGCTCCAGAAGAGGACCCAGATTCTTTCCGAGACCGCCGCTAAGCAGGATATTAGGGTTCAACAAGTGGCGGAAGAACTTATCGAAGTCAAGGGTCTCCTGGACAGCATGCGAAACGAGACAGCCAATCTCAAGGCGGAGAAGAAGCTTTGGAAGGACATTCAAGAGCGCATGAGCAAGGACAATGACTCCTTGATTGAGGAGAAGAATAGGCTGGGCAACCTCTTGACGGCTCAACAGTCCCTGGAAAACGAACGCAACATTACCGAATCTGAGGCTCGCCGCAAAGCTCAAACCAAGATTGAAACGCTGGAGCTTGAGCTGAGCACTGCGCAGAAGAAGCTTTCCCAAGCCGTAGAGGACTCTCAGCACCTGCAACAGAGGAAGGAATATGAGGCAAAGGAATCTCAGAAACGGATTGATGATCTCATGGCCAGCCTGAGCCAACTCCGAGAGGAGCACGTCAGCATCAAGACGTCCCGCGACCACCTTCAAGCTCGCGTTGATGAGTTGACTGTGGAGCTCCGAAGTGCCGAAGAGCGCGCTGGTCGCCTACAGCCTCGTCCCACGCCTCGACCAGGCCTCATGACAGATAGCAACGTGCGCCAGCAAGAGCTTGAAGCCGAGATCCAGGATCTCAACAATGATATTTCGGACCTCAAGCGCGACCTCGACATGGCCAACACGCAGTTGGAAAACGCAAAGGCTCAGGCCGAGCAGTACAAGGAACTGAGTCAGGGCAACGAGGAGGCTTTGGAAGACTTGCGAGCCTCACAGGACGAGTACCGACAGGAGATGGAGAGTCTCATTCAACAAAAGGATGCGAGAATCAAGGAGCTGGGTCAGCAGATTGAAGATTTGTCTGCTGAACTGTCACGATCCAACACCGAACTGTCCACCATTCGGGACTCCCAAGGAGAAATTGCGCGCAAGTACGAAGATGAGAAGACAATACTAGAGGAGGAGATTAAGCGGCTCAAGGAAGAAAGCAGTCGACACATTGAGGCTGCTCGATATCATCAGCAGGATCTTCGTGCTCAGGCTGAGATTGCTTCGAAAGCTCAGCAGGACTACGAGAAGGAGCTTGTTAAGCATGCTGAAGCCGCCAAGCTGGTTCAGGAATTGCGCAACGAGTATAACGAATACAAGCGGGAGTCTGCGTCACTGCGTGCGGAAGCAGAATCTGCCAAGGTCACGCTCGCGCAGAGCGAGAGCTCCTGGGAAGACCGAAGACTACAGCTGGAGCAGGAGATGGCCGAACTCAAACAAAGGCGCGAGGATGCCAACGCACAGAACAAGCTTCTGCATCAGCAACTCGAAAGCCTGACCGGCCAGATTGCAGCTATGCAGCAAAACCGCAGCAACATCGCTGATGCGGATGAGGCCAACTCACCCGTTGGCATGGGAGATGCCATCGAGGGCATGCGAGAGTTGAATGGATACCTGCGTCGCGAAAAAGAGATTCTGGAAGTCCAGTACGATATGAAGATGAACGAATCGAAGCGGTTGCAGCAACAAGTCGAGTATTTGCAGTCACAGCTGGATGAGACTCGTCTGAAGCTCGACCAAGAGCGCCAGGCTTCGCAAAGCGGCAACACTTCCATGGCTCACAAGGATCTGATGGAGAAGCTGCATGAGCTTAATCTCTACCGCGAGAGCAGCATGGCTCTTCGGACGGAAAATAACCAACTCAAGGACCAAATCACCGAAAAGAACAAGAAGGTCGACGAGATGACGCAGAAGATTCAGCCTCTTGAGAGTGAAATTGACAACCTAAACACTCAAAAGTCGTTCTTGGAAGAAGAGATTAAGCAAATCCAGGAGGATCGCGATCGTTGGCAGAAGAGGACCGAGGGCATCCTGACCAAGTATGGTCGTGTTGACCCTGCCGAGATGGAGCAGCTGAAACAGACAATTGCCGACCTCGAAAAGGAGCGGGATGCTCTCAAAGAGGGCGAGCAGCCACTGCAGGCCAAGGTCGCTGGACTTGAGTCGACTCTCGAAACCGAACGGACCAACTGGTCAAATACACGAGCCAGGCTCGCAGAGCAGTTCAAAGAACGTTCCCGAAAGCTCACTGGTGAAAAGAACGAAGCTAGCCAACGAGCTAACAGCCTACAAGAGCAGCTTGACGAGGCTAATGTTGCCAAGCAGAAGCAAGCGGAGCAGTTCAATGAGGAGAGGGCGGAATATCTGAAGCAAATCCATGCTTTCCAGCAGCAGGTCGAGGTACAGTCAGTCTCTCAGCAGCAACAACCTGATGCCTCTGCATCGTCAGAAGTTGTTACTGTACTGGAGCAGCGTCTCGCCGATGCCCAAAAGGAGCTAGAGGCAGTCAATGCCCAGAAACTAGGAGCACAGCAGCAGCTCGAGAGACTCCGGAGCGAATTACAAACAGCTACCTCGGAGCGCGACAGCGCGTTGCAGAAGCTGCAAGAAGCCAATGCTGCAGCGTCATCTAATTCTACTGAGGCTGTACCTACCGCAGCGCCGGAGGCTGGAGAGGGTCAAGCAGCTGTGAATGGCTTGTCAGATGCCGAGAGGAAACAGTTGGAAAGCAAACTTGCTGCCGCCGAGGCAAAGGCTGCCGAATTTGAGCAGAAGGCAAACGAAGTTGAAGCCAAGATCCAGCAAACGATTAAGGAACGATCGGACAGGATGAAGGACACGCTGAACAACAAACTCAAGGAGAGCCGTGCCAAGTTGGAGGAAGAGTTCAAGAAGAAAGATGATGATCTCAAGCTTCACTTCGAGCAAGAGAAACGAATCTGGCAGATCGAGAACGCATCCCAAGCAGCGCCTGCAAAGGAAACCTCGGCTGCCGGGCAGCAACCGCCAAGCACCCCAGCCAAGGTTGAAGCACCCTCAGTACCACCAACTCCAGCTCCAAGCGGGCCACCTGATCTCTCGCAATTAGACGATTCCTCCATCCGACAGTTCTTGGCTTCTAACGCTACCGTCAAGAATATCATAGCGGCCAACATTCGCAAGAAGATGGATGCGGAAAGCGCCAAAATCAAGTCTGAGTATGAAGGCAAAATCACAGCCGCGCGTGACCAAGCTCAACTCATGGAGTCTAAGAAGTCCACTCTCCGGATCAATATGGCGGAGAACAAGCTTAGACATGCGACCGCGAAACTTGGCGTAGTTGAGACAGCCGCGAACGAGACGCCACAGAAGCCTGTAGTTGAAGTCTGGGAGGTTGCTAAGGCGACCCAGGCTCCTCCTCCGGCACCAGCAGCAGCCAAACCCCCGGCACCAGCCTCAGCTACGACTACGCCAGTAAGGCAACCGTCCATCTCTGGCAGCACCCCTGCTTCAGCTACCGTCCCTCCTGGTGCGGCTGCTCAGCCTGCCACCGGCGGCCCGAGGCCTGCACTGGCACCTTTGGTAGCAACAACTCCTTCACAAGCCGCTACTCAACCTCCCCCAGAGCCCAAGGCCGCAGACTCGACTGCACCCGCGGGCGGCAACATCCAACCTCCCCAGGCTTCAAATCCGTTCGCGGTGCCTACGACGAGTGGCTCTGCTGCTCCCAACCCGTTTGTACAGACGGACGCTGCCGCTGCCCCAGCGGCCCAACCTGCCCAGCCACAACAAGGCTTGCCACAAGCACAACAACCAACTCAAGCACCACAGCCGTCACAGCTGCCTCAAATTCCACCTCAACCCCAGCAACAGGGACAGATGCCAGTGCGGTCTGGCATCCCAATGCCTCGCGGCGGCGGGCGTGGACGTGGAGGAGCATACGTGCCTCCTAGCCAAAGAGGAGCGGCCGGTAACGAAGCTGGACAGGGCCATGCTGGCCGTGGCGGACGCGGAGGTGCACGAGGAGGTCGCGGCGGCATGAATGCGGCTGCATCTGAGTTTCAGCCGGGAGCGAAGCGTCCCAGAGGCGACTCAGAAGCCGCTGGTGCTGGAGCAAAGAGAGCAAGAGGAGCTCACTAAGCTCAACGAACGAATGGCAACGAGAGTAGATTATTGGGATAAGGCTTGCAATGTATAATGACAGGGAGGATAGACTCTCAATCTATCTAATCGATGATTGCTGTGTTATTGGAGGGAAAAGATTTTGGGGGATATAAAATGGATATGGAGAGGATGTTGGGGGTGCATTGCTGTATTCATAGCATTATTACTAGTTAAACTCGGACGCTTTTTCTTTTCTTTTCCTTTACAAATACCGATTTCTACTACCTATATCTTGATGGGATCTCAGTATCATGTTGGTGATTTTGATGCATCTCAGCGTTCATGGATGACTTGAAGAGCCATGATGAACATGATGTGTACTCTGTACACGATTTTACTCTCGTTTTACGAAAGAGACACAGGTATCCAGTACTAGACCACTAGTATCGGCGGATCGGAGCTAGTGTGGCCGGGCTTTGCTGCTAAGATAAGTGCAGCAGAAAAAAAAAAACTTTTGAAGCTTCACTGCGATAAGAGAATCTTGCGACAACTTCCACCTCCCAGTGACATTGGGATTTCAGCAAAAGCCATCACTTCACCCGAATCAATCCCCGATGGTTCCTCCATCCAAGAAACGAAAGCTTCCGTCCGTCGCCGCACCGGCTGCGAAGCGCACCAAGAATTCGGCCAAAGGCGCTGCTGCGAAAACAAACCCCAAGGCCGGCAGCAAAACCAAAGCAAAGCCTGCGAGACACTTGGTCGAGGCTACTTCTCTGGCCTGGCAATCGGTCGGAGAGGAATTTGGCGGACTCGAGGTGATTGAGGGAGTTGATGTGGTAAGAAATGGTGGGACTGTGCAGTTTTTAGTGGCGGAGCAGCAACAACAACAGCAGAACGCCGACTCTTCCGATTCAACAACACGACAGGGGGCAGCAGAGACTCAGGATGCCGTCGGTGAACCTGCTGAAGGGCCTGGCGACGGCGCTGTGGAAGGCGAGGATGTCGATTCCGGCAAAGCTGGCGATTCTCAAGGTGGCGTGGAGGGCAAGGGGAGTAAAAACAAGGCTGCAAGAAAAGACAAAAACAGGGCCAAGGAGCAAAAGAAGGAAGCAGACAACAAGCTCAAGTCTCGGGGCGACAAGCTGGCGCCGGCCAAGAAAGAGCTACAAAAGCCCGCTTCACACAAGCAGCAGCAGCAACAGAAAGGCAACTCCTTCGACGCCCTCATGGCCGTGGACGACGCCGCCGAAGAAGAAGCAGACATGGGTGCCTGGGTGGAGCTGAACCTGTCGACGCGCACCGTGTCTGCGATTGCGAAGCTGGGATTCGCGAAGCCGACGCTCATCCAGCAGAAGACGATCCCCGAGATCCTGGCGGGCGACGACGTGATTGGAAAGGCGCAGACGGGATCGGGAAAGACGCTGGCGTTTGGGATACCGATCGTGGAGAAGTGGCTGGAGCTGTATGTGGATAAGACGAATGTCAAGCGGGAGGGCCCGACGGCGGTTGTTCTCAGCCCGACGAGAGAGTTGGCGAAGCAGATCTCGGACCATATCAAGGCGCTGTGTGACGGATTGCCGACTGCGCCGTACGTTTGCACGGTTACGGGTGGTTTGAGCATTCAAAAGCAGCAGAGACAGTTGGAGAAGGCTGACATTGTTATTGCGACGCCGGGTCGTCTCTGGGAAGTTCTGGACGGAGACATGAGTCTGCAGGATTCCTTTACAAAGATCAAATTCCTGGTTGTTGATGAAGCGGATAGACTATTCAAGGCAGGACAGTTTAAGGAGGCGGAAGATATTATCGGTGCATTGGATCGACGAGACCCCGAGGCCGACGACGAAGATGACGATGAATTGCCTCCGCGACAGACGCTTGTTTTCTCGGCTACTTTCGATAAGAACCTGCAGTCCAAATTAGCTGGCAGGGGAAAGGGTTCCAAGACGGGGAGCGATGAGGAGAAGATGGAGTATTTGATGAAGTGTCTCAAGTTCCGGGGCGAGCCCAAATTTATCGATGTCAACCCGGTGTCGCAGATGGCTGATGGCCTGAAGGAGGGCTTGATTGAATGCGGTGCCATGGAAAAGGTAAGTTGCAAGACAACAACATCTCTCTTTCTCATACTTCTTTGGGTCGCTGTTGCTAATATTTTATAAATCAGGATCTCTACTTGTACACCGTTCTTGTCCTCAACCCCGGCCGTCGCACTCTCGTGTTTACCAACTCCATCTCAGCCGTTCGCCGTCTCACGCCTCTCCTCCAGAACCTCGGCCTCTCAGCGCTCCCCTTACACTCCCAAATGATTCAAAAAGCGCGTCTGCGATCCATTGAGCGCTTCGCTGCAGCCAGCAACTCCATCCTCGTCGCGACAGATGTGGCTGCTCGAGGTCTAGATATCAAAGAAGTCGACCAAGTTTTGCACTACCACGTGCCTCGCCAGGCTGACACTTATATCCACCGATCTGGTCGAACTGCTCGTGGCGACCGTTCTGGTATCAGTGTTATTCTGTGTTCTCCAGAGGAAGTCCTGCCGACTCGTCGTTTGGCTAGCAAAGTCCATTCCGAGCGAGAGGGTGGCGGAGGCGTCAAGCGTGAGCATTTCATCGAGACGCTCGCTATTGACAGGAAAATTGCTGCTCGCCTCAAATCCCGCGTTGATCTTGCCAAGCGCATTGCTGACGCTGTGTTGGCTAAAGAAAAAGGACACAGCGAAGATACTTGGCTGCGTAATGCCGCTGAGGAACTTGGCGTGGACTACGATTCGGAGGAATTCGATGGTACGGCGCCGGGGAACTGGGGTGGGAGGGGAGGAGGACGTAAGAAGAAGGAGAAGGAGGCTCGTCAGCTGAGTAAAGCGGAGATGGGAGCGCTGAGGGCACAGTTGCGTGAGGAGTTGAGCAGGAGGGTGAATCTGGGTGTGAGCGAGAAGTACATTACGGGAGGGAGAGTTGATGTCGGGGCGTTGCTGAGGGAGAGGGAGAAGGGGTCTGTTGGAGGGCTGTTTTTGGGAGGGGATGGGCTTATGGGGTTGAATATATAGATGGATTTGTTTTTTTATAGTGTTTACGCGGCTTGACGAGAGTTGAGCGGAGAGTATCGAGGCATAACTGTTCATGATGCATTTATTAGATCTAGCGAGAGAGGATCAACTTCTATTAGTGAATATTGACTCTTGCTTTCTCCAATGTCGCTTGCTCTGAGATACTGGGTGAAATAATCCAACCAAGACTTGTGGCTATGCTTCCTGATCCGGTGGACTTCGATAGCCTTCTCTTGGTATACATGATAAATACAAGTGAGCACTACAAAACGCCGCATCGAATATTCCAATATTTTTCTTTCTTTCATCATTGAATATTATTTATTCCCTCACGCAGACACTTTCTTTCGTCGGACCTGAATCTCTGCTTTCAGATGCGGAATGATGGTGCCGCCTATCCATTGCTTCTCAGGCACCTTGCCAACTAGCTTGATGTCGTAATTAAGCAGCATATGAATCATGATGAGCTTCAATTCGTGCGCGACGAAGAATCGCCCGGGGCTACTCCATACGTTAGTACATAACCGATATTCTAATCTTCGATTAACACTCACCAAGCGTGTCTGCCATGGCCAAAAGCTAAATGCTGAGGACTTGTAGTCACCATTCCCAGCCCCCGTATCCTCGTACCCTCTTCCGGTTCGCTCTTCTTCTCTTCATCTGATTTTGCGTCCCAAGCTTCTCTGACCTGGGAATAGCGGAGAGGGTTGTATGAATGGGGGTCCTTGTAGAGGTCCTGATCGTGGTGCGTCCCTTCGAGATTGACAGTGACGAAACTGCCCTTTGGAAGAGTCCAGCCTAGCTCTGGGTTGTACAGGCCGTTGTCGGCGACGACCTTGCGTTCGATCATTGTGACGGCGAAGTTGCTGACTCGCTGGGACTCGCGGATGGAAGAATCGAGACGGACGAGGTTCGAGATGGCGGCCTTTGTCCAGGGGCCGGATTCGGGTTTGTGGGCATCGATTTCCGCTCGGAGGATGTCTAGGATGCCAGTTTCGGGATCGGAGGTGAGCAGGTCTTGCATCCATAGCTGGCCTGTCAGCACTGTGGTGTGGATTGCGGCAAACTCGATGGGGAGAAGTCGTTTGGAAATCACAATGGGGTCCAGCTCGAATGTCTTTCCGTCTGCAAGTGCCTGTCGGATTAACCAGGTGATGAAATCTTCGGGAGGCGTAAAGTCCTTGTACTCGGGATCGCCCGCGGCTTTCTTCAGCATGGCATTGAGGCGCTTTTCAATGATGGGCTGGGCTGGAGCGTTGGCTGAACGCCAGTGGAGATAGTTGAACATGCCAAAGATGCGGCCAAAGATGGGATGAAGAACCTTTGGGATCACTTGGAGCAGGAAGCCGTTGCGGACAACGTCGTTTGTAAAGTTGACCATTCCATCGATGAATTGCTTGTTGCGGCAGATTTCGGGCCCGATGAGCAGTCTGTTGGTGACATGCGGTACGATTTCAAGCCAAAGGTTCCACAGCTTGAATGACTTCCAGTTTTCTGTGTCGTTTCCGAGAGTTGTGTTTATCGCGTGCTGGATCTCGTCGTCGACGTTGGGGATAACGGTAGATAGATGCCGCGCTATATACTTGTGCATTACGCGATTAGGGAATGGGTCATAGGCCAAGCGGCGGCCGAGAAAGTTGTACTCGGAGTACAGGACGGCATTATGGGCGTCATAGGTCGAGAGGATGTGATCGGGCTGATCCATCATCCAGCCAATCTGGTTGCGAGGGATGACGACCTCTGAAGGGCGAGATAACGGGGATCGCACGACAAATGGCAGGCCTTTTTTGCCAAACTGCGAAAGCTCTGGTCAATCACTTTGAGTAATACTTTGCTTGTAAAGGTGCTGCTGCTCACTTTGACGTAGCCATCGCTGACCCAGCGGTGGTAGTTTGTGAGGTAACGAAAGCTGTCGAGTAAAGCGTTGAGCATTCCATGGCCCTTGCCCATAACCGGGATCTGGCTTGGATATTGCGGGTGACTGGCAAAGTCGACAATGAATGACAAGATTAGAAAAAGAGCGCCGAAGCTCCAAAGCTGGCTCGAGGTCACAGACCCCAGCAACTCGGGAATAGCCATGCTGAGTGTGAGTGTGAGTGTGAGTGTGTCTAAGCTGAGACGGTTGCTATTTGCTTTCCTACAACTCCAGCGGGTGCGCCATCCATCACATATGAGCACCCGTCGTTTCGGAGCGATCTGGTCAGATCAGAAAGAATCGATGTTTTGAAACAAAAGATCGGATGGACAGATGCACGGAAGAAATTATGAGAGGGGGAATGAAATCATCTTGAGCGGATGACATTGCGTCGCAGCAGGAGGCTATGTGCTTATGCGAAACTGAGCTATAAAAATAGCCGTCAGGAACGAGAATTACATCACCACGGCAGCGGGGGGATTGCTGATAGCTCACCGGAGCTACTCCAACCGATGATGTCGGGCTAATGGCGTCGAAAGGGTTGCTCTTAGCGTGTCTTACCGAGTGATGTTGCATCTTTGTTGTTAGAGGCTTAGAAGTGACGAGTCGAAACTTGTCTGACGGTGACTTCGTGGTTCCCGTGTTCCCGATGCTGACGGAGAATCTGAAAGTCATAATTCCGATGAGACAAGATTCATCGTTTGGCGCTGCGTTTCATGGTTGATTAATTTTGCCTCCAAAAAGTGTTGCGGCAGCTCCCCTTCTTTGGAGCTAGATGTGTTGCAGCTGTCTGCCCGGGGGGTCTGAAACCCCGAATCCACTTAGCGTCGGAAGGATTCATATCAAACATGCCCTCGTTTTCTGGACACTGCCATTGGCTACGGGAACAAAGGGCGACATGATTGTTGCAGAGCTCGAGGGCTTCCCATTGGTGGCTCCGAAATGGTTGCTGCTGCAGTTGATAAGCACTATGGGGTGCAGGATTGAAAGAAACGAGCAAAGGAACATATTGCAATAGGATTTGGCATGTGGAATGAGATTGTGCCTGAGTCTCAATCTGTTAGTTAGTTACCTAGTAGTTAGGATGTTATATAGTATGTACTGCTGGGGCTGACTTGCTGTGACATCCACGCTTGTCTAGAGCTCTGTTTCTTCAACGCTGTGGTTGCAGCCGACGGATATAAGTTCGATTGAATTCCAGCCAATGCCGTGGTAATTTTGGAGCATCCGATCATATGCATCACATCTCACTGAAGAATGCCGGACGGAAAGCGCCGAGGTGAAGGATGCATTGGTTTCCTGCGACTCGTTTTCACCTGTAACACTCTCGTTTTCAGAAGCTAAGAGTTCAAGTGGCTTTCGCATAGGTGCTTCTTTTGTCATCGAGCTTCGTGGTTCATGGCAGTCTTTCTGTACTGGGCCTTCACGTTCGGTGATGGTAACGGTGTCTATGTGGTCACCGACATGGAGGGCCTTTGGCGACACTTGAGCCGTAGGTGAAGCCGAATTAGATCTGCAGCTTTCTAAACCCTGAGAGTCTGGCTCTTCATGAGAACGCCGTTCCATTTCTTTCACAATATTGGCGATTCGCATGTCGTGCGCGAAAATGTTGCCACTGCAATATTTCCCAAAAAGCGACTCAATGGACATCGCTATCGGAAATGCGTCAGCTTTTGAGAGGCATATATACATGAGCTCGTTCAAATGACCTACCATTATTCTGCCAAGTCTCGAGATGGAATGTGCAAGGCCAAATATCTCTTGGCTTAAATGCACTCACTAAATCGCAAAGCTCGGCATAGGACGAATGTCGTGAATATGGAAATCGGATAATGTTTGGGAGAGTTGTTTCGCTGCGCTGTTCGACCTTGGTACGGGTGGGGATTGCCATCAACTGACTATTAATGATAGAAAGTATGGCTCGTTGCAAGTCTGTCGAATGAGTGTCTTTAGTAGATGATAGACTCATGTTGAGCTGCAAATCGCGTCCACTGGCTAGTGCATTCATCAGAGCACGAGCACATTCGTCTCGCGCCTCTTCAGTCGTGCTCTTCAGCGCATCTATTCTGCAAGGTATTAGCTCCAAATTCCTATTCAATGTAGGTCTTGTACGCACATTTTGAGGAGCATTTCAAGATCGCTCTGGCTGGGAACCCCAAGCTCCATCTCGCGCTCCAAGTCTTCGCCACCTCCTCCTATTCCAGCCTCTTGGATAACAGCGCCATCAGAAAATGATGCTACAACGGGCTGAATTCGGACCACAGAAGATCGTCTCGCAATCGGACACATGTTGCCGCTCTCACAGCTGTGAAGGCGGACATTTTGATCCGAGGTAAGGCAGCCGGACTGGGGCGTATTTCCGCACATGAAGCCGGTCAAGGCAGCAGCGGTTGAAGTTAGCTGAGCACTCGAGCTAGGCCGTGTCTCTGATGATGACGTGTTCAAGGAATTGTAAATACGGAGTTTGTAGTCGTCGACGTGAATCTTTATCGGCTGTTAGCAGAGGACAACGTGTTTCTGATGAATAGACTTACAGGAGAGTTGAGAGCTTTGGACAGCGCAATCCAAACGTCTTCATAGCCATAAGTCCAGGCTTGGATGTAAAAGACCGTATCTTTTGGATATCTGGCGACCTTGTGTAGTAGCAGTGCGATTCCTTCCGCTTTGGTCTGGAACGGAATGTCGTCTACAAAAGAAGTGTCGAGATATATGGTGTCTATGGCCTTGATGCTGCATGTATACTCGATAAGAGCTGGGCTTCTGGTGATGGCGTTGACGAACCACGGCTCGCATCTCACGTCCCCAGTATAAAGTATCGCTTTACCATGACCCTCAATCACTGAATTGTTGTTAGCAAAAGCAAAGGACGGTACCATCGAAAACGAATTCACCACTTACAGAACATAACAGAGCCAGGGCAGTGGTTCGCATCAAACAGCGTCACTTGAATGCAGTTTCCAGGCTGGAGTTCGATTGTGGTTGGAGATTCCAGTGGAAGTGGTTTCTGCTCGAGAATCAGCTGCGAGTGTTCATATCCTTGTATTGGTAGCAATCTTACGCACAATAACCTTACTTAGATGCTTGTAAGTCTGCTGCCGCGCCTCCAGAATGCCCCTGGCATAGTTGATGCGACAGGGGTATCGCTCCAGCCGTAGTAAGATCTCCCTGGTCGCTGCAGAGCAGTAGACACTAACAAATTAGCAGCCAACCCCAGCATGATGATGTCTTTCATGCCGACCTACAAGGGAGATCGGAGACTTTCGAGCCCGGAAAGATGATCGCTGTGGACATGGCTGAGAAAGCACGCCAATGGTGGTGATGCATCAGCGTGGTGTCTGAAGAAATCGACTATCAACCGATTAGCACAGAGTATCTTTGGCCCCAGAATGAAGGTGCCGAACTTCTTATGTCTGGAAACTCGGAGACGAGGCCATTGAAGGTCGACATGGCGATCACATGGGAATGGACAGAGCTTTGGATCTGGTAATGGCAAAATGATTTGCATCGTTCGTGAATTTTAGTGGAAGTTGATGTTGAGATGCTGGTGCTAAGGCGGTTGCAAACTGAGCAAACTTTAGGCATCAGCGTCATTCCGCACTGTAGAGTTAGTGCACATTCACACAACCACCAGCCCTGTGCACCTGCGATGGCCACTAAATGGTTGCCAGGCTTTGGACAGAAGACACAGTGTCAATATAATACTAGCACTTGACCACAGCCCACCTTCCTTTACCTCTGGCAATCTCCCACGACTTGATATCACAGTTATTAACAGCATCTCAACGCCAGTCCTTTGTATCTATGAAGCTGACACGTCAACATCGGCACATTCACGGCGTCTTCATCGCCATATTCACGCCATTCAACAAACCTTTTGGAAAGGACAGACCACCCGTCATGTCCAGGTTTACGTATTCGGAACAGTACTAGTAATGCAATCGTATTGAGACTTGCTATGGATGGTAAATTAACCTGGAATCAAAGTGCCAACACCAATGCGATACAGACAAACCCTCTACCTGTGGAAAAAACAACTCTAATGCGCCAAGCATCCTCACTTAGTCAAAATGGATCCGCCAGAGCTCCCGATCACTTCCGGAGTTAAAGTCACTCCGCGTGTGCATCATCAGGATATTGTCGCTCACCACAATGTCTCCCTTGTCCCAGACATGATAGTAAGCCACTCTTCTGTCATGCAAGACCGAATCGATGGCCTCGCAGATCGCCGCACTGTCAGCAGCTTTTAGCCCGTCAATGGTGACGTTTGTGGGCTCGAACTGGGTCTTAGATTGAGGCCACGGCTCGTGATACCTGAGACACGGCTTTCCTGTCGTTGGGTGGGACACGATCATTGGAAGACCTTTGAGCACGGTTGCGCCAAAGGAGGCTGTTGAAACCGTCCAAGTCATCTCCGACAGCGCTCCGAGCCTCAGCCAGTCCGGAAGATACTTGAGGAAAAGCGTAGACGACGCAAAGAGCGTAAATCCCGTATCATGGGGGCTCGAAGTAGCTCCAACAAAGAGCTGGAATCTAGAGGAGGAAAAAGTTGTCAGTACAGCTATCACCATCACGCTCCTAGCCACAGACATGGACACTTACCGAGGTGGTGTTGAGACAAGAGTCTCCTCACCGCTCTCATCCACTTGCTTGACGGTTTTGAACAAACCATCATAGTGCCAAGGCATCCACTCGCGAGAGAGCACATTGTTAAGACCCGAGCTGTTCGTCCCTTGATCCTTGACTTCCAAGATGAGGCCAAACTTCCAAGTTGTGGGTTTGCCAAACTCTTCTGATTTCTTGGCGAATTGCTCCTTGTTCGGCTTCTTAATGAAACCACGAAGGATTACAGGAGAGTTGATCTCCGATAATAGGCGAACCTTCTTGGCATCCACGTCGTCCATTGTCATGCTATATGGACCCCTTGCAGGCTTGGCGAGGAACCCGGATGGATACAGCGGCTCAAAGACAACGCCACCCTTCTCAGCGCCCCACGAAAATAGATCTGATTTCTCGCGGTAATAGCTGGGCCTATCGTTTTCGTAGACGAGTTCGAATGACTCGTCATTCTCGAAATCGGCCCGCATGCCGGTAGTCGTAGTGCCATCTAGTCTATATGCGACCGCGCAATGCCAGGGTGTTGTGTACGTGGTGTCGGTGGGCAATAAGCTGATGGACAGCTTGGCGGCGCCGGTAGATGGATGTATCGACAGTCGGACCGAGTCTTTGTATTTTTGTCGAACTGCGCTGGCGAATGCCTAGATCCTTCAAGTCAGCGGTGATGTACACGGAGACGGCCTTCAGGTGGGAGGCGGTCTTCAAGTGGGAGAGGCGGTCTTCAGGTGGGAGGCTGAGGACTTACATCGCCACGGGCCATCATCTGCTTGGCAATGTATTCGATACCTCGCTTATACTTGGTCTTGCTGCGCTCATCTCCAATTGGATACACAGTCTCAAGATCCGTCTCCAAGAACTTGATGTATCCTCTATACGTCAAGCAGACATCTTCGCTCTGACTAACACTCTTCCATTCCCAGTCGGGTCGGCTGAAGGTGTTGAGCAATGCTCGTCGAAAGTTCGATGCATTTGCGACATATGTCATTTCGTCAAGCTGCTCGGGTAACTGAATAGTTACAAGATCTCGAAGACGCGAGAAGGAAATATGCTTGTACTCCTTGGCTGAGGCCAGAGCTCTCAGTGTTTCGCCGTAGTTCCACACATCTTTGTCTGGGACGCCGAGCAGATCTGAATGCTTCGATTTAGTATCTCTGTGAAAAAATTAAAGAAAAGGCCTCTGATGTAGCTTACCATTGTATACCAGGCCATCTGAGATGATGGTGAGGTTTGCCCCTGGAGAGTAGATGTCTTGAATAGCTAGACAAAGGCCGTTGAGATGTGCCAGAGCTAACTCCTCTGCTCGATCAGGCAGCTTGCCCAACACTTTGGACTGAGAGTTTGGCGACTTGAAGGGAAATGCGGGCAGGCACATGGGTACGACATCGCCGGCTTTGACATGAGTGTAAATGAGGGCGAGAAACTTCAAGGCTCCCTCATCAGCTTTGGCAGCAGTGTCTACCGACCGTTTCAGACGATACCGGTCTATGATGTGAAGAATCTTGGACGCTGTCTGAAGAGCGGCTGCATCCACGCCAGTGGTGAGAGAAACTGAAGGAACAGTAACAGGAAGAGGAGGAGTGGAAGAGGTCGAGTTCAGCTTGGCCTGGGTCTCAGGGACCTCGACGGCCAGCGATTCAAGTTCAACAGCAGACGGCATGGTGGCTTCACTTGGAGATGGTGAAAGAATAGTTGTGGTGATCCAATTCTTGCTGATTCTCAAAAAATCGTTTGGCGAATCTGGACCCTTTTATCAGATGGAAGCTCTTCATCTGGATATACATAGCATAGCCTCTAGAGCTTCATGGCCCACCAACTGCCAGTGATAGCCGTCGATGCTGTGCCACCTTCTCTATACGGTTTGGACCCCCGGGGGGGCGTGCGGCAACCTGCCATGCGGTTCACCTAGAACTTGGACACCTCTATGGTTTCATCCAGAGCGTTGACAGGCTTCAAACTTTTTCATTAGATCGCAAATGTGGAATCTTGGTGGAGTCGTTGGCAACCTAGTATCTCGACCCCTGTTGACGAGGGTTGTCTGCCGCTGAGGCTTGAGTATCACGGCTGTTGGTATGTGATTATAGGTAATAGGACCCCATGGCCATCCTCGAATTTTCGGATCACATTTCATCATTATTCTGTCTTTCCATCTCTCTTCTGATACAGACTCCTCCAAAAAGACTACGACAAAATTTCGTCAGAGATTTACCAATATGGGCAGTTCAAACACCGAAGTCGAGGTCGTTGATGTGGCAATTGTTGGTGGTATGTTTACAGAATACACAACAGACAGTATCATTGGTCGATATTGAAGTGCTGATGAAAAACCCCATGATAGGAGGCCCTACTGGGCTGCTTACCGGCCTGCTTTTACATCGCCTAGGCGTTTCCGTCAGTATATTGGGTAGGAACATTTGCATATGTCTCTCAAAATTTTGAATACGGACTGATTTTGGCCACTGGCAGATGCCAAACCTCAAAGTTTGGACCTTGGGCGTGCAGATGCGTTGAACGCGCGAACACAGCAGTACTTGACAGTTGTTGGCATTCTAGATGAACTGCTGCCACAGGGTTTAAAATGCAACAGTAAGTGGGCATTTCGTCTCTTCTATTACACTGAATGGAGACTCTGACTTACTGGCTTCTGCAGCGAGTTCGACATTCGGCGAAGGAGACTTCATTTCTCGCCAGAACCAGTGGTGGGTGAGCCTTGAGCACACCCTTCATAAGAATTTCCTCATGATTGGCCAACCCGTTGTGGAGAAGATCTTGAGCACCCATTTGGATGGTCTCGTCCATTATGGTGAACAGGTAGAATCTCTGACCGAAAGCAATGAGTTTGTCGAGGTGGTGACGAAGAGCGGACGGACAATCCGATCCCAATATGTCCTGGGATCAGATGGAGCCAGGTCAACGATACGAGCGGCCATTGGAGCGACCTTTACTGGAAGCAAACCGGAAATGCTCTGGGCGGTGTTGGATACCTTCATCGATACAGACTTCCCCACATGCCCAGAAATCATCACTTTCCAGCTGAACGGCCAGTCCAGAGTGTCCTGGATCCCGAGAGAGAGAGGGCTGTGTCGATTCTACGTGCTTCTTGAAGGAGAAGTGACGCAAGAGCGTGCTGAGGAGTCCATCAAGAAACACTTGGCCCCATATCGGACCGACTTTGTCAAGACTGAATGGTATAGCACCTTTGATGGTAAGCGGACTCTTGACAATGTTTACCTGAACTTTTGTTTGCCGACTTTCCCCTTGTCCTTTTGCCTTATCTTGTTTTACAACTCCTTTATCCCGTGTCAGGTAGGCATGCCGCTTGGTCCAGGGAGTTGGCATGGACCTTGCTAGCCCGGCAACTACCCCTTAGTGGCAAAAGCATAAAGAGATAAAACGTCGGCGAAGCTAACAGTTGGCTTTAGTCAAGGAAAGGATCGCATCTTCGTTCATCTCCAAGGATGGTGCGGGCCGTGTCTTCTTGGCTGGTGATGCAGCCCATGTCCATTCGGTCAACGGGGGTCAAGGGCTGAACACAGGCATTGCCGATGCGTTCAGTCTTGCTTGGCGTCTGGCCCTTGTCCTCAAAAGTCCGCATCTGCAGGAGGGCGCTGCAGGCAAGATTCTCCGTAGCTATGACATCGAGCGCAGGCAAACTGCTCAGGGTGTCATTGACGTTGCAGCAGCATTGGTTCGGGACACTGTTCATACCGCCAAACAATATGTTGGTACCATTGAACGCAACGCGGGGTATATCACAGGTCAGTGGATTTTCCCGTCAAGTAATTTCATGGAGTATACACCACCTCCCTGATGCAGCTGGGACACCCCCCTGTCACCGTGGTTGGGTGTGATGTGTTGAGCAGGAGCAAAACGCGCAATGGTTGGCTAACGTGGAGGCCAATAGGAATGGGCGTTGCGTACGACGGCATGGGATCACCAACTGTGGAAGAATCTGAGCACGGAATCTGGAAGGCTGGCAAGAGATGCCCTGATGTTATTTTGTCCGCGCCAGACAGTGATGGTGATATTCGGCTATACTCCCAGGTTACCTATGGCAAGTATCTGATCTTGGCCATTGGTAACCATCCAGAACAGGCTCTTGCTCACGAGGATGCTGCCGTGTTGTTCAGCATCCTCCCCTCATCGGCGACCGCCGAGAGCGTAGTCACGTCAAAAGCAAGAACTTTTACGGCGGACTGGACCGAAGCGGGCGAATCCTACGCCGTGGTGGTTCGTCCTGATATGTATATTGGATACGTGGGAGCGGACATCGAGAGTTGCCAGCGATACCTGGATAGGCTCTTCATCCGATGATGGTGCAAGGATTAGGTCGATCAACAAGCTGATCGCAGGTATAATCAAGGATAGTTACAAGAATTAAGTTGCCGTTCCAGAAGAAGACGAAGAAGGACCACCTGCCCACCAAAGCAAGGGCCTGCCCACCTACATGATCCGTTTCATGTGCTTTGACATACATACAGCTATGTGGTTCGTGGAATGCTACTTCATCGAGCACCCCTGCTAGCTGGCTTGGCTGGGCCCTATGGACCCAAACCTTGACAGACGGCTATCCCATTGATCGACCGGTATTGCATCCCACCGGCGGGGAAATTTTGCTCCAGTTGCTTGAACTTCGCTGCAATGTTGTTTTGATGCTTACCCAACGCAGCAGCCGGGCACGATCGGCCCTAACCGTTTTATTATTAGCAGTCAATGGAGCAGTTCATCGCCCTTTCTCACGACACAACGCTAGCATGAATCAGGAGCAGCGTTGCCCTAGCTGGTGGTCTAAATCGGGAAGTTGAGCTTCATGTTGTGCATTTGCTTCATAGAAAAGCTTATGGTTAAATCCCGTCATCCCGGATGCTTAACGGCTCGTGCCTTTTTCGGCATACGGAGCCGATGATTGATAACAAAATGAAGGACTAGGAGAGCGCGCGCTTACAAGTTGTTGGGAGTGGGAGATACTATTCATTCGTTTGTCTATACGAGTACGTTGGAAAAGAGTTCGCTCTGGTGTTAGTGTGTAAGGGGGGGTGCGACTACTAACGGCTAACTTCCTGTTGGACATGTCAAGAGGCAAACAGAAATGTGACAAAGCAAGGATCCATATACAAGGTGGTGCCTGGAGCGACTCATGTTATCCCACTTCATTAATCAGCATCATACTCGAGGTTTTCGATTGCGGATTCCAAGGCAACACGCTGCTTTTGGAAGTGTCGTTGTGTCGAGGACGTTTCTTTCAAACGGTTGCCCCCGTTGGAATGCAGAAGTTGCTCGATATAGCAGCTCGTGACCGGCTCTTGATTTTCCAGAGTCGTACATAGCATGTCAGTCAGTTACAGTATGGATCCTCCATGTGATGCTTGGCTGGTTTTGGCAGGACAGGACCCGGTCCCGGAGCGGAGTGCAGAATCGGACTTTTTAGCGCTGTGCAAGGATAGGAGACAGATGTGGATGTGGATGTGGAATGCGATTAGGTGGGAATACGACTGTAGAGATTTTCTCGTTGTTTTCATTTCGGTGAGTCTGTATGATTACAAAAGAAACTGAATCAGTTACGGCATGTGAAAGGTGGCTGACTTGCTTAGGCGAACTATTTTCCAACATGGGATGAGGGTCTTAGTTCAGGATCAGCAACGGCTTCTTCAATGATTTTCGATCCTTGTCACGGCGAGTTTTGATGATACGGGTTATGAGTAAGCCGATGTTTGGAAATTGCCGATATACTGTAAGTGTTGAATGCCGACTATACATGGGAGCACCCCCAGCACCTCGAACAATCACATAACAAATCAAGCTAAAATAAAAGGAGAAATCAAGATGGAGAACAAAAACGCCATCACATGCAATCCTTGCTCTATCTGTCTATCTCCCAAGGAAGGTCTATAAGCCGGGCGAATACACGTACTCGTTATGGGCAAAACCGCATGAATCCCTACAGATGCAGTGATTTTCTTTGCTTACCTCGCTCATCGTGTCGCGAATTAATTTTCCGTTCAACTTGGCCTGCTAGGGCTTTGCGGCCTCCCCGGTCTCGGACAGGATTAGACAGATCCTATATGGACGAGGGTAATGTCAGTGCGTGGCATTGATATCAGCCAGGGCTAAAAATAGAGAAGGTATTCCTCACCAAGAAGTCACCCAGTCGGGGTTTCCATTGAGAGACTTGCACATGGCCCGGGAGCTCACGTTTGAGGGACTGACATCAGCGCAGAGCCAACCATCGTCTCCGAAGCGTGTAGCTTTTTCTCGCAACAACTTCACGGCCAGCTTCTTTGCAAGGCCTTGTCGTCTATAAGGCTCCTAGGTTGTTTGTTCAGTATAAGCGCATGGTATGCTCATCATGATGAATGTTCTCCAGGGTTCAAAATGCCTGTCATTATTGGGAACTTACTTCCACATGCACGCTGATTAGGGATCCATCAGTTCCCAGCAGTGCCCACGCGATTGGCGTCTTATCTTGTCGTTTAATCATCAGATTCGGCAGGTTAACAAGCGTCTGACTGCGGTGATGCCGATTAGTTCCCGAGATGAATGCGGCAAAAGTAACCAATAGCACAGCGCTGATCTGACCAAAGAAGGTTTCGGGAATGGGATTTTTCTAATACACGTACGCAGTACGGGGGATGTCAGTCCGGGATACAACCAGCTGGCAGTCATCCAGGTTGGCACTATCCCAATACATGCCAGAAGGGAGATTCTCGTCCAGGAGAGGCAGCTCTTCTCTCTTGATGAGCCATTTATCATACGGGCCTGATGGCCGGGGCTGAACACGGCCTTCGAATTTCTCCAGAATGGAACGGACGGCCGAGTGCAGGGACCCTATCAGGATGCGGTCTGGGTCCGTAAAGAGCAGCTCTTGCTTGTATTCATTGCGCAACCGGATGACTTCTTTCACTAATTCCGCCAATTGCGGCTCATATAAGTGGCTGTTACTGGCGTCTCTGTTGCGCGGGTGTTCTAGGGTTGAGTAGATGTACATCTGAGTTTCCGGCTTAGAAAAGTCTAAATAGGCTGCGGTATACGCCTTGGACTGATATTTGTCAAACTGCTCTTCCGAAGACAATTCAGTATCGGAGACAAAGACAATGCGCGCATGAGGAGATGTTCCATGGTTGAACTTTGTAGACTGTAACCGCCTCAGCAATGGTAGGGAATAAGGCAGATCGGGAGTCAGCAGTTCTACCAGCTTTGCTGGCACTGAAGTAAATGAAACTGCGTGACTGGCCATTTTGAGTCTAGGAACCTCATCTATCGTGTTGAGATCGAAGCAGAGCCAGGACCGCAACTGAACGGGATAATATAACTGCCGGGGAATGACTCAAATCGGCCATTTTCAGCACTTTTTCGGAGTACGATGCCGGTCACGTGCATTTGTGGGATAGCGATTTCGCGATCTCAATTGCATGCAATGAGTCATTGACTCAGATAAACTGACATCTGTCTCTTCTTCTTTCTTATTGTTTTTAATGTTTTATCAGCTCATGGATGCATCGACCAGGCTTTGATTATTGCTCTTGTCTCTTTAGGAAGGTTCATGGTTCACTGGTCTGTGCACTTTGAGCCAACTGAATCATGTCTCATGTGGGTAAAGACGCCGAAGCCTCGGCTTGATTGATTACTTATGGGATCGGGAATTAAGCAAGCATCGCCTGAGACTTTCTAGGTTAACTAGCAAATGAAGTACTTGCGCTTGAAGGATCTACCTGAAAAGAACAACTACCTTCCGTATAGCAGCATTTATAAACTTGAGTACACTCTCTAGCAATACGGAAGAAATATTACCCCCTTTTATTATTATAGTGAATTCCTTCTCATTAAATTTACATACTCTTTCACTGTTGAGTTTATAATGCCAATTCTTGAAATTAAACTTAATACCTGTCTAAAAGTCGCTTGGATTTTACTTAGAGCAGGTAGGTGGCTTACATAGCTGAAAATCAACGCCTCAGGCCCCCGTCACCAGCATACAAGCCCATAAAGCTTGACTGTAACTGAATTATGCCTGAAAATTCAGATGGCCGTAGTTATTAAGCTTCAACAGCCACTAGGGATACAAGAAGCCCTTGAGGTTGTGTGAACGTCACGTACTCAACTAAGACGCCGCTTGAGACTCACAGACACATGGGGCGCATATGCTTCCTTCACATTGGATAAGCTGGCTAGAAAGGGCAGAGAAAAGAGGAGATCTAGAGACGACGTCATATCGCTTGACATGGCTTTCGCACAGGAATGTTATTCAGCCCCTTCACCCAATATTCCCTATCGTCTTCACATTTTTGGGATCTAGAACTACCTCTTGTAGTGGAAGAGTTAGCTGAAAAGTCTTGGCAGAGCATCTTGATGATCACATGTCTTGTGAGGCTGCTCGCGGTTGGTAGTCTACCTAGTAGTATAACTTGAGAGATTCTCAGTCCACTCATGCAGGTACAACAAATTAGCTTTCCGACATGTTCAAAACCTAGATTTATGTATGACGTAGTTGAACAAATATAAGTAACATTATGGTCCTCTCAAAGATTCTCCAAGCTGCACATTATTTTATATCCAAAGAGAATATTTAATTACAAATCATGACTGGATTCTCGTTCAAGACTCATGGGAATGCGGCAGTTCTTCCCGCTGATAGCACCCTGACAATCTCACATCCTGAATGGGGTGCCCATATAAGGTCCAGGGTCACCGCAGATACCCAAGGCTGGGTACAAGTTCCCATGGGATTTCAAATCCCAACCGATGGAAAGAGACTCGAACTCAAGTCAGTCGAGGTTACCTACGCCACAGGCTGGAAGACTATATTTGATGGCATTCAAGTCTATATGGGACAAAAGAAAATCCTGAACAAGGTTGATTTCGGTTATTCGACTGATAAAGAAACTACCGTCAAGTTTGACATCCCTGGATCTTGGCCAATCAATCAAGGAATCTCAGTTTCATTACTTATTACTATACCTAGCGGGACCGATGAACATGGACGCTGGGCGACAATTTCATCTGTTGGGGCCTACTTCGCACATGCTTAGTGTATAGTTTACTGGACAATGTTGCTATGTATCTGCAATAATAAGCAGAGGGACTGCTATATTTCCCATATGAGTGCATTGTTTGATCCTGTGATAGCAACTGGCTATCTAAGTCATCCAAAGGGGTGTGGTGATGTGAACTCAACCTCAACCTTGGAAGCTTCCTTTATACTTGGGAACGTAATATCGCAATTGGCCTCTTTTTTATATGAGCGTGTTACTCTTTGCCTATAGGGACCAGTTTACTATCAAAGGTGTTAAATAACCATTTCCCTCAAAACATTGTCCAATGCTACTACAGCCTAGAACCATTCGAGGTTGCCTTTGTGAGATAGGAATTTGCCGCTGATGCTCTCATCAAGACCCTTGATAACAGAAAGCATGGATTCCACCGATTCCTTTGGTGAAATCATTCCTTTAACATTCGGATCATATTTCCTCAGAGTAGAAAGAATCGCCTCAAATGCTCCAGGGGCGGTTACCATATCCTTTGCTGTAAATGTTTTATTTAGTAGCTATTCTGTCATTTTGTCTCTCAGAAACCGCATTCACGTACCTGCGTCGGTTTCAACCCAGCCCGGCGAGATGGATAGAGTTCGAATGCCCTCTGATTTTAGTTCAGAGGCATACTTGGTCATGACTATTGCCCCTGCAGCCTTGCTTACAGAGTAGCCAACTGCAGTAGATATTTCGCTGACTCGGGTCAGTTCGAGATCTCCGCTAGGAGAAGAAATGTAGACAATCTTCTTCTCTGATCCCTGTTTGATCAAAGGGAGAAAGGCGTTGACGGTGTGGATGAGATGCAATGCGTTCACTTTGAGCTATCCAGCCGCCGCTTTTAGTTTCATTTCCACCATCCATATGACAAATCCATTGCGACTTACCGGTCCGAAGAAATGGTTTTCTAGTTCCTCTTCTCTTCCAGCACTGGATTGGAGTAAGCACGCTGTTATTCTGTTTCATATTAGGCATAAAGTCGAGCGCGTCACTTACAATGCACTTGGACTGAGCTCTGCTGAATCCCCGTGGAAAAATGCATTGTAAACTAGAACATCCAGCTTGCCGCCACCGATGTTGCCGATTTCTCCTGAAGTCTCCTTCAACTTTGCAGGATTGCCTATATCCGTCTCAAGTACGTGTATGTTCTTTCGAGATGAAGCCAGCTCATTGAGCGGCCCAGCAGTCTTCTGACTCCTGATCAGAGCAAAGACTTCGTTCTGCGCGTCAGATGACTGGTTGTTTCGGTAAGTATAAAGACTTATGATAGCTTTAGTGGTTTGGACTTGGAACATACTAGCTGATTTACGTATTCAAACTAGTATAGTATAAGTCAGAGATGCCAATATCATGTGTCAGTCACAATTTACTTACACCTATTCCTCGCGTTGCTCCCACAATGGCCCAGGACGGCATCTTGATTGAGAATGATAGAAAGAACACGGCAAAGAAGTTTCAGAATGCAATTTCAGATGATGCTGCACAGTTATAGTGCTTCTTCAGGCCCTGATACTGGCATGATGGTGTAAAGCGCAGAAGGGAGATATTTATATCTAGAGCTATGGTATTTTATACATCAAGTACACGAAACTGTTTGCTGCTACATACTCTCTCCACACACTCGGAATTATACGCGGACTTTGTTCGATGCATTAGGGGGAGATTTGCATTCGAGGTAGTCTTCGGAATAACGATTTAGACGGTGTGAGCGCATGAGCGTATCATGTCGTATTTGATCGTATTACTTCTCAATTAGATTCTTAACAGACGAAGAAATGGGTAGTTTAGATGAAGTAAGTTAAACCAAGAATAATTGTATATAGAATAATGATCAAATCATTGGTGTCTCAGAGCAACGCTTGTCCACCACCAATGGAAGCTGGACCCTATCACACTCGGCATAGGGTGGTGCCTACTTGGCTAACGCTAGTTCTCAAAAAGTACCGCAGCACACACATCAAAGCTTGCAATTAGCTATTAAAAGATTACAGCCGAGGATACCACAGCTAATGAGGCAACATGCGCTGGATGCTTTTGTTATTGCGAATCATCGGGAGCTGAGAATCCAACATTCAGTTGAATATAAAAACCTACCATTTTTAATACTGGTATATGGACTCATAGTCACGCTTAGCTACTATGTTCAGTCACCGGTGAATATCGCTGGGCGCGGCGTTCTACTCTTTTGTGATGGACGCCGAGGCAATGATGATAACGCGGAATTAGACATTAAGTTTAAATCTCAAAGAAGAATTTTTGGCTGACACGGAGACTTGAAGCAGGCCGATTCCGCCTCAGGCGGAATTACACTCGAAACGGATTTACATAGAAGTTTTATCTGCGAAGATAGAACTGTATATTTTAGTCCAGTCAGGATGATTAATCCTTAGTCACCCATCTTCTAAATGAACAAAAGAGTGAACGAGCCACATGGGCTTGGGCTATCTCAATGAGAAGCCACGATCGCATCTCAGCTGGGTATATTCACGACAAAGCGAATGACGCACCTAAATTACTCCTGAGACTTGACTAGGTTCAACATTTGCCCCATTAGCTGACTCATTTGCCTACACATGTCGCGGTGCAAAAACATTTTCGAAGAAACAAATAACGGCGAAGCTGTATGTACAATCTGTTTGTGTAGCTTAACGCCTTCTAGCTATAACGCCATTCTAGATATACCTCCTTATCTATAAGCAAGCCAACCAGAAGCTATTATTTAATCTTGCTTTAAGCTGTAACCTTAGCAGGTTCTGCAAGTTCTAGTAGATTCCGCAACTTTTGTAAAATGAAATAACCTTGTAATTATTTGCCAGCCTGATGTTAAGGTTGCGGGGCATCACTAATTCCATGTAAGGTATCCGTACATACATGTATGCTTACCCCGCTCTTCCGTCAGGCATCCAGCCCGAGGGATTTTCCGGTGAACAAACCCAACTTTTTATAGTAACCTGTCTCAGCGCCACTCTCTGATAGTAATAGGTTTAGGAATGCAAAATTTTGAGCACATGATGGTGACCTAGCACGGGTAAACTCTTGCTCGCATCCGCATCAAACACGCAGCTGATAACCCTTGTGTGACTTGCAATCGTAGCTCCATTTAATCCATGTCCGGGTCAAATGATACGGTCTTCCCAATTGGACGTGCATAATCGGTCGTACATGACCCCGCAGCTCAGGGTCCCAAGGCCATCGGGTATACCCGGAGGCTTTTTTAGACTAGAATCTTCCCGCCATCTAGTTGCATTAATTCTCCCAAGCTTGCTTGCGAACATGGCAAAGCCCCAACGCTGATCGCCACCGCGGTACTGTATATTCTCCTAGAATCTCAGTCTTGTAGGTATTCTCAGGTTAGAGACTAGGTTATTGGCCATGGCCCTGACCCAGGATGTCTCTGGCCTTGCGGCATTGTGGGAAAGCGCGGTGGTGGAGTATACCAAAAACACCGGGAAGAATCTCTGTATGGACCGCTCTCGCACCATGGCCGATGTCATGAGAGATACTCGTCAAAAACTAGAAGCATTCGAGGCCTATCGCCATTCTAATACGAAGACTGACAAGGTTCGATCTGCTTTCAGTAGAAATCTCGAAACTATCCACAAGGTCCTCATTGGCGTCAACATGGTTGGTAATGGGGCAGGATTAGTACGCCTACATTCTACCATCTTCAAGTCACGAATTCTGATTCATCTTGATCATTTCTAGATATTCCCACCAGCAATGCCGGCGTCTCTACTCTTTTCTGCTTTTGGCTACGTTCTTCAGGTAAACGCTTCGACTTTTTACCCTCCCAAGATATCGGACTGGTCATGCTAAAGGTTACAGTCTTTTAGCGATGTTTCCGCAGACTATGACAAGGTTGAAATCTTCTTCAACACAACTCATCGATATTTCGATACATTGTCTATACTTGAAGACAAGATGCCAAAAGCGGCACCATTTCAGCGTTGTGTGACGAGAGTTTTTTCGTGCCAGCTTCGAATCTGCTCGATTTCTCAAGGATATGCAAAAGAAAAGCGTCGATTCAGTCAGTCACTCCAATAGTGGATTCATTGACCTCATAGTATTTTCCCTCTTAGATGTGTACTGACATCCGCTCGGTAGAAAAATGGTTCGACGCACTATCAAATGGAGCCGACGAGGACCTTACGTGGGCCTATTCTAGTATGGATAGCGCTATTAGAGAATTGAGTCAAGCAATAGGCTTTTCAACCTACCAAGAGATACGAGAAACACATGAGGATGTGCAAAATTTAAGCCGGCAGATGGAGGAAACCAAAGCTAGCGCCGAGGCAAGGCCCCTTTTCGACTTATTAGTTGTGCTACCCTAATACGTCTCCAGTCTTTTGAGCAAATAGCGCTCTTAGCACGGCTACCACGCGCTAATGGTGCTGCTTTTAATGCTGGGTCTCGCGAATTTGATCTGAAATGCCTCCCTGGCACTCGAGTTGAAATCCTTGATCAGATCAGGATATGGAGTGATGATCCTCACAGCAATTGTATCTTCTGGCTAAGCGGCATGGTTGGCACTGGCAAGTCTACCATCTCTCGTACTGTCGCCAACATTTTTGCCAAACAGAACCGCCTTGCGGGAAGTTTCTTCTTTACTAGGGGAGGAGGTGATCTTGCTCTTACCACCAAGTTCTTCACTACCCTCGCCTACCAGTTAGCTGGAGAGCTAGCCCCTTTCAAAAGAGCTCTCTGCGAAACCATACTGAAGAATCCTGAGATTGCTGGAAACTATCTGAGTGACCAGTGGCAACAACTCTTCTTTCTACCTCTCAATTCTATGGAGAGCAGTTCACTTATACCATCAACTTGGATCTTCGTCATCGATGCGTTGGATGAGTGCGAGGAGAGCCATCATAAAATTGGAAAAGTCCTTGAGCTACTTGCACAGGCACAGAACATCAAGACTGTTCGGCTGAAATTTTTCATCACTAGCAGACCTGAGCCCTCTATTCGCCTTAGCTTCAGTCATATTTCAGAAGCGTATCAAAATTTCGTCCTCAACGAGGTACCTCAGTCTGTCGTCGACCGCGATATTGGCGTTTTCATCAAACACGAGCTAGACAATATTAGGGTCGTACGAAAACTTCCTACAGGTTGGCCTGGCCAAGAAAAACTCCAAAACCTCGTTCAGAGAGCGAATGGATTGTTCATCTATGCTTGGACAGTATGTCGTTTCATCCTGAATCGAACACGGTCTGCAACTGCGCAGCTTGAGATTGTACTCAGGGGCACTGGCCGGTCACACACAGACAAGCTTGACGAGATGTACACCCAAGTCTTGACCCATTCAGTCACTGGAGACAGCACCGGTGAAGAAAGAGAGGAACTAATTAAGCAATTCAAGCAGATTGTTGGATCAGTTGTCATCCTATTCCAACCCCTTTCTGCTGCTGCTCTGGCCAAACTGCTTCAACTGGAAAATGAGGAAAAGGAAATGATGGATATGCGATTGGATGAACTACATTCTGTTCTCGATGTTCCAGAGGGCCAATACTCTCCCATCCGGTTGCTCCACATTTCCTTTCGTGACTTTCTGCTTGATGAGCAAAGACGCCTAGGTGCGCAATTCAGGATCAACAAGGCGCAAACGCACCGCGACTTGGCAGAGAACTGCTTAAGGACGATGTCCAATGCATTGACAAGGGATATTTGTGGTCTAAGAATGCCAGGAACCATTATAAAAGATGTTGATGCTAGAAAGGTTCAAGAGTATGTCCCTGCGGAACTCCAATATGCGTGCCAATACTGGGTTTGGCACCTTGAAAGCAGTGTTAAACACTCTGAGAAGGGTGTCGAATATCGCTTTCTCGATAAGGTTTACACATTCCTAAAGGATCATCTACTCAACTGGTTTGAAGTACTGAGCCTGTTGGGGAAAATGTACGAAAGCATTCGTATGTTATCGGCTTTATCCATGCTGGTCCAAGTATGTGCCCTTTCTTTATGATACGCCATAGCTAATGTTAGTCCAGACTTCCAATCACCAATTGCTGTTCGACTTTGTGCATGATGCATACCGATTTAGTATGTCGAATTGCTCTATCATAGCACAGGCTCCACTTCAGGCGTATTGTGCAGCTCTTATATTTTGTCCATCTAAGAGTAAGGTCCGGGGTCATTTTGAACGCCAAATTCCATCTTGGGTCAAACTTAGGCCCTCAGTTCCCGCAAACTGGGATTCGCTGCTGCAGACACTTGAAGGTCATTCGGGGCTAGTCTGGTCAGCGGTGATCTCAACTGATGGCCAAAAGATCGTGTCTGGATCTTGGGATAAGACTATACGTATATGGGACATTGAATCAGGATCACTATTGCAGACACTGGAAGGTCACCCAGAGCGTGTTTGGTCAGTAGCGATTTCAACTGATGGCCAAACGATTGTGTCTGGATCACAGGATGCTCATGTGCGTATATGGGATGCAAGGTTAGGATCACTGTTAAAGACGCTTGAAGGCCATTCAGAGCGGGTCTGGGCAGTAGCCATCTCAAGCGACTGTCGGAGGATTGTGTCTGGATCGTGTGACAAGACCGCACGGGTATGGGATTTGGAGTCAGGGTCACTGCTGCACACACTTGAAGGCCATCAAGGCTGGGTTAGGAGCGTGGCGATCTCACGCAATTGCCGAAAAATTGTGTCTGGATCCTGGGATAAAACTCTGCGGGTATGGGATGCAAAGTCTGGATCACTACTACACATACTTGAGGGCCATTCGGGCCGGATCTGGTCAGTAGCAATTTCGAGCAACGGCCAAAAAGTCTGCTCCGCCGGATGGGATGAAACTGTACGGGTATGGGATGCAGAGTCAGGATTACCCCTGCTGACACTGGAAGGCCATTCTGGCCCCATTGAGGCGGTGACAATCTCAAGCGATGACCAGAAGATCTTATCTGGATCATGGGACAAGACTGTCCGGGTATGGGATATAGCGACAGGGTCACCACTCCAAACGCTCAAGGGCCATTCAGGAAATATCCATTGCGTGGCCATCTCCAGTAATGGCCAAAAAATCGTGTCTGGAGCAGCGGATAAGACTCTGCGGGTGTGGGATGCAGAGTCAGTATCCTTATCACAGGCTGCATTTGAAAGCCATTCAGGCCCTATCTGGTCAATAATAATCTCCAACGACAGCCAGAAAATTATATCTGGTTCAGGGGACACGACTATAAGGGTATGGGATGCGGAATCAGGATCATTGCTTCAATTATTGGAGGGTCATTCAGGTCGAGTTGAATCAATAACGACGTCAAATGATGGCAAAAAAATCTTATCTGGGTCAGATGACAAGACTGTGCGTATATGGGATGTAACATCAGGATCATTACTACAAACGCTTGAACATCCAAGTCCAGTCGAATCAGTGGCAATATCAAAAGACGACCAGAAGATTGTGTCGAGATCAGACGACCAGATTGTACGGGTATGGGATGCAGAGTCAGGATCATTGCTACAGACGGCTGAAGACTATTCGGAGCTCATTGACTCTGCGGCAATCGCGAGAGACAGCCAGCTTGGGGAGCTCAATGTCAGTGACCGCTGGGTAACATTTTGCCAGAAGAGAGTAATTTTACTCCCAGAAAACCGTCGGGTTCACAGCCTAGTCGCGCGTGGCAGCAAGGTTGCGATAGGGTCTCGTTCAGGCATCGTAACCGTCTTAGGACTAGACTTGGATGAATTACATCGCCAGATTTGCATCTTGGCTGGCGATGCTCAGGGCACTGAGTGTGAGTGTCGACAGCGGAAATTGCTCTCGATTTCTCCTCCTTAAGAATATCAAATTTGTCAACGATGCCAACATTGAGCCTATGTCATCACTGGTGCGAGCCGAGGCTAGGGCGTCGATTTCACAAATTATATACATAGTACATGTATGTTGCATCTGTGGACCTGTTGAATTGTGTGCACTAGCGGTGGCATTCACATTAAGAACCCACGCGCGCCGCGTACATGTAGTTGTGCGTATGGCACCTCCTGCTAATTACAACTAGAGGAAATTTCCATTTAATAACTGATTAGGTAGCTCCCCTATTCCCAAATATGTACCAAAGACCACTACTAGCAACGTTCCTTGGTAATCTGAGGCTATGTCTCAGTGTTCTGTCTTTTTCACCCCCACAGGGGTCTCCGGTGAACCAACAACACATACACACACATGCACACAATGCGTATGGGAAAACATTGTTAATTAACCTCCTTCAAAACGTCACTACAATGTAAGTTATATGCATTGCTGTCTACCTAGGTACTGCATCATGGGACCTCGTCTATAGATTCAGGCCGAGATTTAGCGAAGGTTTGGTATCTGAAAGCAAAATTATCCGAGCTTGAGTTTAATTGCCCTAATACTGGTTCATTTAACGCTAATTTGAACTATGTATCGACGATCAGTAGCGGCGATGATTCACATATATGAGTTATCTCATTAACAACGGAAGTATTCATTTAGCCTGCAATGAGAACGGTGCAACTCTAACCATCACAACACAACAATGTTTCTCGGTCCTGCCAACGTCATCTGCATCCCAATTCCGTCGTGATGAAGATGAACCCTATTAATTATTGATGAAGCCGTAACAACACTATCGTACTCAAGTTCTGAAGTGGTATAAAAAGTGTTGACTCCACGGCGAGGGTGGAGGTGGGCTTCGTGGACCCTGGCTAGGTGAGAATAAGTATAGGTCACCCGGATGCTCCTTTGGATGTAAAGTCTAGACTTGAAAATATTTTAAAGTGTACCCATGGGCTTTTACGATTTAACACGGCGGAATTCCTCCGCTATGATGAGCGGGAGTTGCCCTGGCGAGGTGTTTGTGGACGTCGAGACTAAGCAAGGCACACATTTATATGAAGCGAAAAACTTCAAACCATATTGCTCTTTCAGACTTGGCACCTGGACTCTTCCACCAGCTGTAAGTAAAGTGGCAAGAACTTAGTGCATTGCTATCACATATTAACTGCAGAACCCGGAAAACTCCCGAAAAGCAGATTCTTATGCTACTTAGTTGACGCGAATACTGACATCCGCATCCATGCCAATACCTCCGCGAGGAAATGACCGTACTGTTGCTTTATGTTCCTGCAAGGCCTTGCCGAGGACAGAGAAAGGAACATCGCTGAGGATAAGGTGCGTACCTAGCTTGGTCAGAGGCAGCGGAAGCCTTATGGAGCCATTCCTAGTTGCGATGGCCTTTTTCGTTGCTTCTTTGACCAAGTCAATCGTAAGTGCAGGGTGGTCTAGCGCTAGTCCCACTGCAGAACAGATGTTAAGAAATCTTATCTTCGCACTCTCAGACATGTAGCCTAATACGCATGCTACAGAAGCGGAATAGCACATGTCGATCGAGACAGCATGGCCATGAAGAAGCGTTGGAACAGCCACAAGCTCTAATACTGGAGACCAAGTATGACCAAAGAACATGAAACGGTCCAGTTGCTGCTCACGCGGGTTGGGCATCTCCGCCTCCAGCACACCTCGAATGCCTATTTCGGCGTCAGTGACGCCTTAAACGAGTGGCAGGTGTGGTTACAGGTGTTGGGGGTATCATCATGCATCTTACTTTCTTTGAGGATAAGCTCAGACGCGATGACAAGGGAATCTGATGCCCCGTCTAACTGGGCAATTTTCGTGTTGACAAGCTCATTTCCATGTTTCTCCAGCAGGTCGACAATTTCCGGTAGAGTACACGCAGCGACTTTGATAATTTCAGCAAGTCCATTACGGATTTCGGGGAGTGGCAGGGAGCGAAGAAAATGAAAGTCGATTACAGTCTTTAGGGGCTCGTAGAATGCGCCAAGTTGATTTTTGGAACCATCCCAATTCACCGCGACTTTAGTGGCTATGGCGGCATCCACCAAACCGACGAGTGTAGTCGGAACACGAATATAAGGAGTTCCTCTTCGATAGATAGCACAGGCAAAACTGGAAAGTATTGTAAGCGTAGGGAAGAACATCCGGAGAGGTATTGGGTGCTGTTACCCAACAACATCTGTGGTCAAACCACCGCCAACAACCAAGACAGGCTCTCTCCGAAGGAGCTCAAAGCCCTTGAGGATCTCACACGCGTTCAGCAGAGTAGAGAAGTTCTTCTGATCCTCTGTGACCTCAATTTGGACAGCTCTGACTGGAATATGATGGAAATCGAAGTAGGCCTTGATCTGATTTGCGTAGAGAGCGTGAACGTTACAATCTACTATCAGTGAACACCTATTCCAGGGCTTGTACTCTGAAGCCAGATTGACGTTCGATAAGCTAAAGACTTGATCGACAAAGTCGTAATCATGTTCGATGGCTGTGCGTACAGATACAACGTAGCCTCTTTTCGTTGGCTGGACTTGAGGGGGAAACATTCCTGTGGCATGTGGTGCCGCAGCAACAGATTTGCATGTAAATGGTGGTTGTGGAATCACCTGCTCTATTGGCTACGTGAAGGGGGTCCTGTAATTATGCTATGCTGAAGTATGGTGCGTGTTTCATTTCTTTGGATGAATTTAAAGGGATCACATGGTCTTCCAACTGCCGAATCGAAGTGCCCGAATTTCATTATCGAGGACAGCACGGGCTCTTAGGCCAATAAACGGCTGACACGAGGCTCGACAACTGTGTGGTGGAGGCTACGGAGGTAGGTTTCATGCTCCTTAATTAGAGATAAGTAATATTAATAATGGTTGCTTCGTTCTACCCTTTGTTTCCTACCAATACTATGTAAGTTCGGTGTTGGAATTCAGGCTCGACCCACTTTTTTGCCTACATCTATGCAGCCATCTTCAGTCGCCGACGAGGCTCGGGGAACATATTGTGGTCTAACATTTGTGTAACCTTAAATTTCTAATCGTGACTGGCTTTCTCTTTGCCATAGATGCCCCACAAGTTGGGGTAAGCTGCTAGACGAACCGCATACGACAAGGTTGACCCTTGCTTGGTAGGAGGCATCCTGAATTGCCTGTTACTTTTGGAATATGTTGGAACCCTACTCTCTTAAAGTATTCCCTGTGCCCGATATTGGGCTGGGCATCGATGCAGCTGGATAATTTGTTTGTTATAGTCCCATGTTAACTCCACGTGCGGTGATGAGTGGATGTAGTTGTGAGTGCCTTGGGACAAAAGCTATGCAGCAACAGCAAGGCGGCTGCCTTGCTGTTGCTATATTCATTTATTATACTTTAAAGTAAGGCAAATTGGGCATGGATCGGGCACCCGGACAATTCTATTCGCTTCTGTCTATCTATCGTATTTCAAAATTAGGCGAATTGGGTATTGATAGGGCATCCGGACAATTCTAGTCACAGTGACCAGCAAGTCCTTTAGTTTTCCAGTTCAGTTCGCTTCTTGATATTTAGATAGGGTTCCCCAGCTTTCAAATTCAGAACCATGCCTTCAACTTATCGAAATCACTACAATCCAAAGAAATTGAGGCCTCGTCATCTGTCTTTGAAGGTCGTACGTACAACATCTTCGTGTTATACAAAGCATGTTCTTACGAATCTAGTTTACCCACATCAACCTACATTAACGTAACTTGCAAACAGTCGCTACTGCAGATATCCTAACCTCAAGCCTTGGGCAAAATGAACGAATTTCTTGCTGCCACTGCCGCGGACGTCGCCCGATTCAGCGCAAATGGCTTCTACGATTATATTATCGTGGGAAGTGGCATTGGAGGAGGAGTTCTAGCCCGAACCCTGATTGAGGAGGGTGAGAAGAAGAAGGAGAGGGGGGAGAAGAATGAGGAAGGGGAGAAGAAGAAGAAGCCGCGCGTGCTTCTAATAGAGCAAGGTGGCTTGATGTTCAGTACCCATTGCCTGAATGCGTCTCGTCCTCACTGGAACCAGAGTATCTCTGAAGGCCCCTTCGAGGACAATAACATTGTGTTCAACGCAGTGAAGGAGACCATCAATACGGCGACTTCACGATCTCATGAGTACGTCGGTGGTCCCGTGCACTGCATCGGCGGACGCAGCAATGTTTGGGGCCTCTACACGCCAATGCTCCATAAAGACGATGCCAAGAAGTACTTTCCGAGGGATGTTTGCTCGTATTTGTTCAACGACGGCTACAATGAGGCGTACAGGCTTCTTACCAATAATCCCAACGCATCTCTGGATGTACCATACCCCAGAAACAACATAAATGCTAACGTTAATGGCGCCATCGATAAAGTTATTGGGACCCTCAACCAGATAGAGGATTGTGAGTTTACTTGCTGCCCTATGGCCGCGGAGTTTACTTCGGGTGAGAGACTTTATCACTTCCCCATGGGGGCTTATAGCACCGTCAATTGGATCCTCAATCGAGTCTATAACAGAGACGAGCGACTCACAGTGCTTTCCAAGACCCAGGTTATTACGGTCAACAGGTCAGGCGAGGGAAACGGCGAGCTTCCGATCACTAGCTTGACGGTGCGCGATTCCTCTGGACAAGAGAGCAAAATTCCAGTCAGTAAAGGGGTTAAAGTAATCCTCTCTGCCGGAACTATCGGAAGTGCAGATATTGCTTTGAGAAGTGGTATCGGCAATGGAAGTGATACCAGCCTTGTTGGCAAAGGATTAATGGAGCACGACCTTTGGGGAGCCCGGTTCGAAATTTTTGGAGGTGAAACTATTGCGAACTTGAACACCCAACCCCTCAAACTCCAGAGTTGGGTAAGATTTGGGGACTGCGATGACTGGGTCTTACTCGACCTCATCATCAATACAAGCACATTCTTAGGCGCCACACAAGACCAGAGGTTCCCCACGGTTTATTTGGGCCATGATGGCAGACGACTTAGCAAGATTGAGGTCCATAAGCTCGGAGCCGACACACCTAGATGTACAATTCAGGTGGTTTACGAATTCTCCGCCAGGCTAAAAGACATGAATAGAGTTCTCGTTTTACCCGAGCCAACGCCAACTTTAGCGATTGAATGTCTCGATGACAACTCAGAATACCTAGAGGAAATGAGAGGTCTTACTCAACGTATTGGCAGAGTGCTGGCTATGGAACAGGTACCATTGCCGAATCTCTCCAAAGCCGGATTCGGCGCGGCAGCTCACGAAGTGGGTACGATGCGGATGGGAGGAAAACCCGGTTCTAGGGTAGTGGATGCTGATCTCAAAGTTGACGGGTTTGACAATCTTTTTGTATGCGATCTATCTGTTTTTCCAGTCAGTCCAGCAGCAAACCCGACCTTGACTTTGACGGCACTTGCTCAAAGACTAGGCAAGCATCTTCTATCTCTTTAAAGGTCCGAAAGCAGATTTTTTGTACTTTCTTTATCAAGCATAGTACCTGCTTTAACTCGAACAATAACATCTTTAGTGCTTCACTCATTCACATTTTTTGTGATTATCTAAACTGCCAATAGCTGGTGTTCTTGGCAAGTACAAATTCTATCTGAAGCGATACTGCACACTGTCTTGATGCAATCGCTCTGTTTTGGAGGCCTTCTCTGTTATATCATGTGAATTCTCCTCAAGACGGCAATCGTATTTCAGTGGACCACCGAGATCCGGCTTTGCTCCACACTCGTTTTCCAGTTTGTAAGATGGTTCAAGAATTTCCGAAGGATTTCTAGCCATCTTAAGCCACGCGAGTGGGGTTTTTGGGGACCCTCGCTGCCTCGATAGTGGCTACTTGACGATTAAACAAGAAATAGAATGAGTTGTGAAGTGACTTCTTGTATCTACGAACCCAAATAGTCATGCTGATACATGATGAACTAAGGACCTATTTTGGAAGAATGGCAACTTGTTCCGAGCTGAGTTCTGAAGAGTTGCCAGACCCTGCCTACATAATGCGAGAAGATTCAGCAATGTTGTGTATGCAAAACACACCCTTGGGTTTCTACAACTTATCTTATATTATATTGAGCAATTAAGCTATTGGTTGACATCGAACATCGAAAAACACCGCGGCACATTAATTCACGAGACCTATCCCTTACTTTGGGGCCCATCTCGGAGCAATGGCTGCAGGCAAGATTCTGGTCACGGGCGCAGGAGGGCACCTCGGCGGTATAACGCTTGATCTACTTCTCGAAAAACTGCCAGCGTTGCAGCTTGCCGCCATTTCGAGAGACCCTACCAATAAGCTTAAGCGCTTTGCCGACAAGGGAGTTGCGACATATAAGGCTGATTACAATGACTATGATGCGCTTCTCGCCGCATTCCAGGGCATTGAGAAGGTTATGATGATTGGTGCGCATGCTTTCACTGATCGCATCCGGCAACACTACAACGTAGTCACCGCTGCAAGGCAAGCCGGCGTCAAGCACGTTGTTTATACTTCAGTGCAGCGCCAGGAGGGTGCTGGCATTGCCATGTGGGATGTCACAGAGAGTGATACCTTTACCGAGCAGGCATTGAAAGCCAGTGGAATGGACTACACTATCATGATGCAGCCGCCTTTTTTGGAGACGTTTTTCCTTTATATCGGCGCCAACGCACTCGAAGAAGGAATCAACGTTCCCTTTGGCAAAAGCAAGTTTGCGCCCGTGACGCGTGACGACCTCGCGGCGGCCAATGTCACCGTGCTGACGGAGGAGGGACATGCGAATAAGACGTATAAGCTGAGTGGCAACGAGGCGTTTTCTTTTGCGGAGATTGCCGAAATCTTGGGCCAGGCCAAGGGTCAGAAAGTGTCTTCCAAGAACATTAGCGAGGAGGAGTATCTCAAGTGGAAAGGATTCGAGGGCCAACCTGAGCAATTGCCACAGTTCCGACTGGCTTGGGTTCGGGCGATGAATGCTGGTAATTTCGAGGAGATAACGGGTGACTTGGAGAGATTGATTGGACGCAAACCAACAGAGTTCCGCGATTACGTGAGATCGAATTATCCTCCTACAAAGGGACTCTTTTGAAGAATAAAGCTGGAAGGATTCTCAGCTTGCAGATGACCCTTTGGAGAGTCAGTTGAGTTGGGGCGTCAGCAAAGATAGCAAATTACTTGTCACAACTCATTCTTTTCTTATTCAACGCAGAATAATACAACTCATTACAGAATTGTATGGGTGGTTTACAAGCCACAGTTGGGCAACTTTAATCCAGACTATCGCAAGCCATGAGAACGCCATGCCTGCGGGGAGCTCTGTTCAGCTTACACGCCCGCGGACTTGCTCGTGTCACCCTTTACAATGGCTTTGATGTAAGCCAATAAAATAAATAGGATAACCTAGTTGTATGTAATCAACAAATGAATACTTCTATATAAACCGAGGGGCGTTGTACGCGTACGATGTATACAGCACTCTTATAAGACGAGATTTTTAACTCATATTGAAGCCAAATACAGATATTCTTCAACGAACTTCGACCCCATTATAAGATGTCTCCAAAAGTAGTCCTCATTTTGGGCTATGGACAGCGAATTGGTGCTGCTGTAGCTCGTGCATTCGCCAGCCGCGGCTACAAGGTGGCGGTTGTCTGCCGCTCAGATAAAGTAGCGGATACTCCCGATGACTACCTCTCAATCAAAGCCGATCTATCGAACGCGTACAATGTTGAGGATGTGTTTACTCAAGTTAGAAGCAAACTAGGGATTCCAAGCGTTGTTGTGTATAACGGTAAGGAAGTCTTCCACTCATCAGACCAGAGGATATGAGCTAAAGTATCTCGTGGGTAGCCTTTATACTTTCCATTCAAGGATTTGATCAGCCCTTGTCAAGTGTCATCACAGATGCACATGTTAATACCTTTTCCGCTTATGCCGCCGCCCAACAGGCAGTCAAGGGTTTCGCAGAATTACCTTCGGATGCATCAAAAACGTTCATTTATACTAGCAATAAGCTACATATTATGACATTGGAGCCTCTAATTTCGATGGGCATGGGAAAATCAGCAAGCGCTCATATGATTCATTACCTGTCTGGAGTTTACAGGAGCTCTGGCTACAAGTATGCGCATACGTTCCCAGCGAGACGCGATGATGCTGACAATGATGTGCACAATACAGGTTCTATCACACAGATGAGCGGGAATCGAATGGAGAGCCAGCATATGATAAGCTAGATGCTGAGGCTCATGCAAACTTCTATATTGAATTGGCCGAAGGAAAGCATCAAGGGCCCTGGAATGCAACCTTCGTCAAAGGAAAAGGGTACGTCAAGTTTGATGAGAACCCGATACATGGCGGCCGTTTTCCCGGCGCATGATTGTGTGAGGACAGGCTGTTTTCTCTGCTATTGACTTGTGGTATGGACTTGCGATTTGCAGCAATACTCTTGTTTGTTATTCGAGAGCTAGCATGGTGCTGCCTGGGATTAGAGCGGTAATAGCTTTTGAAGAAGTTTAAAACTACTTCATCCGAATCTCCGAACGACGTATTGTCATATCATCAGAAGTACCCAGTTAATCCATCTTAACACCAAGTTTACCTACACTTCGAAGACCCCAAAGGCTTACCAGGACCGATGCAAAACCCAGCCCACAGTTATATATCCAGCCAGCCTTGTAACCCCGTAACACGGCTTCATTCATATTGTGAATTTGTGAAGATGCGGTAACTTGCTGCGCAATCACTGCAGTTGTTGCAATGCCCACGCTTTTTCCGATCTGCGAAAGCATCTGGAAGACGGCACCCGCCAAAGCTTGTGTCTTTGTTGGAAACGCGGACGTCACCACAAGATTGGCGATAGTATAAATGAGATCTGCTCCCAATGGATTCATGGCCATTGCTTGAAATACTGCACGCCAGTAATTTGGGCCATCTACACCACACAGTGTAGCGAGAAGTAATGGAGCGATGCCGCTTACAAGGCACCCAATCGGAACGGCAAACGAAGGCCTCAGATATGGGAGCAAGATGCCGATGGCAACATTCATCAATGCGCCACAAATTGGTGCCGGTAAGAAGTATAGCGATGAGGTTAAAGGAGAAAAACCACGCACTTCTTGAAGATACAATGCCGTGAATTGCTCACTGGCATTGAGAGATCCCCAGATTAAGAAGACGGTTACGCAGACGGTGGTGAATGGCAAGTTCTTCCAAATGTCATTAGGGATCAAAGCTGGTCGCCCTCGTTGTTTCTGATAATGCATCCATGCTGCAAAGGCAGGCAGAAGTGCAACTCCAGCGCAGAGCATGACCAAGTTTGCAGGCTCACGTATTCTCTCGCTCGCATCAGACCCTGACACAACAGCCAGCTCATACGACAGAAGTGCAAGTGCCGTGCTAATAATTGCACAGCCAATCCAATCGATGTCTCGTGCAAGATGATGGAGAGTCTCTCGGCCCAGAGCAACACCATCTATACCTGCTGGTAATGCCCACACAGCCACCAGTAGCACGACAAGATTGAGAATCGCCGTGATGTAGAATCCCCAACGCCAGCCAATCGTACCGCTGAAGACGCCGCCCAATACTAGTCCCAATCCAAAGCCCACCGCCTGGCCGCTGCCCATAGCGGCGAATGCGGTGCTTCGACTTCGAGGGCTGCTCGCAGCGGGAAAAGCACGAGCTGCGATCCCAACAGCACTGGGTAAGCAGAAAGATGCGGCTACTCCTGCAATAGCTCGAAGAGCAATCAATTGTGAAGGACTTTTTGACAATCCAGCGCCTAATGCGCTTGCAGATTGCAAAAGGGCGCCAACCAAGCAAACCCGTCGACAACCGACGACATCGGCCGCACTGGCGCAGAGAAGAAGCGTGCAACCGCATGCTAGAGCAAAGGCCGAGGCTGGCCAAAGTTGAAGCTCTGGAGGAAAATTCAAGTCTTCTGCGATTACTGGAATGCAAACCGTCAATAGCCCGGCCAAGAGATTGCTGATGCCGCTGATGCATGTGATGCAGAAGATGATGGCAACTGTTCGGCTCTTTGAGACTAGGATATGGGGCTCGGCAGGTTCAGTTGGCTGGGAGAGCTCGCTGAATATATTCGCAGTAGGATTTGGAACTGTGTGCAGTTCGATAGTTAAAGTCGCTGGTGAGGGCGACATGATTGCTGTAGTTTGTGTGAAGACTCAACAAAGAGCTTTTTTTTTCTTTGCCTGGCGTGTTTTTGTAGGCCTGAGGACATAATTACGGCGACTGCTGGTTATGCCATTTATATCTCGCAAGTTAGAATTTGTAGAACACTCGTTCTGGCCATTGACAGAATACGTGGCCAGTTGAGTCGACGCGTGGTCAGGACAGATTGATGATCCACGCTTACCTTCTTATAGTGACCAGTGGCTCAAGCATGTGATTGAGATGCACTAGTTTCGCCCTCTGGATTACAAATGCACTTCCTATTTCTACTTATAAGTCGATTCATCACGTAAATTACAAGCCGCAGGATACGGATCGAGATAGCGAACTTTGGCGTGTGTGTAAGTAGGCTAAATGCATTCCGATATCGGTTCCAAGATTGGCCGCGGATTGTATCTTATTGAGAATATTGATCAATGATTCTCATCTAGTAATCAATTACAATTGTCAATCGTTTGGGAGACCCAACCGGCTGTTGCCGTGCCTCTTGGATAACATCTGCAACGTGTTTTCTTGCGGAGTGCTTTCTTTATTTCTCGAGCCTGTGTACGATTAGCTCGTAGCTGGAGCCAATTGGTCCATTCTGGTGGCTATAAAGTGGAAGCTCATGAATCCAGGCATTATACCTGATGATCGTTTCAGTTTCATAAACTGTAAAGGGGTGGTGCTAATACAGAGAGCGCATTGGAACGTTCACGAAAAGCCAGCTCAGAGTGCTCAATGACTAAAGCACCCTCTCAAGCAAGAATTCCAATACCGGCGATTGGGTTACCATGATTGGCAAGATGCTGCCACGGGTAAGCAACCGGCCGGAACCTTGTGCCGAAATATAGTCCGCTCGCTGAAACTAACCAAGTTGCGAATTGGCTATTGGTAAGCCCATGCCTCCAGGTGTGTTGGTCAATTTAGTTGGGAATGTGGACATTTCCTATTATGTAGTGGTTATCTCCGGAGTCGAAAAGGGAAATACTGTAATCCGGCTTTCAAAATTGGCTAGAGGGTATGACACTGGCGACAAACAAGATAGAGGGAAAGTAAAGGCATAGGATAATGCAGATGACTCCTCTGGAAAGCGAAAGGATCAATGATGATGTAGCTAGCAAATGAGCATTGTCCTTTCTTGTCCTAGCATGTGGGGGAATGCAGGATGAGCATTTACTAGTCTCCGCCTAGCTCATACGAGTACATGTAGTCGAGTCTTACAGCTGCTTAACCAATCTTCCAAGTCATCTGGGCGAAGCACTGCTTGTGATTCCACACGTATAATAGAGTAAGACTCTAATTGAAAGTGCAGTGACTATCTCTCAAATGTACATACCGTGCATCATTATGGTTGTATGTAATGCAGACTATATATTTACGGCATCCCGCTTCTCATGCAGTGTTGTCTTCAGAAGAAACCAATCAGCCCCTTCATGTGCTTGATCCTTTGAGAACATCCAATTCCACGTACAATCCACGACTATGGCGAGTTTTCAGCCTTCTCATATTCTAGTTCTTGGCCCGACCGGCAATGTCGGTAAAGCGATTATGGGCGCCATTGTGAATGCCAGTCCGGCATTCCCCAGTGTCTCTATCCTTACTTCGAAGGAGACGGCTGCAAGTAAGTCCGATCTAATCGATGGCTGGAAATCGTCCGGGGTGTCTGTTGTGCTGGGAGATGTCACGAATCCCCAGGACATCGAAACGGCCTACAGCGGAGTAGATACAGTTATCAGCTGTCTTGGAAGAGGCGCACTTGAGACTCAGAAGGAGCTCATCCGACTGGCTGAAGAGTCCCCAACTGTACGCTGGTTTTTCCCTTCAGAGTTTGGCACAGATCCAGAGCATAATGAACGGAGTACACAAGAGAAGCCACATCAAACAAAGCTTGCAATTCGGAAATTTATCCGCGAAAACACGAAGCAGCTAAATGTGACCTACTTAATCGTGGGGCCGTACTTTGACATGTGGGTGGACCAGAGAAAGTGGAGTGACGGACTTGGAGGAGTTGATGTGGTGGGAAGGGAAGCAATCTTGACTGGGGATGGAGACACAAAGATTGGCTTCACAACTTTGAAAGAGTGAGTAACACCTAGCCTCTATAGAAGACAATGTGCGGAACAAGGGCTAATGAAAGTGCTTCATCAGTGCGGGAACGGCAGTGGTCGCAGCGTTGCGCCATCCAGAAGAGTCCCACAATGCTGTTTTGAGAGTGGCATCCTTTGTCAAGACTTCAAATGAGGTGTTAAGTGAGTATGAGAAGCAGCTTGGGGTCAAATTTAGTGCAAAGTACATCTCTCTGGCCGATCACGAGGCCGCAGAAGGGAGCATGTGGGAAAAGGGAAGTCCATGGGCGGTGGTGGCAGCCTTGCGTCGTATCTGGGCAACTGGCGGTGCCATGTATGGCCACTTTTCAAACGAAGATATTGGTTTGGGTAACGGTGGAATGGAGAGTCTTGAAGAGGCAGTTCGAAAACATGCCAACAGTTATAAGTAATAGGTGGGATGCGAATATCAAGTTATATATTATGAGCCCACACGAGAGACTCTTGGAGGTACTAGGCGGAATTGACGTGTTGTTTGTTATCCAATAACCCTGTGGCGATGCTTGTTTGTCTTTTTATTGATATCAACCTTAATGTATGCGTAATTCTTGAGACTGTCTGTGGCACGCACTTGCTCAGCGACGCCACACTGGGCATATGCAACTTCCAAGTTACATGTGAACTTCCATCCCGTCACGAGACAGAGCTATGCATGTCTTCATCTTCATAATATCTATCACTCGTGAGATTCCCGAAAAATGGCAGACGCAGTGCCTTCTGACGCACTGGATTATGAGGCTTGTCGCTTATCATCAATTACGCTCCAAACCGACGGTGAAACGCCCGTCGCTACCAAAGGCAAAGGCATCTGCAACCTGAAGCGAAAGACAGAAGAAGGTGAAGTTGAAGACGACACCGATACACAGATATCCAAGAAGCAGCGCGCTCTCCATCACCATGACGCGTCATCTCCGGGCCTCTCTCCATGTCTTCTTGCCTTGATTCGTCCACCCGAGCCATCGTCCATAAATGGCATTCTTCGACAACACTGCCGAAAGAGCCTCTACGTGAAGCCGTTGTATTGGAAACTACAGCACCTAGAGCTGTTGGGCTGTCAATTCCATGCTAAGATCGAGAAAGAGCAGATTGCCCGTCATGCTAAAAACGCCGGAGGCTTCCAAGGACAGTCCCAAGGAGAGACTGGGAGAGACCAAGTCCAATGGAATACCACAAAATTACCTCCTGACATCATTATTCGACGTGCTGTAAAGGAATTTTCCAGGTTTACATTCCCTTTAATCCTATCCAACGTCGTGCGAGACATTCTCAGAAAATGTGGCATGACCCGTGACAAGCAGCAAGTATCCCCTCAATATGACCTGGCAGCGATGAATAATTACTAACCAAGGCAAATCACAATTCAGCTCTGGCCTCGCTTTTTACTTCAACGGCCGTCATGTTACCAATCTCTATACCTATGGTATTTTCTCGCGCACTTCATACGAAGCCGACGGGCCCAGTCTTGCGTTTCTCAGTCTTCGCGACGTCAGTCAGCAACGCAACATGTCGATTAGGTTCCCTGGCAATGTCGAGAGAAGCTCACCAGAGTATAGGATTGCAGAGAAGAAAAAGAAAAACGTGCGGCCTGTCAACGAGGTCGAAGATCCATATATTGCGGCCGTTTTAATAGCCTTGGCTCAGAAGCAGCAGCGTCGACAGCACACCGTTGCAGGGACACAAGCGGATACGCCGAACAGGGAAGACGCATCGGATGGCGAATCAAAGGCTCACGAAGTTTTCCTCCTTGCACATACGGCAATGGATAAGCCATGCCTTTACTTTTATACTGCTAGGATCCCTTCTTCATTCCTCGATCGATTAGACTATCCGTCGGAAAATATCCTTACCCATCCATTTCGCATCAAGTATCATCAAATTTCGTTCTCATCCCTTGATGCAATGAAAAAGGATCTGAAGTTTGCAATCTCTGTGATACACGGCGAGGAATACGTCTTCTAATTGCGGTTGCTTCACTCAACTCCGCGATCAATGTGTATCTTTGCCTCGCAAACAAACATCATGCAATTCCACATTTACCTACAGTAATCCAGGTTAATCTGGGACTTCTGAGCCATCGCTGATTTTTCTTCGAATTGGTCTTCAGATGAGATGTCTCAGATATAGGAAACGAGATGGCTATTTGATGCGGGGTTTCTCTCAGCGAACTTTGTATTTGTATCATGGACTGTAAAAAGTTACCGAGCGTTTGAATTGTTTAAACAAAGCATACTTGAATGAACTCTGCAAGCACATTAGACACTCCAAGATACATATCCATGTTACGAAGCGACTGGCTGTTGTCATTACAGGGTGAGACAGAATCTTACTCTCACAATAAGATAATTTCTTAGCTTAAGCTGGTAATATCGCGTTTCTTCTCCTATTTACCCTGAAAAGGCTTTCCAACACATGTCCATGCTTGGAAGTCCGATTACAGCGAAGAAGTATTAGGAGATCGCGACATTACACGCGCCTCCATAGAATCCTAGAATATGAATCACTGCGCTGAGATGTGCAAATTTGTATTTTTAGAAGGCTGAATAACAAGTTTCAGTGTAATTTATAAGTGGCCTACTCAAAGATAATTCCGAACAATCCTTGTCACCGCCCGGGCTTGATAAACTGTTATCTAGAGCATATTGACAACTGGGAAATCCACAAATGATCTCACGATTCATTTCTGCCGTTGACGGAAAGTTCCGTCTGGATACCACCTGTCTGAGCTTTGACCCCTTCTCAATCATACATGGTTTCTCTTATGCAGACGGGTTTTGACCGCTTTAGCATGTTAATTGCCGCATGAGTCCGCAACAGCCCGCGGATACCGCTGCCCGGCACGGATGCACAACGGCGGCCGAACCGATTTCTTCTGGTGCTTCGTATTTGTCTTTGTCCCCCATTTAAGTGAACCCCCCGTGTAGATCTGCAAAGCTTGTACCTATGGCCCCATATATACCCTGCTTATTTCTGTGTCAACACGCGTACGGAGAATCTCTTCTCTAGATCGCGTTCGGCAAGTATTCGGAACGGCCCTTGAGCGCCACACGATCTATATTTTCCTTAAATCTCTCATCGCCCCCAAATCTTTAACGCTACTAATGATATCATTGCCGCAGAAGCCGCTCTGGAGAGGGGGCTTCGCTGTTCTAGAAAAAGTCCGCGGATGGAGCACTTTATAAACATAGGGGCCATGGAAAAGTTGAGTTAACATCCCACTGATCTCCGAGACAACTGGCCTCGAAGATCAAGAAACAGTGCTGCTTCATCTTCATCATTGGAAGCTTGCATTTGTTGGAATATGGAAGCGCGTTATGTGTCGCCACTTATTTGTCATTTCGCCACGCAAAAAGTTCAACGTTTTGCGTCAAGGCATCTACCGCTTTAGTCTTCGGAAGACCTAAATATGCAGTTAATCATAGGTAGGCTATGGGGAGTATTTTCAGGTGGTATACAGGTAGATTTATAAGCAGCCTTCAATTAGAGCGAATATACTTATCCTCCATCTTTTCAATGCTGGATTATTCATAGGATCGTCATAGTTCAGTATTCATAAATATATTCAAGTTGTCAACTTGTCATCTACATCCCATTGGCTTCCCGAAAGAGAACATGGTGGGACACTGCGCAGTGGTATAGAACTCCCATTGGATAGGGCCAGAGACAACCGCCAGCTATTGTCCGCGGTAATGCCCCTGAATAATACCTGGCCATAGTGGACTCTCCACGGACCAGTGGCCACGGATAGGTCACGTTCTGGAATAATGCAACCCTTCTACTCAACTTGGATCTCGTATAACGTATCATAGAGTAAGGGTAGCCCTGGGTAAAAGCCGGTGGGATAGATATCTCGGTATTGCGTCTGCAATGCCTCGGTAGGCACTTTAGCGATTCCAATGGAATTGACATACAAGACATACAATATTCAAATAGGGGAGTTCTAAATCATATATATTGATGCTCTTTGTCAGATAAATCTAAACATTCACTTCTCATCGGTACAAACAAACCCTTACAAAGAAAAAAAGCAACAACCAATATGGGTTCAGTCGTCGAATCTCAAGAGACACGCTCGCTCATCAATATCATTGACGATGATGCTGCAAAAGAGCCAAACCGTCCGTTCATTTTTGTTCCACGATCAAGTCAACCTCAAGATGGCTGGCAGCCAGTGACCTATGGACAGATGGCCAATGCCGTCAACCATGTCGCCCACACCATCAAAAAGATGGCCGCCAAGCATATCCGAGAAGACAACTTCCCAACTATTGCCTATATCGGACCAAATGATGTACGATACATCATCATTATGCTTGCCTGCATCAAGGCCAAGTGCAAAGCGTTTTTCACTTCGCCTCGAAACACCATCGAGGGTCAGCTGTCCCTTTTGGAAGCTACCGACTGTCACTATTTTCTCTACGGAGAAGGTTATCAACCAGTGATTAAGAAGGTACTTGCACAGAGACAGATGCACGCTTCTCAAGTGCCGAGTGCCAAGGAATGGATCACAGCCAAGACAGACTATTTCCCTTATCAATACACGGCATACGAGTCCCGATGGCATCCTTGGATCGCTATGCATACGAGCGGTTCAACTGGAATGCCAAAGCCCATTGTGATTAACCAGGCTAATATTCAACTCTGCGGTGCCCTCCGGCACTATCGTGACGAACGAAATAACCCTTCTCTATACGAGGGATGGGCTTCTCGAGCGTCACGATTGTTTAGCCCGATGCCTCTGTTCCATGGTGTTGGAATTGCTTCCTCCATAATGTTTACTGTCTACTATGGCTTGCCTTGCGCATTAGGTATTCCCGAGAGGCCATTGAGCGAAGATTTGGTCAAAGAATGCCTGGCCAACTCTGGTGTGGACGCGGCTCTATTGCCGCCATCAATCATTGACGGCATGTCACAGACGGAGGACGGTCTTAAAGCGATAACAAAGCTCAATCTTATCAGCTACAGTGGAGGCAACCTTTCAGGCGCCGTGGGGGACAAACTCGTGGCCAATGGTGCATTCCTCATCAACATGCTAGGATCCAGCGAGTAAGTATACAAACCGAGCAATGTCAACCATTTAAATAATGAGCATGAGCTAACGGCATCTTAGGGCTTTCCCCATGGCACTGCAATTTCAGCCAGATCCCAAGCTTTGGCAATACTTTATCTTTAATACGAAAGTTATGGGGGCAAAATTTACACCTACAATGTGGGATGGGATTTACGGGCTTACGATTCAGCGTAAAGATCCCTTGGACCCAGGCCTACAGCCTACATTCTATAACTTTCCGGACAAACAAGAGTTTGTCACGGGTGACTTGTTCCAGGTTCACGATACCTTGCCTGATCACTACAAATACTACGGACGAAACGACAACGTCATTGTCTTCTCCAATGGAGAGAAGCTCAATCCCGTGACAATTGAAGACATTGTCGTCAGTCATCCTTCTGTCAAGAACGTCCTTGTGGTTGGCCAGGAAAGATTCCAGCCGGCAATGATCCTTGAACCTAAAGGTCTGCTGAAAGACGATACCGAGGCGGAGGCACTGATTGATGACGTTTGGCCCCTTATTCAGCAAGCAAACGAGCACACCGTGGCGCATGGTCAGATTGTACGGGAGCTGGTTGCACTTTCTGACCCGAATATGCCATTTTTTATCGCCGGCAAAGGCACTGTGCAAAGAGTTCAAACAGTCAACTTGTACAAAGAGTACATTGACGGTATCTATGATCGCGCTGAAGCCGCTTTGAGCAACGTCACCCTCGACATCACCAGTCGAGAAGGATTAGCGTCTTCGATCCATGAACTCCTGAGAGACAAGCTCGGGATTGAGCAGCTTGAGCGAGATGCAGACTTTTTCGGTATTGGGATTGATTCACTGCAAGTCATGACTATCAGCAAGTTGTTAAGAGGCGGCTTGAAGAGGGCTGGAGTCGAATTTGACGAGGGTATCATCGCCACTCGCGTCATCTACTCCAACCCTTCGGTCGATCGTCTTGCAGAATTCCTCTTCCGATCCATATCTAAGTCTGATGGTCAGGAGATTTCTGAAAGTTATCATGCGCAACAGATCAAGGACATGAAGGACATGGTCGCAAAGTATACCCAAGACTTGCCAGAGAGCAACGCATCCCAGGCGAACCCCAATGATATTAATCAAACAGTCATTGTTACTGGAACAACTGGATCTCTAGGTTCGTACATATTGGACCAACTCATCTCGTCATCACGCGTCAGTAAAGTATACGCACTCAACCGTGGCGGTGATGGAGGCTTTTCTCGGCAATTGGTCGTGAGCGCAAGCCGCAGCCTTTCCCTTGACTTTGCCAAGGTCGAATTCCTTGGTGTGGATGTCTCCAAGCCAAAATTTGGGCTCGACGCTGCAAAATACGCAGAATTGCTCTCTTCGACTGATAGAATTATTCACAACGCTTGGCCAGTCAACTTCAACATGAGCATTGCTTCATTTGAGCCGTATATTCGCGGAGTTCGCCACTTTGTTGACTTTGCTGGCGCAGCATCCAAGAAAGTAGCTCTGGTATTTGTATCAAGCATCGGCACTGCGATCAACTGGACGGCCAGTGAACCTGTGCCTGAGCGACGTCTCGAAGACCCGACTCTGGCGGATCTGGGTTACGGAATATCCAAGCTGGCTAGTGGCTGGATCTTGGATGCAGCGGCGGAAAAGTCTGGTTTGGCAGCTGCATCTGTGAGAGTTGGTCAAATTGCAGGACCAAAGGAAGGAAATGGCATTTGGAACCCGCAGGAGTTTGTACCCAGCTTGATTGCTAGTTCACTGTACCTTGGTGCTCTTCCACAAAGGCTCGGAATATATCAGAATGTCGACTGGGTTGCAACTGAGGATGTCGCTGGTATTCTAATTGATCTTGCCGGAATATCGAAGCCTGTCTCTCTCTCCGAGATTAGCGGCTACTTCCACGCCCAAAACCCTACAAAGGTCCAATGGCCCGAAGTGGTTGAAGTCTTGCGAGACTTTTACGGAGATCGAATCAAGGAAGTCGTCAGCCTTGACAAATGGGTATCACTGCTCGAAGTATCGGCTGCAGAAGGAGGAAATGTCGACAAGAATCCAGGTGTCAAACTTATCGACACATATCGGGGTTTGAGCGAAGCAGACAAGAGCGGTGCGGCTCCGCTCAGCTTTGCCATGACGCGTACAGCCTCCAAGAGCGAGACGGCTGCTGCCTTGCAACCTATCACACCTGAGCTAATGCGAAAATGGTGTGAAGGCTGGAATTTTTGAGACTAGAGGGAGTTGGGTGTGGATGATGTAGCACCAGAATATCACTGGCTGTTGAGATTTGTTTCCCTGTGTATAGTATTACGTTAGACATTAATAGATTATGTGGCATTATAGTTTTAGATTCCACCATTAATATTCTGGAAAAGCTTCTTGAATGGCGACTACAATTGTCTCGACGTACTACTAATATGACTCCTTGATGAAGCAGCGATGAAAATGTGAGACTGTCTGGACTACCAATAGCTTCACAGTAGAGAAATCTTTCACAGATTTTTATTGACATCTTCGCGTATCAGTTGCCTTGATTTCAGCGTCATTAGTCGTCCGTCTCGGGACCAACCAGTAGATTACGAATAGCGCCAACCTGATGTGCCATGACATATTTTATTAGATACCAGTGATCGATAACCCCAGTCATCAGCCGGAGACTTTTGAGTTTTTAGTACTTCCGTGATTTATATCTCGGCACCTGGGATGCATACTCTTCCAAAGATTGCAACATGCCATGCAGCTCGTCCGGCACGATTCCATCGGGTCCTCGAGTGTCGATGTTCTTGTTCTTAAATTAATAAAAACTTTGAACAGAATCTATACGAATACCAGCTGTCACTATAAGGCGGTCTCTGTCGGTCTCTAGTATTGCAGCATATTTTCTACGGATATTAAGCCAGCTCGATATGGCTCCTGTGGCCAATATGGCCAATAAGCTGCCGCAAGAGAAGATTAACAATAGACAGCAGAAGGAGAAATTAAGCTCACTGTCTGTAATTCGTTGGCCTGTAGCAATCATTGGTCATCTTGGAATATCGTGGAACCACTGGTCCATTTTTAATCGTAGTGAAGGAATGGATCAAACAGATTTGGGTTACCGCTTACCTAGTGCCTCTGTCTTTTCAACTCTTGGCACCGGCTAAGATAGCGGCATCTCTTCTACGAGTACACGTATCTACTACAACGTAGATCTGCCTCTATTTGCTTCACTAGGTATTTCCAGTCATCAGATAACAATGCTTGGTCATAGTTTGCAGCGCATATTTGTTACAATCCCTTGCTTTGTCAACGACTTGCTACGCCTCGGCTGCATAGAGAGCACACTGGCAGGTCCAGCCAATCACGATACTACCTTGGTCAAGGAAGCTGTGGAATGACGATTGCCCGGAATTAGACACAGCTAAGCAGGTATCTTTATAGAAAGAAAACGAAAAAAAGTTACCGAGGCCGATTGCTTACCTTATGAATGTGAGCTCTTGACAGGTCGATCCATAAAATATACTTGGGACTAAGGCAATCAGTGAGAAAGGGGCCGAAGCTGACAAGTGGAAACTCGATTGTTAGGCAGAGGCTGGGCAACGCCATGGACATTCTGGTGTAGACCATCATCCTAATCGGGCAATTCTGGGCACTGCGCTAAAATCGTGGTCGTGACACTTGGACACAACAATGTCCACCATATTCTTCTTTGGTAATTAATTGTGGTCGTGGCAGGCATCAGAGGCTTACAAATTTAGGTTTGAAGGAGATGGAAGAATAGATTGAAAGAAGAAAATTTATAAGCTGGCGTGCCTGTCAGCTCAGTGAGGAGGACATATAAATAACCATAGACTCTCGTTACAATGGGTTTGCGGCCCCGTGCTAAACAACCCAACCACTTTTCCACACAATGTACGAAATGGTACGTGACTCGCCCTTCGGGCAGATTGTCCGATTCGTCACCAAGAATGCGTATTTCCGACATCCTGAAGAACAAGAAGGGTTTACGCACCCTTACTACAGCTCCGATCCTTTCCCAAAGGAAGCCGAGGCAGAACAATCTACGACTTCGAATGCCGGCCTAGAGGATGCTGCCACCCTAGGTTCTGGCAAGCAAGGCGATCGAGATGCTACAGGGGATGTTCCAACTTCTGGATCCGATGAAGATTTGGAGAATAACAACGCGGAGAACCCTATTGAGAGGGTGGTTACTATGCAAAGTCAGCATGAGGCGCATAGAACGGAGAGTCGCGCTATCAAGCCAACGCAAACAAGCGACGGGATGATAGTAGTCGACTGGTACACCACTGGTATGGCAACTTTTTCTAAAACCACCTTGATTTCGATTTGTTTGGATATGATTGAATAACCATGTCTTAGATGATCCCGAGAACCCGCAAAATTGGAGCGCCTTTCAAAAAGGCTTTATCGCATTCCAGATTTGGTAAATGAATATTAGCGAATTGGTTATAATAGGAATTACGACACTAACTGGTCAAAGCATTTATTCCTTTGCCGTGTACTTTGGCTCCTCCATCTACGTCGGCGCCGTTCCTGAGGTCGTCCAGAGATTCGGCGTCAGCATCGAAGTGGCCTCATTAGCCCTATGTTTATATGTCTTTGGGTGTAAGTAACGGCCGAATTTCCCTAGAATGCTCAATAGCTGACTTTACGAATAGACGGCCTTGGTGCCATGTTATTCTCCCCACTCAGCGAGTAAGGCCCCCGACTTAGATCTGCTTAACCGCGTTTTAGGCTCAGGTACAGTGAAGCTAACAGGTGTCAAGGATCGCCGCGATTGGGAGAAATCCCCCATACATCATCACGCTCTTCATTTTCACCATTCTATGGGTCCCGGCATCCGTTGTGGATAACTTCCCCGGATTTGTGGTCCTTCGGTTCTTGACTGGTTTTTTCGGTACTTGCATCACGACCCCCATGATAACCCATCATTGATGCTAATGGAACCAATAGGTGCTCCATGCCTTGCAACTGGAGGTGCTTCACTGAGCGATGTTGTATGTGCCTCTAAGCGTATGACCATTTGATCTCGGCTGATTCAATCTTAGTACCCCCTTATCCATGTCCCGTATCTGTTGATCATCTGGGGTGCAGCCAGTTAGTCTCTTCTCCGAAATGCCAATCGATTTCGAATGCTAATAGTTACCTAGCTGTGTTCGGTCCTGCTCTGGCGCCGGTCGTCTCAAACTTTAGTGCTCCCGTCAAAGGATGGCATTGGGTATCTTGGGAGATGCTGTGGCTCAGTGCTCCGATCCTCATCAGCTTCTTCTTCCTCGTACCCGAGACATCATCGGTCACGATCCTGTATCACCGAGCAAAGCGCCTACGAAGAATCACCGGAAACGACCGATACCGTTCACAAGTCGAGATCGATCAAGCTAAACAACACCTGACGATGAAAGACATCCTATACAACGCCATCATCAAGCCTGTCGAAATCAATGCTCTTGATCCCTCGGTGCTTTTCTCAACCATCTACACTAGCCTTGTCTACGCCATCTTTTATTCCTTCTTTGAGGCTTTTCCCATTGTTTTCTCAGAAACGTACCACTTTGACTTTTCTGTTTCCGGACTCCCATTCTTGGGCGTGTTGCCAGGATTGTTCGTCGCGTGCACTTTGTGTGTCTTGGGTTGGCACTATCAAGTCGTCAAACCGTTTCAAACCGAAGGATTCAAGGCATTTGGCATTCCAGAGAACCGCCTGGTGCCGGCACTCTTTGCATGCTTTTGGCTCCCAGCAGGCCTGTTTCTTTTCGGTACGTGATTTCCATAAGCAGGCCAAGTGCCTATTGATGTGCTAACATGTAACAACAGCATGGACGGCTCGCCCAAGCGTCCACTGGATCGCTTCTATTATAGGCCTGTCGATGTCTATTGTCGGCACATTCACCATTATTGCGTGTATTTTTCAGTATTTAGCCTTCACCTATCCGAAATACTCGGCATCTTTGTTTGCGGCAAACGACTTTGCCCGGTCGACGCTAGCAGCCGCCGCGATCATGTTCTCGCGACCAATGTTTGTTAACCTGGGAATACACTGGGGAGTGTCTTTGCTTGCGTTTTTGGACATCATTTGCTGCATTCTACTGTTTGGACTCTGGAAATTCGGACCCAAGCTGCGAGCCCGCAGTCGCTTCGCCGAGTCATAAAAGCATTCATTGAACTAAAAATACGCACGGCGATACATTTTGAAGATTGTAGTATAACCATAATTTTTACTCTTCGTTTTATAATAGAATCATGGTACGCAGTAGCTGTCAAGTAGTCTTTTGGTTCATAGCCTATAGCAAATATTCAAGTTCCTATACGTTTAGCTCTGTAGTGGCACTCTTAGACTTTTGTGCTTATAGCTCGTCTATTATCAGTGAGGATAAGAACACATATCTTTATGCCATGCTTGTGGAATTACGCTTCTATCCAAAACTGCAATCGCGCGGTACCTCATGCATTACTACACTCCACATGTCAAGAAGGCTAGAGAAGCATTAGAGCTATCTTACATGTTTTAGCAAGCCATATAAGGTAATCTCGATATCAGGTCATATCTGCCTTCAGTATACACATAAATCACCTCAGGAAAAGTCCCTGGACTAACTATAAACAGCTTATCGAAGGGAAAGGGATACTAAATCTTGGTAGAAGCATGGTGTGTGCCTAAAATAGTCTTTGTGATCACCAGGCTCTTGGCAGAGACTTGGCGCAACCTAAATGCATGGAATCTTTGTCTATACGAGATGATGCTCGAGACTTATCTCTTATTAATCCGCGATTCCTCTCAACAATGCAGTTCTCGTCAATAATTGCGGAATTATCATGATCATCGATATGAAAGGATAATCTCATTTAATAATTCCGCAACCTTCAACCGATATAGCCTAACTACACGATTGTCATCCCCCTCATTTTCATCAATCCTGCTCAGGCGCTAGAACTTCATGTGCTCTACCATGATGTTTCGGAACTTGCATGATATTGGGGCCGTAGTATTGATCTTCCATCTTCCCTTCTTTCGCGCCATTTGGCTTCTTCATACGTTCCGCCCATTTCTTCATGTCAATGGTATTTGCTAGGCGCCAATCGGTGAGCTTGTCAAAGTTGATGCACTTCCGATCAATAGACCTGGGGTGATGATATCAGCAAAATCGAGGATCTAAAGAAATCTAGATCTATAACGTACATATCTGGAAATGGACGCTGTAGTTTCTCAACCCAATGGAATGTGATGAGATTTGCATTTCCACTACACTGTATAGCTTGCATCAGGATGTCAATGCAGTGGTTGATGTGCATTTCGCGCAGCGTGGCATTATTAGCATCAGGATTGCCCATTTGCATGTTATAATAGGTCCCATAAGCAATCTGCCGGAGAGTATTAACGCAATGAAGCTGATGATAAATATCCAATGCAGTGGCATAAGCATCGTCGCCCAGTCCCCATATCTCTGGATCAAGCTTTACAGCTGTTTCTGGGTCTTTTCCAAGTCTTATGATGTCAGCACGTGTAACAGGAAACACACGAGTAAGTTCCCATTCCTCCCATGTTCCATCTGCAGCAGAGTTGGGCATCTGCCGTGCAATGGAGTGTTCACTAGGCGTGAAAAGTGTCCCGTTGATCCTTTTTGTCACCATTTCTAGGTCGAGAGCATCATGAATGGGGCCTATAGAGGTAGTAAGACTCAAAGAACCTTTATTGACAAGAGATTTTATCACTTACTCCATGTCGAAGATGCTCGAAGCTCTCCGTTCAGCCTCCCTCTTAGCCGATAAATGGAGATTGAGAACAGAGATAAAGAGAGTAAGAAGATAATAACGTTGAGGCATGTTATGTAAGAGACGCTTAAACGTGAGCGGCGCTTGTTTTTATCATCTTCTTTGTGCAAAAGGTCTCCATCTTCGGCCGTCTCTTCTTCAGAACAAAACAGGCGAGTAAGATGAAACTTGTAATGATGCAAATCTCGTAGAAAGGCCATACTGGATATGATTTCCTTTGCCGTAGGACATGTAGCTGTCTTGACCTTGGAGACATGAGTCCCCAAGCCTGAAGAATGGAAAGGCAAGCTACCAGAAAAATACTCCAGAGCGGTGTGATTGATACGGATTTACGCAGCATTTACTTCGCCTTTATCTTGAAGTCTTAATCCCGTTAATTAGTTCGTGTTAGTGCAATGGCGTGAAGCTCAGAATATTGGGCATCATGGATATGCTGGCTTAAATGGGCATACTCTGTAGATTAATCAGGAAGGTGCCAAAAATACGAGTAAAGATGGGGACGAACAAGAGGGGGCAAAAGATGAAGATTTCTTGGCTGGAGCTAAACATAGACGGTTGGACAGCTGCTCCATAGGTAGTTCAAGGTAGAGAAGCGCGGGGGTACACTAAAACTGCCTTTTCAGAATGAGAGAGTTATCCTTGAAATATATCATCTGCGGACTATATAAAGGGTCTATTTTCTTTGATGTATCCAAATTTGCTCTCCATCCCCATTGATTCAATCGCCAAGAAGCATTTCCTCGGGCCCAAACCCCAATATACACCACAATGAAGCCTAACACCGTTCTCCTCGTCGGCGCAACTCTGTTCGCAGCTCTCGCTTCTGCTCTACCAACTCCAGTGAGTTAAATTCAGGGTTTGAGAGAGAGGTTGACACTAACCTTAATTTTTCAGACAGTACCAAAGGCGGAGAAAATTGATGCCAATGCTGCTGAGCCATACAAACCAAATTATTTCACCATCATCAAGAAGGACAGCTTTGAGGCCGATGCTGCTGAGCCATATAAGCCAAACTATTTCAGTATTATTAAGAAGGATAATATTGATGCCGATACCGCTGAGCCATACCGGCCGAATTATTTTACGATCATTAAGAAGGATGCTGAGACTGAGGAGTAGCTAAGGTTACTAGGCAAAGTAGATGAAAAGTCTTATATAGCTCTAAGCCATTACGGCCTCTGAGTATAGAACACTTCAATAAAGATTTTCGTCGATGAATCTCGCTCTTGGTGTATAGCCTCTCTTAGAGACTTCTCCATTTAATCATCAGCTTATCAGTGTTCCAATAGCCATCTGAGGCTATTTCGCTCATTTATGGCAAAGACGAGCTAGTGCCTCTCTCATGGCATCGCCTCGTACGGCGCTGCCACTACTACATATACATACAAGCCTCTCGGTGCATCATCTAGTGCTACTTTGTTCGTTATCGTGATCTCCCACCAATGGTGCACTTGGTATACCGAAACAACCAAGTAGGCATAGGGCCATGAGTGGAACTTCCAATGCAAAAACGGCTTGGAACCCCTTAAACTTGGCATCCAATATGTCTTGGTCCCAAGCGGATTGCGATACTCCTTTCGCCACTTGCGAGAGAACTGTATTTGGGACATTATCAGGTAGAGCCGATTGGGTAATCGCAGTCTGCAAAGCAGTTGCGATTGTCATGCCAATAACGGATCCAAGCATTCGGAAGAGATTCCGTGTCGAGGTCGCAACCGCTCGATCCTTAGGTGGGCAATGTGCTTGGAGGGCAACGAGACCTAAATGCGGTGAGCAATCGCGATAAACTCATCACAATGAAGCAGATATATGACCGAATCAACTATACCTGGCTGAAATACGCATCCAATTCCCCAGCCTTCAACTAGTAAGGCACCCAAGTAGACCCCAACGCTGGTGTTTTGGCGAAACAACATTTTCAGGCCAGCACCCAACAGCCACAAGGCTATGCCAGGGTGATAGACGTAGTCATAACTATTCTCTATCAGCCTCATTCGTATACTCAACATAAACGACTCGAATGTTAATTGTCTAACTTGCCTTCCGAAGATAGTCATGGCCGGTCCGGACAAAACACCAGAGACGCTTGAAAACAAAAGTATAGGCAACATCAGCGCAGAAGCTTGCAGGGGATTATATCCTCGAACATCTTGAAAATATGCCGGTAAAAAGTACATGTCTACCTGCCATACAATATTGTAGAAAGCGCTCTGCACGAGAAGAATGGCGGTGGCCCTGTTGGTGAAGAGCCGAAGAGGTATGAGAGGAATGCGCGCATATCTTTTCTCGATGATAGTAAACGCAGCTACTGCAAAGCCGCCAACAATCATAAGGGAGATTACTTCGGGACTGCGCCATGGCCAGGAGGTTCCGCCCAGATTGAGAGGTATCTAATAGTACGAAATTTGTTCGTCAGCAGGAACATATTGCAGCCAGTGTGATAGTATAGTTTTGCGTACCAGAATGCAAAGAAGCGCTACCAGGGATGCTGCAAGACCCATCCAGTCGATTTGTCTTGCTTTGGCCCTCCAGCTTCCCGTAACAGACGTTAGTGGTAGAAAAGCCATGGCAGCCACCGCAGAAACGCATGCTAGGATTGGAGGGATGTAGAAGATCCATCTCCAACTCGCAGCCCCTGCAATTTTTGTCTTCTGTATCAGGCTTGCCGCCATGAATGGCCCTACAGCTGATCCAGCACCAATAGACGCATTGAGCATTCCCTGGTATTTCCCTCTGTCTTTAAGACTCACGAGATCGCTGACAATGATTGCTATGATGGAGCTGATGCCACCACCACCAATGCCACTTATGGCACGACATGCGTAGAGCCAAGCAGGGTTGTGGGCATTGGCACACAGAATGTCGCCAAATACGAGGAAGCCGACCGAGAGCATCAAGAGCGGTTTACGGCCGAAGATATCTGACAGTCGACCGTACAGAGGCTGAAAAGCGGCCTGGCCCATCAAATACGCCGTTCCGGCCCAGGTAATGCTGCTACCAGCGCCGAGGTCACTGGCGATATTTGGCAGGGCCAGAGCAACTGAATTGATGTCCAGCGAAGAAGTAAAGTAGATGATTGAGAGACACAGATACGCAGGAATGAGGCGCCGAAGCGGTAGCCGAGACGATTGGTCATGTATCTCATCGCTAGAACTATCGATCGTGTGGGCTGTTCTAGACCGAATAGTATGCAGGCGTTCGATTTGGGTAGTTGCTGTAGTTATCGCTTCATGCTGGTTCGGGAGAAGCGAGACATCCCCGATTACCTGACCCTGAGTCGAGACACGGTTGGTATTTTGATGATGATGGCGTTGATTGTCGGTTAGTTCAAGCACAGCGGTGGCAGACATAGTATAAACAGTGTAAAAAAAGGACTGTTTGGTGATGATTACACGGATGAGTGATTAACGAAGAGAGTTCACGGCAAGGTAGACTATGAAAAAAAAATTGACGCCGAAAGTCGGTCACTAGGTATGACTCCATCGCGTCTTCAAAGGGCGCAATCCCGGAATTAACATCCATGGATCGGTTAACCTTAACAAAGATGCCGCTCATACCTACTTTAGGCTAAGCGATTATTATGTACACTGTTCAAGCTGTCGCGGAAACTCTCCGACTTAACATTGTCTATCATAGATAATTATACTCTTAAGATACGATAAAGAGTTCGGTAAAATAATACGGTATATGGTATTCGACAATGAAGACCCATAACCTACTAATCCGCCGATCAGAGACTGGTCTGTGGGAGAGCAAAGTAAGCCTCGACTTTTCCACCACGCATGGTTGTACGAATTTACAATACCATCAACTTAGTTAAGGAATATTAGTCCTAATGCACAAACTTAACTTGAGACTCTCAAATGAATCTGGCGGTCTGTATTGTCATTCTATCGAAGAAGTGTTGATGAAGTACAGCGTAAGAGAGAGCGATAACCCATGAATTGGAATTATACAATACCGAAGTGCTAACCTGCATTCCTGAGCGGTGAGATCAAACTTATTGTACTGTCTATCCAAAGAGTCTAGGCACCAACACATATACACCTAGATAGCAAATAAATTTGTAAAAGACTGTTATAATTTATGTCGGTCACAATTGTCCCTCCTGTTGTGCTCTATGAAACAGGTATATATGATGGGATAATTGCTATCTGTGACCTTCAAAGCTCACACTACATAGACAGTGTAAATCGTGCAACTGACCACTGGGATAAAACTCCACGAGACCAAGCGTTTGTCCCCGGGGTACCAACACCAGAAGGCACGTTTTACCGTACAGAATGAATGTAAGACTTAATAATTGAACCTACCAAACGCTTCAATGGAAAGTCAGCTAATTGGACTGAAATACAAGGAAATTGTTCGTGTACTCGACCGACTTGCCTGGGGCTTGACTAACTGGAGTATTTGGTCCGTAGCCCAACGTATCCAGTAAACCGTCCACAGCGACCGCCGGCGTAAAGGATCAAGTGGGCCATCTTGATGGTCTCGGCACTCGGCACATGGCTGTGTTACGCTGTGTTCCTAGAAATAATGAGGGTACCGCCCAGATCGTTCATCTCATTTTCTGCTTAGAATCGCATAGCAGTTGCTCTTGAAACCGTATTCGAACTACAACTGCCCATTTAATTTTTCACTCTTATAAGAACATTCAGGGATGAAATCGCCATTGTCGTGCAAAACCTGCCGAACGCGCAAGAAGAAATGTGACAGGGGTTTTCCGATTTGCCACTACTGTCTAAGGCAAGTGTTGTAGTCACTGGGGTTTCTTCCTTTCTTTCAGTTTATGCTTTTAAGTGAACCTGAACCTGCTAATAGAGACAAAGAACCCATGCTCAGTGTTCGTACCAGTTTGGCCAGCCTTATGGCACTGACAGCAAACCCGCAGGATCGGTTTCACCAGTAGTTACCAATAGCCCGCCTTGGCTGTCCGTTCCCGCTATTATCAACTTTCTCGACTACAATACTCTGGAAAAAGCATCACCTGAAGCCCCTGCTCGCGTCGTTGTGGGTCCAGAGTTGCGCCGATTTGTTTTTGATGACCAGCTTTTGGCACAACACATTGAAACTTATTTAAACACTGTTAATCGCTGGCTGCCATTTGTTCGACGCAGCAATTTGGGAAAATGGGCATCGGCCGCGGCAAGCCAATTCAATGGAGAAGAAGTGCTCCTTCTTGCATGCATGAAAAATTTAGTTCTCGCGCCTCTGGGCAGTGACCCAGCAACAAAGCAATATTTGACTATAAAATCAGCTTTTATTGGAGCCGAGCTTAGTGGACCTGTTACAGTTGCGGTTGTTCAAGCCTATCTCCTGCTTCTGCTTTATGAATTTGGACATGGAATCTACCCTGGTGCATACACCACTCTGGGGACCTGTATCCGATACCTTGTTGTTCTAGGCATCGACGGTACGAGCTGTCCCTCTTACCAAACAGACAACTGGATCAACCTCGAAACTGAGAGACGCCTTTGGTGGGTTGTTTTCGCAATGGAACGGTGAGAAATTCAGCATGGTGATCAATATGATGTCTTGAAGGCTCATATGAGAATAGTGCAATAGCTCTCGGGTGTCCGCAGCGGCCATTATCTATGAAGGAGCCCTACGAAAATACGGAGCTTCCTTCTGACGAGACATCGTGGAAACAAGAAGTGAGTGTTTCGAAAATTATCATAAAGCAGTGGCTTAACCTTACTCTCAGGCTCCAGCATCTGAGCCAAATCTTACTCTGGCTTCGCCAGCGTTGTCTAATATGGGAAATTTGAGGCTCTTGGCCCATGCGTCATACCTTCTTGGCCGAGTTTTGCAACACGTCTCAGGCGAAATATTACCAGAAAAAGACAAAACCGAACAGCTACACCGAACAATATGCGCTCTGATTAATGTTCTCGAAGTGGAGAATCAGCTTGGAATAGTGTCAGTTGGCGTACCAAGAAGTATCTTGAATAGGTTGGGTTAATTTGGATTCTTATCTATAAGTCTGCACTATCCTTACTAATACTGTAGTGCCGTATTCGTTTTATACTCGTCGACTGGGCCATTGCAGTTTGGCCTCTCATCCATTACTCAAGATCCGCGATACTTGGCAGCTTCGAATTTTCTTGACAGGGTCAGAACATACTTCAAAGGAGAGTTAGGATCCCTAGACGCAGCAGCCCCCTTTTTACTACACTGGGGCTTTCAAACTTTCCGGTTATATCATCAACTATATCAGCAAAGAAAAACCATTGATGACATAAAGCCATTGAAGGAGCTAGGCGAAACGTTTCATGAGCTGGATAAAAGATGGAAAGTTGCAGGTAAGACAAGCCTTGTTATAATCATGCCTGCCCTTTGCTCAGTATTTCGATTTGGTCTGATTATGAGTAATAGGTGTTTATGCCTCTATTTTGAACATGTATCAGTTTATATAAGCTAGTTGTACCCATCAGTTAGCGGCGGATACGCTTTGGGTAGATACAACGTGGTTTGTAAAGTACCTATATACGAACGAATGCAGGCCTTCGGTGAAGTCTGAGTAAAAGGATCATACCTCGGTCAGCTTCGATCTACGTGCTGAAGCTATCTTTACAAGCCTCTGCCATACTTTTTGTAGTCTTCTTCATCAAGCTCCCTAGACCCATTGTGCTCACTAACGGGAATGTCGAGATTGATCCCATTATTATGCACGTATCCCCACCACTTGTCACTTAACCCTTTAGCCAGGGAACTATACTCATCTACTTCGCCCTTTTTCTGGAGGTAATCGCAAACGGCATTGTCCGCTTCCCCTTCAGCATCGTGAAAATAGACTCCCGGCACTGTGTAGGGGTTGAAGGCTAGCTCCCATGAACGATATGCTGGCGGCATAGGCGTCACAACACTGCCGTTGGAATCATAGGCTTTAACCTCTGCAGTCGTTGCCATGCTGCGTTCTCCTCTCCGGTTGGCATCCATAATGAGATGGCCAGACACCAAAGAAACTTGCTGCTTTGTCCATGCCCGGGGAATGCGTTGCTTTTCATACAGATCAACAGCCTCTGGCAGTGTAAGAACACCGCGGACGACTTCATTCAATAGACGCCCGAGACACGCCGAATCTTCAATAGCCGTCGCAGCTCCTTGGCCCATATGATTCTGCATACAATGAGCAGCATCTCCGAGAAGTACGAGATTCTTCTTTTCATTTGACCAAGTTTTCATACGAGGCATCTGCAGCAGAGGCCATCGCTTCGTATAGCCGGCTATGTCGATAATTTTGCGAATAATGGGATGAAAATCCTTGTAATAGCCCCGAAATTCGTCGATATCGACATCTTCCATGCGAGTCACGTATTCCTCTTTGCAGAATGAAGTAACAAGATTCATCTCTTTCCCACCGGCAATAGGATATGTCAGAATATAGCCGTTCGGACCGGCCCATATGTCCATTGAATCATGGAGATAAGTGCGTGCCTCCGGGACAGCCTCAAATATCCTGTCATAAGATAAAACCATTCGGTATGCTGCCGATTTGGAGGGCGCAACCGGCATGACACCAGGGTGGATATGGTTCCGTATGATGGATTTCAACCCATCAGCCCCTACCACAAAGTCAAAGGAGAATTTTCGTCCATCTTCTGAGGTTACAGCAACTCCTTTGCCGCCGTCATCAATTTCAACGATTCTAGTCGCAATCAGGACTTCCGCACCATGTTTCTCCGCAGATTCTTTGAGAGCACTGAGCAAATGGTCTCGGCGCACCACCCACCTAAAAGAATTCAGCACGACAGTTTCTTATCCAACTCAATTTGAGCATCACTCACCATGGGAAGCCAGTGGCCTTCACCATCCATTGAGGATCAGAGTGGGCAACAAGCTCTGAGCCAAACCAAGTGTTACAGTACTTGTGAGTAACAAGCTGGCTGCCTAAGATATCACTGACACCCCATCGGATGAGGAAGCGCGAAATGTTTGGATACATCTTTGTGTGACAAACATTAGAAGCCTGAATAGGTATTAGGGATAAAACCTCAACTTGCCTGTATGCCTGCTCCAATTTCTCCCAATTCTTTCGCCGCTTCCAGGAGGGTAACTTTCGCGCCAGATCTTGCTATGGCAATAGCTGCTGCTAAGCCTCCAATTCCACCACCAATGATACCAACATGAAGCGATGTTGTAGACATGATGAGGATTCAAGTTGAAAAAAGAAGTGGTTGTATAATTCAGTTCAGTGAGGACAATAGAATGTTGATTGAATTAGAGAAAGAAGCGAAAATGCCAGCATGATAGAGCCCTTTTATAAACAGAAGATTGACCTGTCCCTGCCATCCTTTGAGACCACCCCTTTCACAAGTCCCCAGTATCCAACTCAGTAATTCTAACGTAGTCTCCTGATTTACGAGTTTACTACCTGATCCATCTCTAGGATCATCGGCAAGGCCCTTCAACCCATACGTGCCAGGAATGTGAATATGTGAACATTCATGTGTTGGGTTGCATGAGGTAGGGGTGACGATGGGAAATGTGACTAAGATACAACACGGGACACCAACATCACAGTGGTTTTGAGTAATTGCTCCTGTTCCTTCAAGTACTTTTCTTATTTTTTTTTATAGAAAAGGTACTTTCTTTACCTCAGTGAATAATTACAGTCATCGAAGTCCAAATGCAACAAAACAGGTACTTGAGAGGCAAACGGTGAGACGTTGTTTTTGGAATATGTGACATTTGAAAAGCATTTAGTATCATTGGCTGCTACAAGCTTGGTTTACTACCCACGTAATTAAGTTCCCGGCAAAAGGTTGCCGAGCCCGCGGTGAATCAGCCGGCATCCATTCCGTGTAATTCACAGATGAAAACAGCCATTGCCGCTTTGTTTCCGAATCATCACTACTTGCCGACATCAGGTTGAATAAGATGGGTCAAAATGCTTAAATCCGCGGAAGAAGTTTTCGGAATACTACCGTAGTATTATCGATGATACACGAATGCACTGACTCAGATTCGACATTGAAGCGACATTTGATGTTACTTTCTATGCAAGTTGTGGAGCCTCGACTTGAATCGACATCGGCATTTAGCGCCAAAACTTGTAATTTTGAACTAAATGCCGCTTCTCGATGCTGATCTACATCTGTGGGTTCTTCTGCAACAAACCTAGGGGGTTATCTGACCTATGAATCATCTCGTATTGCGCGGACGGTGATGTGCCAAAATCCATGCATTATGGGTCTTCAACCTGGAGCGCTGTCGACTTTGACTCCGCCTGGAATGGGATATGAGAAAAGGAGGGACGCAGACCGTTTCTCCAGCAAAACCACAAAAGGAGACAGAAAAATGTAGGAAAGTGTAATTTCTGTTCAAGTAGCGTTTTCTTTTGACTTTGCTGTGTTGATCAAGCACAAATATTTACTTTGTTCATCATGTCCAAATTATTCAGCGTTGATGAAGTTGCCAAGCATGCGTCTAAGGCAGATCTGTACATGATCATTCATAGCAAGGTTTACGATGTTTCGACTTTTATAGAAAAGCATCCGTGAGTAATATAAGAACTTTTTTAATCTTCATCACCAATTCGTGTATAGTACTGATACATAAATGATCACTAGCGGGGGAGAAGAGATTTTAACGGATGTTGGTGGCCGCGACGCTACGGAGGAGTATGACGATGCTGGCCATTCCGAAAAGGCGGATCGGCTTCTCAAAAAGCTTTACATAGGGGAAGTTGACTACTCAGCCGTCTCACAGCCTGTAGGAAAGCCACTGAAGAAAGACTGTGAGAGCTATAGACATGTCACTAGCACACACAGCTTGGGTTTCATTTTGGCATTCCTCGCCGCAGCGTTGGCATTAGTGTTGGTACATTACACTCAAAGCTATGATGTAAATTAGTATTTCTTGGAGCATTATGCCTATTTATAGATTTAATATGATTTCAATCCCAATTGAACTATAAAGTAGACTAAGTATTTTGCTACAAGATTAACTATGAAGCTCGATCTAGTCCAAGTATCGTTTTGACGAAGTCTAGGCGGTGACTATGGGCAAGTGAATAGGAATATGCCGGGAGATTTACAGTGTAATGATAAGTCCCCGAATTTGACATTGGGTTACATACCTATGTAATAAGAGTGTACGCCTGTAGGCATCTAAAAAGTATTTAATAATCTAGATCCCCCACCGCAACATCCTCTTCCGCCTCATCAAGTTCCCTTGTTACTCATTAGTTGTTTACTGCTGTATGCAAAATACCAAACATGGTTCACTACTACGAATCTCTCCCCGAAGACCTCAAAGAATGGGCTTTACAGCAGAAAGTTTTCTTTACAGCATCGGCTCCTCTCAGAGGTAGTCACGTCAATGTCTCCCCGAAAGGCCTCTTAGATGCGACCTTTCACATCTTTGATCCCAACCATGCGGCATACATGGACTCCGCCGGCACAGGGATCGAGACGATTTCCCATGTATATGAGAACAAGAGAATTACCCTTATGTTTTGTAGTCTGGATGAAAAGCCTCGAATAATGCGACTCTTTTGTACTGGTACTGTTATCGAACGAACGGATCCGAAATTCCCAGGCCTCATTGAATCCATGGGCAAGAAGGAATTTCCTGGAATAAGAGCAGTCATCATGCTTGACATACTGAAAGTCAGTACATCTCTGGGTGCTCTACTATAGTACAAGAAAAGTATTAACTTTTCGGCACCAGGTTCAAACATCTTGCGGCTACGGTGTGCCTCTCCTCGAGCGCGTCAACCACTCAGAGCACTTGGGAGAACGATCGGAAAGTTGCAAATGCTACAAAGACCGGCCGACTTTAGAAAAGATGCTTGGCACAATTGTGAAAAAGGGCAAGCTAGATCCATTTCTGCAGGAGTCAAATGCCCGAAGCATAGACGGCTTGCTGGGTCTGCGTGAAGCAAGAAAAATGAGAGGGGAATGGTTATTCGCTTATGATGTTGGTGCATGGATACGCCGACAACTCCTCCAAGGCCCTGCTATCACTTTTGGTGTCTTGATCGGCTTTTTCCTTTTTTCCTATGGAATTGCGATTTTAACATACATCGTTGACCTCGCGTTTAAAATGTACAGAATGACTGCTAGGGTCGAATGAACTGATGAAATCTTTCTGGCATTGATTGACCCCCGAAACTATTCTGTGCATAATTCTGCTTCGTTACACCTTGAAGTTGAGGAGTCTCTCGGCGTTTTTAAACGCAATCTTGGAATACTCCTCCTCTGTGACCATACCACTTTCTCGAAGCTCTTCCATGAAAGCCTTACCTTGTTCTGTAGTTGAGTATGGGTAGTCCACACTATACAAAATCCTGTCGATACTCGTGCTTCGCAGCAGACATGCCATCGGTGGCATTGTAAACATTCCGCTGGTAGTCAGCCAGATGTTTCTCTCCCAGACCTCTTTGAAACTCAGTTCGGCTTTTAGCCAAATTTGTCCCACTTTCTCATCTATGCGGTCCAGCATATATGGCAACATTTCACCCATATGGCCTACTACCACCTTCAGATTCGGGAATTTCCAGAAGATGCCCGCAGCGTACATTCGTAACACAGATAAAGCTGTATCGCAATGCCATCCCCAGCCGGCTATTCCAAGCGCAGCCCCAACCTCTTTATCGTAGTTCCCATCGTAAAGAGCCGCCTGGACATCCTCAAGTGGTGTGGTGGGGTGTATATAAATTGGAATATCGAGTTCTTGGGCTTTAGCAAAAGCATCCAAAGCAATCTCATCGTCGTAGTATCGGCCGTCATCAAGATGACTGTCAATAAGTGCACCAACCATCCCCAGCCCTTTGATACATCGTTCAAGTTCAGCTGCAGCAGCTTTGCCATGTTTCATAGGCAAAGCCGCAAAGCCTCTAAAGCGTGTTTGAGCTTTAAACGCCTTTGCCAATTCATCATTAGCTGCCGCAACAACTTCCGGCGCCAATGAAGTGATGCCAAAAGAATTGGAAAGCACTTGGATGCCAACGTGTCCGCTATCCATGGCCTTGATGCGAGAACCATTCGGGCTAATGTCGGAGAGCTGTTCAGCCCACGCGGGTTTTACTTTGGTATAAAATTTGCTTTGCGAAGTTGGCAAAGCTGCGATTGCATTGCTAGAAAGGAAATGCTCCTCAAGGGTAATAGTGGGATACGACATTGTGTTGGTAGGTGCTAGTTAAGTGGCTAATAAGCTGAGTGTATGTATGGAATCTTGTGCTGTTGAACAAACTCAAAGTAGTCGCATGTCTTGAGCCGACTATTTGACACTATTTATATCTTCTATTACTTTTCAATTCTGAGGAGTTTTCTATTTTTCTCGATACTCTTGATCATCTTCTCAATTGACTTAGATCGTGTTTGTCGGAGGTTAAGTCCGGGCGGCGACTACATAACCTTACCTCCGCCGCTCCAAGGAGTGGCAGTCCACATGCGTCGCTCCATCCGAGATCCATAATTGAATCTATACTAACAACTCAACCTAAAGTAGTCCGGATGCGCGGAATGAGGAAAATATCTCCCTTTACCTCTCGCTTAGGATATGGACAACTAGCCGATGATACGGTCTTTATCTACCTATACTGACTCTTACATAGTAGCTAGGCGCATTATCATTTTTCTGAAGAAAGCAAACACTTTAAAGTTTGATGACAATCTATATGCTATCTTTTCGTTTTGACAACACTACCTCTTGGATTTATTGACAATCTTGTGAGTCACATGGACAATTGTCCAGTTAAGAGTCTGCTTGACTTGATCGCTCCTTGGCGCTATTAGGAGGTTTCCCTCAGTTTAGTATTTGGATCTGGATATTTTTATTACAATACTTTTTAAGAACTCTTACACGGGACAATCATTTTACGTAAGATTTAATAGAAGAACTTGACGAAAACCTCTAATAGCTTCAGTGGTGATCACCCAAATAAATATATTGACAAGACCGGTAACAAGAAGACGTTACTGATCCTCGCATATGTCGTAGGTGTTGAGTGAACCTCATGATGCAATTGTAAGCATGTCAACCGTTTCATACCGAACACCGAACCCTACCACCGCCCCCCCGCCCCATGTCTGCCGCGTTTCTCTGCCGAGATTCTCAACGGCTACACCAGCCATAACGGGTCTCGTGAGAGCCTCTATAAGCTCCTCTCTACGATGCCTATGTCTCCCGTACTAATACAAGTCTCTACATAAATTTCATTGGATTTTACTGATCTAAGCCAACGTTGCTCAAGTTGAATCTCGAATCACATGAAGGCACAAGATGACAAAGTCGGATGACAAAGTTGATGGGTTTGCAATAGAACCCCACTGCTCCTGCATGACAAAAGACTATCCAACAGGGTTTATTCCACTGGTATTTCTTACAGTAGCCATCTGATAATTCCGGTTCGGAAATACGGAGTAGAGATATGCCCAAAATGGACATTAATAATTCTTGGTTCCCTGCATAACCATTTGGAATAGTGAACACTGCCAATCCTCTTACTCTGGAATCTCGTATTTAGAACTACGAGTTACACCGAGTCCGTGGTTGTAAGACCGTGCGGAAGAATCCGTGCGGAAGGGTAGTACACATAGACATATAAATTAGGAGCCATCATTCAAGGAATTTCAGGTCTCTTCAGAAGAATATAACGTTTTCAAAGATCTTCAATCATGCCAGCTCATCTCATATTCGGCGCCGGTGGTGTTGGCCATACGAAAGACTCCTTCACCTTCACGTGGGATACTCCCGAGAAAGTCTCAGAGCTCCTCTCATTACTCAAGCGGCTCAACCTCGAAGAATTAGACTCTGCGGCTGTCTACCCTCCTGGTAACCCTGGGCACACAGAAATCCTGCTAGGACAGGCCAAGGCTGTTGATCTAGGTTTTACCATCGATAGCAAAATTTTCATTCGCGAGCCAGGAAAGAATCTCACAGACGCAAATATCAGTTCCAGTATAGACAATACCCTAGCCTCAATTGAAACAGACCATGTTCGGACATTGTATGCGCATTTTCCGGATTCTGGAACACCGCTAGAGGTAACAGCAGCTGCATTCGACAAACAGTATAAGGCGGGGAAATACAAGCAAGTGAGTTAAAACCGAGCACAGGATGCGAAAAATTGGATTGCCTGTTTCACAAACGCTGATACTACTTGAACAGCTTGGACTATCCAACTTTTCTTATGAGGATGTGGTAAAATATTTTCAGATTTGTGAAGAGAAGGGGTATATTAAGCCATCCGTCTACCAGGGACATTATAATGCCTTGGCTCGCTCCGATGAGAAAGATCTTATCCCTTTTCTCCGGAAACACAACTGCGTTTATAATGCTTACAGGTATCTATGTCTCCCAATTTCTTGAACTCACTATGATTTCATGTAAACATTTCATCCAAACCATATCAGAAAATTTCCCAATTTATATCAACTTGCTAACAATAAATTCAGCCCCGTCGCTGGTGGGTTCTTAACTGGGAAAGTCACATTTGGTGACAATCTTTATCGTACGCGATGGAGAGATGCGAGCGCTATGGACCAGTATGTCTCACAGTACGACAGACCAGCGATGCATGACGCCATTCGCAAACTGAAAGAAGCCTGTGATTCTACTTCACCACCATTGACGCTTCAGGAAGCGGCGTTGCGCTGGATTGTCAATCACTCGGCACTGGGTGAAGGTGATGGGGTCATTGTTGGTGCTAAGCGTGTTGGCCAGCTAGAGTCGAACGTAAAGGATGCTCGAGCAGGACCCTTACCAGAACATGTACGAGAGACAATTGAAGGGCTTTGGTCAGAGGTGGACATGGATTAGCTTGTGGAAACCAAATTTCTTCATCGCGGCTATAACGCAAAGTCCGATTTACAGATATCGATGCCCTGCAGCCAGCTATGACTACCTATGTACTTACATACCTATAGGTTTCCCGCAAATTGACCTTAATATACACTCATTAAGTAGCATAATTACTTAGGAACGTCGGCGCCAGCCACAGGCAGCATGACTTCTCCATAATTGTCAATTTTCGCACCACTACATCGTCTTTGCTTCCATGGACGGTCTTACAGTCAACAGTGTTACTGAACCATTCTACGTATAAATAAAATTGAGATAACTACGTGATACAGAAAATTACATAATCGGTACAAAAGAAATATTAGTAGTTTTCGTCGTGAAAGCTCTGAGATCATGGCTTAGAAAGCCGAGTGAGATGAGGAAGGGCGGGCTTGGGTAGCATTATATAGTCACCGCTGATAATACAATCCGTTAACTTTTTGTGAATTAAAAGATAACACGTTTGCTAACGACATATTGCTTGCCTAGTCCCCGATAAGTGACCGAGGGTGCTGCGGTTCGGGGAAATTTTGTTGGGATATTTGGAAAGGTCACCAAAGCCATGACTTTGCGAGGGCTCATAGCATACATACCAGCCCTAGACATGCCCTAAATAGGCCATGAGCCAGAATAATTTGCTCCGCAGCCCCTTCGCAGGACGAGAGAACGATGTTTGTAAAGAGCATCAGAGAAGTAACTAAATGGAACGTGTGTTGCTCACTTCACCGACAAATCCACCATCGAGCAGCACCTGTTCGCCCTTACGAACGGTACATCATCTTGATAAGTCAAAGAATGGTGGCAGCTTTATTTGTCGCTTTATAATGCGCAGAAGATCAAACAGTGGTAAGGTTCTTGTCATAGAACTTGCCCAATTATCCCACAACGAATTAATGAGACTCTTATGAGAGACATTATGTGAGAAAAGCTGGAGTCTGACCTAAATCCCTCACTCTTTGTGGTTGTATGTGCTTAGAGTCGTGTGTATTCGGCATATCAGCCTGCGTAGATAGGTATGAGGGTATTCGGTTTGTCGTCAGAGTATTGGACACGTCTACTGCCATGTCTTTGTATTTGCTCTCGACACCGGTGACTCACTCTGTAATCGGTCCGAGGCACTGAGGATGCGTTATCAGCGCTGTCTTCTATTCTCTCGTGATTACGATCGAGGCTCGCTGAGGATTACAAAGTGGATAAACAACCCGATTTCTCATTAAACGAAGCGGGTATTTTCGAACTTGAAAGAAGAGCACAGAAAGTATCGTAATACCGTATTCACTGACTTGTGAACATTTGTCACAACGGAGCTCTTTACGCTGATTAAGTCCGTACATGTAGTTACCATTATCAGATATTGAGGTTATTCGTGTGGAGCAATAGGCTGATTACACAGCTGAATACATCAAGTATACGAATTCGCCTCTCGTTGACACCCGCAATTAGGCCCGCCTAAAATACAGCTAAACGCAGCTAATCGTAGTTGCCGAACAGCTAACTAATGCAGTGTGCCAGACACCTATTACCCGTTCAGGCCTGGAGCCCAAGCAGAAATGCCAGACACCTACTTCCTGTTAAGATGTAGGGCTAGATGCAGAGCAGCAACCGGATTAGGAAATATTGAACTCGCAAGCCGCCCTACTTTAGTTGGCGATCATTCAGCTCGAGTTTGTGAGGTTCTGGAGGTTCTGAGTCGGGCGCAAACAAGGCTCAGAAATACAATGCTAACAGTATTCAGTTAAGAAGCCTATCAGGATGAGGAAGCGACAACATGTAACTCGTGAATTGATTGATTGAGGTCATTCCGACAAGGCAGCCGTTCAGCAGGAGTTGAGAAGGGAATTTTGGGCTTTGCTTACTCGAACGTCAAAGTTGTGCAATGCTTTAGCAGCACAAAACTTTTGAGCAATGACAATTTTGCGTCGTCTACAATAATAAATCTTCGAACTCTTAGGTAGTCCTCGGATTCAAGACGACGACATTACGAAAGTCGAAGACGAAATGGACTTTGTCAGTCTCTCGGAGCGGCCTTGTGGTGACCTGTCAAACTATTTTAGTGCTTGTGAAAAGAGGAAATCCCACATTTACTAGCGCTGGGAAGGATCGCGCCACTGCGGTCGCGCATTTGCTAGAACTGGAGAGTTCAGTACCAATAGCTTTGTCATGGGGGTCTTTAGCTCGGTTGGTAAGCGCTGTGATGGTGGTGAATAGTATCAAATGGAGGCTCGTGGTATAGACCTGTGTATTGATAATTGTGGTGTCATGTAAAGACTGATGGTTATAAGATATCGAGCATCCCCCGCCGAGTACAGTCATCACAATTCATTCTACAGGCAAACTTCATTCAGCATTGAGCTACCTTTTATTCAAGGTCAACCACATTACTCTTACATCGTCCATCCATATTATATAACTACATCAACAAGATGGCATCTTACGCAACTGCTGAGCCTCAGTTCATCGAGGCAAACGGCACGCGATTTGCCTATCTTCGCTTTGGCTCACCCGCCAAAAACACCACCCCTCTAGTGCTTCTTCAACACTTTCGAGGCACATTTGACCACTGGGACCCTGAATTGATTGATCCCATTGCGGCTAGCCGCGAAGTCATTCTCCTGGACAATTCTGGCGTTGGCAAGAGCAGCGGCACAGTCCCTGGCACCTATGCCGGATGGGGTGATAACGTGGCCCACGTTGTTAAGGCGCTTGGCATCCCTCAGATTGACTTGCTTGGCTTCTCCATGGGCGGCTTTGCAGCTCAGATGGTGGCGCTCAACCATCCCACTCTTGTTCGCAAGCTTATTCTGGCCGGAACTGGACCTAGTGCCGGTGAAGGTATTGAGGGTGGTGATCCGGTCATATTTGGGCGTCTTGCTTCAGCTTCAAACGACGCAGAAGAACAGAGTGGCTTCTTGGAGGGCTTTTACTCTCTGACTGCCAAGAAGCAATCCCAAGGCGGGGACTGGTGGAAGCGCATGACAACAGCTCGTCAAAACAGATCTGACTATCTTGGACCTGAAGGCACCAAGGCTCAGATTGACGCAGTTCTTCGTTGGACGAACCCTGAATATGCCTCTGAGGGTTCATACAACCGTCTGAGCGAGATCAAGATCCCCGTCCTCGTGGCCAACGGCGACAATGACATCATTATCCCCACAGTCAACAGCTGGATCATGTTCAAGAGACTGACCAACGCTGATGCCCATCTCCACTTATACCCGGATGTGGGACATGGGTTCTTGAACGAGTATGCAGGCCAGTTCTCCGGCCTTGTCAACCAATTCCTGGATGCTTGAGTGTGGAGTGGGGGTTCTTTGAAGGCGCGGGTCTATCTATTTATGGGTTGGGTGGTTACTGTTAGGTCTGGGTTATATATAGGCTTCATAGCTAAACTTATTTTCTAAGTTGAGAACTTCGTATGCTTCTATACAGCTTGCCCTTTATCCTTTGATAGTAACGTAATGCTTCTGTTAACATGAGAATAATACAGGACCCATATAGTTTCGTAAAGGTCACATATAATATCGCAATACATCAAATTGGCACTATTTTCTGACACATACGTCTTTTAGAATGCAACTTCTGTGTTATTGATAGTAATTTTGAAACGTTACCGAGGAGCGGAGTTGCAAACAACCGCTAGATGCTTAATTACTATGAGGGAATTTACTGACAGAATGCCCAATTCAATGAGATAGCTTGAAGGATTCGTTTCCTAGAAACAATTGAAGAGACTAGTTTGGACGATATGCAACTGCTCGAGAAGTAGGTTTAGTAATGACATCTCTTTCAACCCGAATTAGGCCATTGCTGCTAGTTCGAAGCAACTTCGCCCGACTGCAGACCTTTGGAGCTATTCAGCTCTGTTTAGCGGGATCCAACCCCCCTGTAGAGACTTTAGCTGCCATGCGACGCGGTTGCTCAATTAGGAAATTTTCTGAAGTTGATCCACCGATCCTTCGCGCCACAAGCGTCGTCTTTGTATGTCAGCACTCAACACTAACTGAATGCTAATGTCGCTTGGATGAAGACTGCGATCTGGAATGACACTGACAAATGTGACAGATAACTAACTATACAGCGCAATGGAATCAATTTAGCAAAGCTTCTAGGCTGATTAATTTGACGATAGACTCTCCGACGGCATTTCAAATCACAGAGATGAAAGACTTCAGTCGTGAAAGGAAATTGATAAATACTCCTATGATCCCCTACAATGGAAAGAGAAAAAATCACTTCATCACACACATCATCTACAAAGCACTTCATTACAACATCAAAACAATCATCTCTTATATATCTATATATCTACATCACTTACTATAAGCAATGGCTGCCAGTAACCTTATTGCCCTCACCGGAGCCACTGGTTTCCTCGGATTCAAAGTCCTCGTCACTGCTCTCAAGGCTGGCTACAATGTCCGCATCGTGGTCCGATCCGAAAGCAAGGCCGGCAAGGTTCTCAACTCGCCTTCTGTCAAGGCTTTGAACCCCAGCAAAGAGAAGCTCTCTGTCGTCGTGGTTGAGGATATGGAAGCCCCTGGCGCCTTCGATGAGGCAGTCAAGGGAGCGACCTATGTGATCCACTGCGCATCTCCCATTCCCACTTTCGGTGGTGAAGCTCCTCCTACCCCCGAGCAATATGACGAGTTCTTTGTTCAGGCTGCTCGCCGCTCGACAATTGGTCTCCTTGAAAGCAGCCGCAAGGCCGGCACTGTTAAGCGTATCGTTATTACCAGCTCTGGCGTCGCAAACACGCCCTTCCACTACTATCTCGGCCAGGGAGACGACAAGATCTTCGACGCTGACGGTCGCATTCCCGTCGACCAAGGTCCTTATGGATTTGAGTTCCAGGCTTACAGCGCCAGCAAGGCTGCTGCGTTGAACGACTCTGAGGCTTGGGTCAAGGATAACAAGCCCGGCTTTGACCTGATCAGCATTCTTCCTGGCTGGATCTTCGGTGCCGACGAGCTCGCTACCACTGTCAAGGATTTCGAGTCCAGCTCTACCAACTCAGTCCTGTTGAACTTCCTTCGTGGTGGTCAATCCGATATTCCATCAAACAGCAACTCAGTGCTCGTTGATGATGCCGCCCAGATTCATGTCTTGGCTCTTGATCCTAAGATCCCCGGTAACCAGGCATTCGTGGCCGCAGGAGATGGTATTGATGGTATGGTTTGGGAGAACGGTCTCAAGGTGATCCAGGAATCTTTCCCTGAAGCCATTTCTCAAGGACTTCTGAAGACAACTGGAAAGCAGCCGACCCTGACTATTCGCCTTGATGCTAAGAAGACTGAGGAGACCTTTGGTATTAAGTTGGCTGGGTTTGACGAGCAAGTTAAGAGTTTGGTGAGCCAGTACATCCAGGTTGCCAAGGCTTAAAAAAGAAACCAACTAGAACTACATTAGATCAACTGTTTTCTCAATCACAACTTGGAATTTACTTTAATCTCTACTACCATTCCTTATGTGATATTACCAAACTACGAGCTGTTCTTTACCCGAAGGACCCATAAACTCATGTTAGACAGCCGGTATAGTATCTGATTACCAGCTAACATGATATGGTTACAACCGTCGCCCAGCGCCTAAGCAGACCATTGCTAATAGTTCCTTATCGTGAAAGTTGCCCTTATTTTCCAGTTTGCCCTCAGATCTGTTGTCATCTGATAGTTTAAGGGCACATCGCTAATTCACCTTGCTTCTTATTTGTTATTTTCCGCGTCTATGATTGGATTGAGTACAATGTCAGCGCCACCGATATTTTCTGGTTCATCGGCCGTTGCCACTATTTTGTACTGTGCCATGCGTCTAATTTTATAATCATCAGGTACGTTTTCTTTACCATTTTGAACCCCAGCCAGAACCTCAAGCCGTGCCTGAACGTCTGGCAAATGCGGATTCAGTTCTAGGCATCTCTGAAAGGCTTCGTAAGCATCTCCGGCCTGGTTATTTGCATCATACTGTTCGTTTTCTATAAGCGATGTGGAATACTAAGCATGAATGATACTACGTACTAAGACGCCTAGATTATACCATGACTGGTAAATGAACTGGTTGAGCCGTATAGAGCGACAGAGAGCGTCGAGAGAATCGCGGAATTGGTGAATACAATAATACAAGTTGGCAATAGATATCCAAATTTGTGGAGACCGCGGCTTTCTGAATACAGCTTGTTGAAGGCAGGTGAAGACTTGGCGATAGTCCTGCCCAAGGATGAATATCTCTGCGAGAAGATACCAAGGGTCAACAGCTGTACTGTCTGCAAAGAGGATATTAGTCCAAAACTTTCCAGCCAAAAACATTTATTAGGCTTGAATCACGTACCTGAAGAAATAGCAATTTCCAAATGTCTTGTGGACGTTTCAAGTAAGGCCCGGTTTCCAGAGTTTTGTGCATCCTGAATTAATCGAAGGGCAAGAAAGGTATTAGCGGCCGGGTCCATGGGGTCTGTACTCAATATCGTCTCGGCAGTATTTATATCGCGAATTGGCTCTGAGCGCTCGCGTATTTGGACCCGACGGAAGTGGTGCAAGTCGCTATCTAGTTGCATCGAAGGCAATTCCGGACCTAATGAGGGGGTTTTGTCTGGCAACGTGTTCACTGTATCAAGTAGTCTTACAACTGGCTCGACAATGCGTTTGTGTCTGCCTACCCACCGCCCGCAGGTGGCACTTAGTGGGATACCATTAGTTCCTCCATAATATCATAAGCATTAACTTGCAATATATGCTTACCAAGGTTTGTCACGATGTTTTGCTGGAGTCCTTGAGTTCACATCACTACATTCGAGACATGTCTCTGTAGAAGCACCGGCTCCAGTAACTACCATCGCCTGCTCAATGTGAAGTCCTGGTTTGATGGCTCTCGCCCAGTTGAATTCCCCAAGCTCTGTTCCGTCTTTTGCCATAGTGAGGGCAAATTGCATCGTACTAGTTCGATTCGCCCCTGGTCGATCCTTTGTGTAGACTACAGTTGAAAGCAAATTATAGAAGGACTGGTCGCGTTAGCCTTTCTGTGTTGAGCTGAAAGGGCCAAATCACTAACCCTCCAATCTTGGCAGGCTTGTATCGGTAGAGCCCAACTCTCGCCCAAAGCATCATCTAGTCGTACAATGTCAAGGGTAAGATGAAGCGGAATGGCCTCGATAGCACGGATGATTCGCTTCATCTGGGAGGCTATATTGAGTAATGCGCGGCTGCATCAAGTCAGTGATGAGATATGTTCAAATAACAGGCCGAGAGGCGATTCAACCCACGTATTTTGACCTATAGCCTCCAGGATGTCCCTGGAATATGCGGCCAAGCTAAGACATTAATTAGTAAATTTGAACACTGAATAGTTTGTCATCACATTACAGAACAAAGAGCTCTTTGATATCTCGCATCAAAGACAATAATCTCTTGACAGCGCGTCTCATAGAAGTCGTGTGCAGAGAGAGTGTACCAGAAACTTTGACACCAATCTGAGAAAGGAAGCCAACATGAGATGTAACAACTGCTAACCCATGCTCCAGCATCCGTGCTTGCTCTGATTGTTTCTTCTCATTCATGATCGTTGTGAACTTCAGGTCAGCGATCGTGTCTGGCATTGTCGACACCAGGCTCAATATTGTGGAGGTTTGCTTGATAAGGGCATCAGAATGGGTTTTTATAAGTGTTGATTGGGCATTTCCGATACCCTGAACGCAATCTGTGAGCTGTCTTATTTGAGCTCTGCCATAACATCAGCTTGCATCCGACCACGTATGGATGAACATGCATACAATGACTGGGCAATAAGGAGCATGTTGATGGCCACTGTTTCCGACGTTATAGTAATGCGAACCTCATCAATATCTTGCTTGGCTATCATCGACCAATGAATCCGGGTCCCAATGTTGCTCAAACTCTTCGATGTGCGAAAGTGCCCCAGGCTGGATTCCTTGGTCTGCATTTTGTTAACCAGCGCTTGTAGAGGTGTCAGGCAGTGCATAACAATGGCTCTGACGCGTTCAAGGGTTTCGCGATGAGCGTCATTCTGTGGAATCAGGCGAAGGGCATGCCTCATAGCATTTTGCAGAAGATCAATCTCTGCACCGAGTTGTTGGAAGTGCGCCGGCGCATTCTTAAAGTTCCGCAATTCGATCGCTATTCGTTCGAAGAGACCCAATACAGCAATGATATCGCTGACAGCGTACCCGTACGAATATGACATCGTGGAATCTGCAGGATCCCTAGGCTGTGGTTTAGTTGTTCCTCAAACTAAGCGCCAACGCTGGGCGACAAGTCCAGTCATCTAGAGACGTCTCAAATACGTGACCAAATCTCGCTCATAGGCCGGCGCAGCTAAGTATAGCTATGGACTCGTTGCTTACTGGTGCCGATCGGAGAAGATACACTTCAACACAGAGTCCTTTGTGGTGGACGGCATAAACCACAGAAAACTGAGTGTATTTAGGCTGTGGTGCAATTGAGCTACAGAAACAGCTGGTGGGCGATAGATGCAGGCGGCGGTTAGGCTGATTCTGGCGTGTTAGAATATGTCGCGGCTGCGGGGAATCTGCCTTGGCTAAGAACGAGGGTGAAAACACCAATTGGGTACGATGAGGCTGTGAGGCTGTGACCTCCTAGTCAGTCATTAACTCATGGTCAATGAGCTTCATCCTTCTTCTTCAACGTTACGTTGCCTTTGTGTCTGCTGTCAATTTTTTCTTTAATTGAATGCATTGATCTGAGTTAGATGGTGCAGTCGTGAATTAAGAGGTAATCCAGTGTAGAAGTTGAAGCGATTGTTTGAAACCGGGTATTCGATTTATTATGGGCAAGTTCACTAACTGGGATAGTGTACTCTATTCAGTCTCAGGACATCAAATTCTATATAAAACTGACAACAAACTCAATGATATCATCTTCAAATCATACTCTCATCCATCTTTTCGTCATTAATAGATACCTACCTAATAGCCATAGTACTTGACCTCGATGGCTTTTGGTCGCTGGAAAGGTGGAATCATCTTCAGTGCCGCCAATTCCTCAAAAGTCTTAAAGATTGACTCGTGAGTGTCAATGAATCCATTCCATCCCAGCTTTCGGCTCTTATTCATGCTGTACAAAAATAAAACGGTTAGCTTTTTTGCATCTTCTAGAGGCTGTATTGTTGGATATGTCTTACCTCAAGCTCCTTCCCCATGGTCCAAGAATTTCACCATCCAACAAGCCAAATATGTCTTGCACCTTGTCAAATGGATCGGGCTTCGGAGCCAAGTTGTGTCGTGCCTTCAATGTCTCCCATGCCTTTCTGACTTCGGGTTTGTGCGCCCATGCCTCGAAGCTTCGGGCGATTCTAATCCTGCCAGCGGGCCCAAAGCCTCTCGGGGGAGGGGAGATGGGCATGTCGACAATTTGAAACTTGGCGTCATCGACCTCTGCAGTCCCATATGGAATGCCGTAAGCAGCAGCAAGCACAGGCCAAAACTTGCCGTAGCTGAAAGAGCCGCCATCGGAAATATTCAGAGCCTCGTTAGCAGTGGATGGCGTAAGGACCGTCCACTCAGCGTGGTAGCTGATCAAAAGCGCAGATGACAAGGGCTTCTCAGCGTCCCAGGCTGCGGTGTCACCAGGGAACTCAAGTGGCTGTCCAAGCTCCTTCTGAATTGCAGCATACAGAGCCAGTCCATTAGCAATGTTCATTGCTGCATCAGGCACAGCACCAATGATGAACAAGGGCCGAGTGACATTCCACTCAGTGCCATTTTCACGCGTCCATTTCCAGAGAAGATCTTCCTGAGGGTAATAGAAATTGGGTTTGGCAAGGAAACGAGGATCTGACTCCTCCATTGGATTCAGAGGGGGCCCAAGATGAACGGAATAGTGCTTAGCACCCGTCTGGAGAAGGAATCTCTTCGGGATCTTTTGAGCCAGAGTCAATGCAGACAGGAAATTGGACAAAAGAAGCACTGGTGTTGTTAGAATGGTAAAACGCGGTGGTCGGTCAGAGGGTGTACTCACTGTTTAATCGCTCCATCTCGGCGTCGTCAGACCAGACACCCTCGCCTTCCTTGGGAGGGGCCTGAATGTAAGAAGTAAAAAAGACATAATCCCTGCCGTGAACAGTCAGTCACTGCTTCCGATCTTGTTTCGTTCTCAGGAGATTTTAGGCGTTTACTTACACTTTCGGGACCTGCTCTTTCAGCTGTTGCGCAATCTCTTCGGGAGACGCAAGAAAGTCAATGGCCAGATACTTGACATTTCCTGGGATGCGAACACTTGGAGGCTTTCGGCTTAAGGCATAAATCGTTCCCCAGCGCTCTGGTGCCTCAGCGAGGACCCGGAGCATATGAGCTCCAGTAATGCCATTGGCGCCGGTAACGATGGCAGAGTATTTTTTGCCCTCGGCCTCGGGGAAAGTTGGGAGTCCATAGAATTCCTCTTTCGAGGTGACGCTATAAGTTTTGACGCCGGCGGAAGACATTTTGAATGTTGTTTGAGCAATTGAGCAATTGTTTGAGTAGAAGTTGGTCGTATGATTGAAGATGGATGATGATTAAATTAATGATGCAATGCTGCTATAAGTGACTGCAGGCTATGATGAAACTGATGATGCGATTTGATGCAACCGCCAGAATACAGACAGATACTTATACGTTTGAACAAAACCAGAAAGACGAGGGGGGGAAAGACACTTGCTTAGCAATGATGGAATTTCTAAGCTGGAGAGAAGTACAATCTTCAAGTTACGAATTTTCATACAAGCGGATTATATATTAACAATCTAGAAGCTCATGCACCGTGATTGCTAACAACCACCCACATGGCCTCAACTATCTAGAACCCAGAGGATTCATGACGCCCTACTCCACACACGCTGTCTTTTCATTTCTCAGTTCAGTAAATGCCTTACCACTAGCGCATGAAAGGTGCCAGGTCTAACTGCAACCGGCACAGCTCACCTTCAGTTAATCTGCAGCATTCCAGCACACCATCACGGCGCAAAGACACCCCGGAGCTCCCGAACCAGTTGCAAAGACAGTTTTCGGACGCTAGGAAACGGCTATTTGGCCACGTTGCAACCAACTGGAAGCTTCAGAGGTGTCATTATCGCAACTGAAGTTTACCGGACACACAGGAATCGAAACCTAGCCAAGTAGCACGTACGAGTAAGACATTGAACCATGGAATGTGTGTTGAGAATGGCGGGGTAATTCTGTGTTCTGTAGCCACGAACTTGCGCAAAAATATGTACCTACAGGTTATTACAGGTATTAAGGTGCTGAAGACTTCGAAAGTACAGGGATGGCTGTTATAGACACATGCATCAATACTTGGCTTCTTAGTTCTTTAATATGGATAGTGTATTCTAGTTTTACAATGTTGTATTAGGATCAAAGTGATCAATTGACTATTCAAGTAGCTTTATCGTGTATTTAACCGCTCGCAATGACAACTATCTAATGGATTCTATTTGCTATAAACAATTTACTCCTCTGCCACCAAGACGCCACGGTACCTCATCTTTCCCTCCCGCAGCGCCTTCATCGAATCTTCTACACCCTGTGTGTTCAAAGGCCACTTCATGATCACAGGCTTGATCCCGTGCTGCACTGCAAAGTCGAGCATTTTTCGGATTTCCGCGCGTGGAGCACCACCCGAGCCCTGGATGCTGATGCCTTTCGCCAGCATGGGCAGCATTGGCACGGGAGATGAGTCAAAGCTGACAATCAGGTTGTAAATCTTGCCGCCAACAGCAGTGAGCTGAATCATTCTGTATCTACTTGTTAGTAACATTTCATACCCATTTTCTCAATGCTATGGCTTGAACGTACCGGGCAAAATCTGGCTGGGCGTTTCCGCAGAGGAGCATATGCTTGACAGGCTCGATTCCTTCCAGAGAAGAATCCGCAGTCAGAACGTGGTATTCACTGGCGCCAAGTTTCATTGCATCCTCTCTCTTAGACTCGCTGCTAGAGAAGACAACCACCTTGCAGCCCATCTTGGCTCCAAACTGGATCGCCAAGTGTCCAAGGCCACCGACACCAAGGACGCCGACACGATCAGTTGCTTTGATGCCATAGAGAGCAAAAGGTGACCAAACTGTAGCACCCCCACACATGAGTGGAGCGGCATCGGCGCTGTCAAGACCCTCGGGAATCTTGTGAAGTGAGTCGGCATCCCAGACGGCATGGCTAGCAAAAGAGCCAACATCATGGTCGTGAGTGCCATACTCTGTCTTTTCGGCGCAATAAAAGTCCATTCCTACACGTTCAATTAGATATACTTGAACAATTGTGCGGGGAGAAGTATGGAATACCCACCAGTAAGGCAGGCCTCACAGTGGCCGCAAGTCTTGTGAACCCATCCAAATCCGACACGGTCGCCAACCTTGACGGAAGTGACATCTGGGCCAACAGCCTGAACGATACCAACGCCCTCATGGCCTAGGGCCAAACCGGCGTGGAGGTAATGTTCATCTGTGCCGCACAAGCCAGAGTGTGTGATCTTGAGATAGGCTTCGTTGCGACCGAGTTGACGGCTGCTGGTGTCTTGGACAATCTTTCCGCTTTTGGAACCACGCTGGACGGTAAATGTGACGCTCATGTTGATGTTAATATGTAATAATTTTTTCTGTTACAAAAAGTATAGGATTGTTTGATACTGGATATGTGATGTTGAAGAGACTTGTAATGATGAGAAGAAAGAAGGAACCATGATGCGAGGGAATGTGAACAGTTAATATACTAACTAATACAAGGCTCAGAAGAAGTTGAAGATTCAGCTTTCAACTGAGGCAAATAGCTCATCACAGCTTTGCCGACAGCTAATGCCTCACAACTCGATGCATTTCTAACGAGGTTGGGCATTTACGAGATTAGGAGAAGTTGGAGGAACTCGGCGTCATGGCTGCCGCAGAAGCAGCAGCTAGCAAATCCTTCAAAATTGACTTACAAAGACGCCCAATTAATAGCGTGAAATGTCAGTTGGAAGTTAAAATTATAGTTAAACATAAGAGACTGAGAAACTAATGGAACAACGGCTGGGTTGCTTCCTTTGTAAACGTGTTCTTGGATGCTGAGTTTGACCGGCAACTAGCGATGATCCGGTGGGGATCGTGGCAAAAGTCCAGGCGCCATGGCATAGCGTTATCTCGATGGGGAAAACTTGGAGATGGCTGTGGAGTGAAGCTAATGCGTAGCGGTTTCTGAAAGAGGAAATCTTTCGAAGAGTCGTGCTAATGCATGGCGTCGCCCTAGTCGGGTAGGGTCGTGAGAGCTGCTTGTCAGCCTCCACTAGCGAACGGTAGAAACCGAGGACATCGCCTTGTTGTGGAACGGATTAGACTTGTAGAAGAGTTCACGTAATCAAGGGGCCAGTAAGCAGTAATGAAGAGCGTAGCTATCCACAGAGCAAGTGAATTTGTCAGAAACGATGTGAAACGAGATCTTGGTAACAAGTGATACGGTAGATGGAAAAGCAGGTTGCCCTATCCGCTTTTAGACCCACCGATCCGTATTCACAGCATTCCCAATTTTGTAATCGAATCTGGTTCAAGACTCCACTCGAGATCAAGTTGCAAAGGCTATGTCACGGAATATCCCGTCAATCATCACGATTCTCCTTACAGGAACTATCTCTTCTCTCTCCTTATGGTAGAGCACAAGATTATCACAGTACTAATCATTGATCCTCTAGGGTACGTCGGCGGAATTGGTCGTGCCGTGCTTGACACCATCATGTAACATGAGCTCCTTCAGCTCACGATTTCTCCGCATTGAGCTGGATTGGCCAGTCATGATCCAAAAAGGCAATAGGAGCTAGGATTTAGATCCATAGAAACATCTTGACGAAGCCTGAAACTCTTGCCCATGGTATTGGTGGAACTTCTGCGCTCTTCCTCGTATCGCATCCATCTGTTAGCAAACAGATATATGTTGTTTTCCCGAAATGCCGTTGGATGCTAAAGTCTAGTGATGATGACAAGGATCTTACATATTACAAGTAACACAAGAAACTACCTCTTGGGGAGGAAGGTTTCCTGCCCGATCAGGAGTCATCTCGCGCCCATCTAGCTGAGGAGAAGGGGGTTTCATTGGTCCAGCTCTTGAGAAATTGTGAAGCTAGAAGCCGAGACTATGCAAGATTTGACAGATCGTCTGTTGTCACTGGAGCCGAATGAGTTGCATACGCCCGATGTTAATGTATATGCTTGGAATAGTATTTTCTGTATCTAATATAGGGTGCACTATCTACGTGCAGTCTATATGCATGCATGGCATTCTTCGTAACTCGTTTATGAACTATCCATCTACTAAAATATTACTTCTTAACCATAGACTCGCTTGAATGTCTCCTTAACAGACTCCGGTCGGAATGAGAATATGTCATTGTCCAGCTCGCCAGGTACGATTCCGTTTCCGGAGGCAGCCAGGGGCTTGACCGACCACATCAGCTCGGCGACTTCGTCACCACTCTTTCGGGCTTCGTCTTGCTTTGCAGCAGCCTCGGCAGGATCCAGATATGTGCACTTGTACTTGGCTCCCTGAACCTCGCCCAGGTCATCGATGAACTTTTGCCAGGTAGTCCGCTCTCCAGTCACTCGGATTTCGCGCTTTTGAACTCCGGGAGTAAGAGGCAGCTGGATAGACTCGACAGTATACCTCGCAATGCTAAAGTGAAGAATCTCCTGGTTAGCAAGGTTTATCCCATGTGAACTGAACTGTAGCCGAATTAAACTTACTCAGGAATAGAAGTCACGGAGATCTGCGCATCAGGGCGTCCATATGTGTTTGCAACATGAGCTTCGACATCCACACCGTAGAATGGATCTGCGGCCCACTCGGTGAAGATGCCGGTCAGCATGAGCGTGTAGTGAAAGTCGGGGTTCTCCTTTGCCTTGGCCGCGAGATGATCGCGAGTCACTCGCTTATCACGAAAGTAGCGGAATGTCTTGAGACTGTCCTGGGCGACGTCTGATCCAAATTCCGACGGGTAAAAGTGACGAACTCCGCCTGCGATGGCAGATTCGATCATTGCCGGCTGGAGTCTCATGATAGCATTGCCCGCCAGAGATACAACGACTTCAAAGCCTAATTATCCGTCAATCCACTACGCTCTCTTTAACTGATTGATACGGTAAAAACACACCCTCATAGGACTTGGGGTCCAAAAAGGAGCCAGTCACAACTTCGATACCTTGAGCTGCGGCGTCGGAAAACTTGGACACTTTGGCGGGATCCGCCAGGATGCCAACCCTGGAAAAGTGAGATTTTTGCTTGATGAACTCTTCCACCAGAGGCCTTCCGAATGCGCCACCAGCGCCAATGATAAGGACCGAGGGGGCCATTGTTATGGTCTTTTTGACTTGAAACAAGACTTTAAGTCGTGAGAAATGATTCAGATGGAAGATGTGCTTGTTTATATTTTTAGTTTAAACAATGAAGAGCTACCTTGTCTCTGTCTAAATACTCGAATGGACACACCATGCACATACTACCATTTTCCTATTGTGACAACTTTCCATGAAGAACGGGATCGCTGCCAAAGCAAGGCGCCGCTTTGCTCACTAATGAGATGCTGAGAAATTTAGACTTTGGCCTGCCAGCTCAACTCGCATGGCTTCGATCACGGCCGGGATTTGAGCTGCCGAATTAATCAGCGGCTGTCCCGCCAAGAGACATGCAACACACCACCCCATTTAGTCCAGAACTAGTGCTGGCTTCTGCTTATCGACTAAATTGCTGCAGGGTTTTGGATCACCCAGCATTAGCATTGTTCGAATTGGGCCGTGTTTTTGAGATTTCTAGAACTCGAGACTTCTCTTTTCTTAACAATCATCTGCCGCAAGAGCGCGACTCAGCCCAATGGAGTCAACGACAGCTAGCGCTTAGACAAATGGCACATCGCCGAAGACGTGACAATAAACACCGATGGAATGTTTGCAGTCGCCCTGCTCAAGTGAAATGCCGCAGGTGACGCCATTGGCAACGGTTGAATCCTTTCCTGCGAAAGATCGCATACAGAGCTGAAGCTACGACTGGCTATCCTAGTCGCAGAGCTGAACTCTTAGCTCTCTCTTATTCTGGCATAACTATTCTTTTTTATTTGTCTTTCCTATTCTGGGTTGCCAGGATAAATACGAAGCTGTCTATGCATGTACACGTTATTGACTTGCGCGGACTCGCCATACATGCTGCTAGTGATCATTCGAGAAGCCTTTAATTGGTTTCGCCGTTTCATAAGTGCATGCATATGCACTTGATAACGCCGTGGTGCTGTGCTTACTGAGCGAGTAATACACAGGTAACAAAGTAACAAGCTGCTAGTGATCCGTAGTTTAGTGTGTCTGTCTCTTCGTCCCCCTTATGTTTCTCGGATACTTACACGTATTCTCCAATACTCCGGATCCAGATTTACGCATAACCGGCCCCCAGCAATTTTACCTTCCCTGCCTATATCGGAAGGAAGTCTCCCATGGACAGTTTCCAACTGTTCATATTCTGCCGATATACCCAGGCTCTATCGTATTCAGACATTAAGATCCATACTAAAGGTTATCGTATAGTCTACTAACTAATTCTTTGAATCCTGCCAACACTATTTTAGGCGCTGTGCTGGTTTTGACTAAGCAAGCGCCAAAGCGAGAGGGGCAAGTGATGAGACTAGACACAACCTCAGATTAGGATCTAGACATTAATAATGTGCATCCTCCATCGTAATTTATCATACCCGCTCAGAGCATTTAACTATCTGGGTAATAAGAAACTCGAGTCTTCCCATCTCTTGCATCAATCTCCATCTATCATCACCATTGTCAACTCACTATACCGCCTCTTTAACCCTGATCCCAGTCTCAATCAACTGCCAAGCGCAGCTTACCTGAAAGTCTGAACATGAGTGGAGAGAAAATTTACGGGGCTTCCGGATTCGTCCACAACAATGGTAGATCTCTCTCCTGTGCATTAGTTGCTGGTATTGGATGTTAACCGGATACTCCAGTTGTAGTAAATCTCCCGTCCAGGCCACACGACGAGAGGTTTACCTACACCGATGAATTCGATGTTCAGCCGCTGGAGTTTATCACAATTACTGGATCATCAACGGATAGGCCGGACAGAAATGTTTCGCGAATCGTTCGCAGCCAGGCGATGCGGAACTATGTCTGGAGACAGAACCACCCCACACTGACGGACGAGATGGCTGCCGCAGCCGCCGTCCCTATGAAGGAAAAGCCTCAGCGAATCTTTGAGGGAAAGTTCAGAGTTGGCTCTAAATCACGGAAACAAAAGAAACCTTCCAAAGCAAAGCGTCCCACGACAGGATTAGATAAGGACAGAGACCAAGATTCCGCAAATGAGGTCCAATTGATGAACACTCACTGGCTAATTCGCCAGAGCCTCATGCCAGACAAGAACCTTTTGATGAGAGGTGGCGCATTTGCGGATCCATATGATTCATTCCAATTTCCTCTGGGGCCTGAGAGTCAGAAGTTCATATTCTATTGTGAGTCTATCTTCAGTTCATCATCATGAAAGAAAATGCTAATCAACTTCATCTCGTGCTGCAGACCAACAAGTATATGCCGTCAACTGCATCGCCCTCAATCTCTCACCAGATTGCTTCTATTACGTCAGAGAAGAGCTTGCCATGTTTCATGCTGTTATGTATCTTGTCAGCCTGGATCATAATCTGAAATACGGCTTGACGGATTCTCCTGGTAGCCTGTACCATGGAAGAGAAGCCTTCCGTTTGATAAACGAGGGTCTCGAGGCAGGCGTGATAAGGGACACTCTCATTGCAGCTGTATCAATAGTAATATCTCGAGAGGTAAGACTTTTCTGAACACACTTCTTCCTTCGCGTCTTTCGTATGTTCATTACTAACCATCTCCTCGCTCAGAATCTCGCGGGCCAATTTGAAGATGCCAGAATTCACATGAAGGGACTTGAACTCATGGTGAAGGCACGAGGGGGTATAGAAGGTGTCGAACCTGCACACAGAGGAGTGGTGACTTGGTAAGCTCGCACCATACACTCAGCATTTTCCCGCCATATTAACTCATACCTATCTAGGGCCGATTTATCCTACTCTAATGTTTGGAGATGCAAGCCTTCCTTCTCGCAGATCACCTACAAATCCACAAAGGGCGATGCAGAATTGCCCACCAAGTTGAAAAACAAGGTTGTCTCTACTGAAGGCACCTTTGGGGTTGCCTCGCCTACGAATTCCATCTTCCGATCTCTGCGGCGTATATCTGCAGCTCTCAACCCAGAGTATGAGGCGCCCTTAGATAGGGCGGCAATGAGCCATCAAATTTATGGAACGGAATTCAATCTCCTTAATCTTCAAAATGAATTCACCGAAGCTCTAAATCCGGTTGAGTATCTCTCGTCTAGTTCTGTTCTGATGAACACCGCTGCATACATCTACCTCTACCTCATTCTGAGAGAGCTTCCAACCAAGTCTAAGCTGCTTCTCAAGCTATCTCAGCAGTTACGAGATGGTCTCGAGATGCAAGATGAGGGGTGGTGGAACGCTAATCCAGAGAGACAACGATGGTTATTATGGGTACTGTTTATGGGATATGGAGCTGCGTCAGAATGGCCTGAGAAGTGGTGGTTTGTAGAGAAGATGGAGCCACTCGGCGCATCACTAATGGTTTGGACAAAGGATGAGCTTGAGTCCGCATTGAAGGGGATTGTTTGGGAAAAATCGTGCGTGGACTTTTTGGAGAGATTATGGAAGGATATATCGCAACGCGATAGGTTTGAGTTGGAGATATACTAATGGTCAATTTAATGATTACGAATTCATCAAACAAGCATAGGCTGGAGTGTCGAGATTTTTATTCACCATGAGCCATGCTGCAATTATAGAGAAATTAAACTCCTTATCTTCAATTATTCTACATCTTATCTTTGTTCTTTGAGATAGAATTGCCGATGAAATGCAAACATATCATCAAAGTGGCAGAACTCAGGCGCGCCAAGCTCAAACTCATGAGGAATAGTCTCGTATCCTTTCTGAAGCAGCATCGTGAGAGCCTCACCATCTTCCTTGCTAACAGGAACAATCCTATATGCGAGAGCCAGATGGAAAACGTACGTCTCATGGCCCGAAGCCCGAATTTGCAGCAGGTCAGACAGCCGATCGCGGAGTCCTCGTAGGCGCTTCTCTTCATCGTCGTCAACAGCAGCCAGGTCTAGGCGAATCCCGGCCTTGCTCATGACCAGTCTTGTAACAGACAATTTTAGGGGAGGCTGAATGCCGAGGTCAAATGTAGAAAGCTTATCGCGAAAGAGATCGTGACAGCTTTGCAGCGGTGCATCAAGCGGCAGCTCCTGGGGCCACACATCACGCTTGCGCTTGTGATCACAAACACCCTCAAAGACGGTCATATGCCAGCTCGGTGGTGGGAGAAGAGTGTAGAATTTGGTGAATCTGCTCTTCTGGAGTGTTTCATAGATTGGCAAAAGTGTTTTGTATAATTCGCTGTCCTGTGGGAGGTGGCAGAGAATGGTGTTGCCTGGAAATGGCAGCACATTGCCCTTGTCGTCAAACTTCTCACCAGTCCATTTCGCGGCTCCAGCGTGGATGTTTTCCGTGCCGCTTTCAGATTTAGGGGCCATTGTTGCAAAAAATAGTATTGAGTATGAGCGTTGGATGAGAAGTATAGTAGCGATATACCGCAGATACATGTAGCAATGATGTACCTCAACTGCAGATGATGCATGTATGAGCAATATGCTGTATTGGATGCAATTCGCTAGTTATATGGCGATGGGGAGAATGAGTAAAAGCTGAACAAGATGATATGACGCAGAAGGAGGCATGTATGCCTATATTAATATCTGTCGTCCATACATCGTCGAGTAAATGTATGAGGATGCGTCCAAAGGCGTTGTCAGATTGGCCCAATCGCGTGTTGTGAAGCTTATCTCTTGCCGATGGCTATCTCCAACCGAGCATCGTCTGTTGTCTCACGCCAAAGAAGAGATAGTCGATAGCCGACATCGAATCGGAATTTATAAACTTGAATCTCACGTTGTTCCCCAGAGTCCAATCGCATCGCACCTGTTCTGGAATGGTTCCATGCAATACTCAAACAACAGCGTACTTTTCTCTCAAAGAGGCACATGCATATTTCGCATGGTAGCGTGTAATGTGACACTTCTGCCATTTCTAACAGTGCTGAAGCCGTGAAACCCTTACTTATACGGCTGCATATGGCAAAACAAACCGATACATTGAGAAACTCGCCGATATTGGTGGCAGAGACTGCTTAATTTCGAAAACGACGAGCTTGTTGCACATGTCACAAGGCGAGGCGCACACAGCATCAGCTTCTCGAAGTGGCCCAATCGCATTCCATCGTGGCGTGCATTTTGTTGGCTGCTAGTTAAACTATGAAGACAAGGCTCGACATTGGTACGAGGCATCCCTTTTGAAGCGGCTTGGACTCCTGTCTGTTAATGAATTTATGGACAATTTATGACCTGTAAGAAGAGTAAGCTGATGGCAGCCCGGGCTATTTCATCGGAGTATTTCAGGGCGCAATTGGATGCTTTCCAATAGGCCCGAAGCGGATTTCCGCACATTAGGACCGACAGGATGCAAAGAGGCACAGAAACCCGCCTTTAAATGATGAGATCAAGAAGATGTGAGTAACCATCAATTAGATGATTAATTGTCCAGCAGTTTTCAATCGATCGACACTTGTATAAACACAACGACCGCCCGTAGTTAGTGCCCTAACAGCACAGGCTATATCCGAAACCCACCCGGATATAGTCTACATGCTAAGAGCCAACAACCAACAGCAGTCTCTAGGTCAGCCACACATGTGACGGATTCCCGCGTCTTTCGCCAACGACGGCGTATCTCTTTCCATCAAGAATCTCTCCTTCAGAACTTTACGTCAACAGCCCGTTCATCAAATAGCCCATCAAATCATCTCCAGCCAGGGGTCTCGGACATAGCCATACTAGGCACCGTCGCAATGGAGAGAGGTTCAGCTCCGAAGCGGAACGCGACCGCATGCGAGCACTGTCGCACAGCAAAGGCAAAGTGCCAGCCCAGTGAGCAGCCTGGAGTGTGTGGGAAGTGAGCGGAAACGAGACTGCATTCATGTTAGCTTGTTCTTTTATGCTTATCGCCTGTTAGATGTCTTGCCTCGAGGAGAGAGTGCGTGTCTCGCACCAAAGCGCGGCCCCGCAGGTCACGTCGAGCACTGTCGTAAGGCCCCATGCCATATAACCTAGAATTACTCCTCTCCCCTACTATCAAGATATTCTAATGCCTTCTTTACTTGCAATATAGCACCGCAGAAACGGGCCAGTCACCAGCTGGTCAACCTAGTACCTTTAGCATTGACTATCTAGTTCCCATCAGGTCGCACGTCGAAGATGATTTTGAGACTTTACGGGAGTTGCACAATTCTGCCCTTGATACTGTCCTAGATACAGATGAGCCCATCGACTTTTTGCCAACACCGAGTCAATCTGCCAGTCAGTCAAGCTCGTCGACCCAGTCCCAGTCTCGCTCCGTTTTCGAGAGTTGGCGGAAACCTCAGTTCAACATGGCTTCAGCTGAGAGCCTATTACGCAACTTTAGCTCCATGCTCGAGTACATTCCTTTCATAGTGTTGCCCGCTGATTCAACCGTAACCCAAGTGGCTGCCACGAAGCCCTTCATTCTACTAGCCATCTTAACCGTGTCTTCAAGGTCGAGGCCAGTTCAGAAACACTCGCTGTATGACGAAGAATTCCTTAGGGTCTTGGGGCTCAAGTATGTGTCTGGCGGAGAAAGAAGTCTTCAACTGCTACAAGGCCTCTTAATATACTGTTCATGGTATGTCAACCTTCCACACTGAATTCTATGCATCGTCAACTCACGCGTCGCTCTCAGGTATCCTTTTCACCTAAAACCCAAAAGCTCACGGCTGGTTCAATGCATGCGAATGGCCGCGGACATAGTTCATGACCTATCCCTGGATGAAGATTTCCTCTCATCTGACCCATGGGGACGGGGAGTGACGAGCGAAGAGCTGGACATGATTCGGGCATACCTCGCCTACGTGTATCTCGTCTCCACGTGAGCCAAGTCTGGATATCTCCTCACGTTATACAAAATGCTAACGTTCCCCAGATACGTCGCTGTGTGGAAGGGAGACAAGTGTGTACATACCCGCCTCCCGCCTTGGGCAGGGACAGCCATCGACATTCTGGAGCAGAATGCCCAGGTTGAGGGCGATCGCACACTCGCGGCCCTGGTCCGCCTATCAAGATTGAGCTCCGATGCGGGAGACGCCATAAACGACAGAGACGGTCAGACCGTACGAAACAGCCAGTTAACCCTACTAGGACTCGAGCAACAGTATCAGCAAATAAGAAACAACATATTAGCTACATCCCCCAATCTCCTCGGTACGTCAATTTGACTCGGTATGAAGATGCGATGAGTGCTTACTATAAAGAAGCCAAAGAACCTGTTCGATTACAAATGATGTTTCTCGACATATATCTCGACACGGGGAGTTTACTCGCCCTCCCCGTTGCCAAAACCTCGTTATCTGCCAAACTCACACGCTTTCCACCACCGATATCCAAAATCTACAGCGGCACAAGGAAAATACGAGCTTGTTTGGATTACGTAGGCGGGCTAAGCGACAAAGCAATACTATCCTTTACTGTCAACGACTGGACACGTCTCATAACGATCTTTACACTGGCATTCCGGCTGTCGTTTCCTCTCAAGGAATGCCCTGACTTTGACTGGGAGTGGGCCAATTCGGAAATCCAGCTGGATCAATTCCTATCCAAGATTTCGCGTGAAGGAGATACCACGGTTGCTTCAAACGGCGTTCTTTCGGCAAATCGTGCTGTGCTCGGCGTGCTAAAGGCAAAGTACAATCGTCGGCTAAGTTCGCTCAGTGAACAGCCAGCACGTGAAGTTAGCAAGACGTTTGGATGCCCAATGATGAGCGGTGGCACATTAATAGCCGAGGCGAATTGGAACTCGGGCCTTACCCAGGCGTCAGCACAGTCGACGATCGTCGATATGCCGGAAGTGCTTCCAGGGTTTCACGATGACTGGGCAACGCTGGCCGCGGAATGGCACAATATCGAGGAGATGACTTGGGAATCGTTCGACGACCAATTTACCAACAGCATGGGTACAACCGAGAGTAGTTGGTCACTGTAAAGGAGGTTTTGGCTCTGATGTAAGGTTGTTCGACACCTAATATCGGTTATATATTATGTTGTAATATTCTGTAGATACAAAGAACAGGTGTGCTCTATCATTTGTTCAGTGCAGCAGAGAGATCGCTCTTTTCGCAATACTCCCTAAAAGATGTCATTCTAACTCCGTACTAGATGAATTAAGTCAGCTCCAAATCTCATCTCATGGCATCAGCCCATGTATATTTGCCTACCTTTCCGGGTCCAACAATCCCCGGGTCTGTACCCTCATACCCAAAATCGAATGCAAACAAGACGTTGAGTCCAAACTCGTGCCCGAGGCCACCAGGTAGAAGTTCGTTGATCTCGTCGTAAGAGAGCTCGTCAAACCCTCCGTACTTGACGCCCTGCGTCTCACAGACAATACGGAGATAGTCTGTCCAGGAGAGGTAGTCACCCACGGCGAAAAGGTTCGTGTTGGGCGGCGCCTGTTCGACAAGAGCCTTGACACAGGGGCCAAGATCAGTTCGCACATTTCCGAACGGAATTGGCTTGTGGCCTGCACCAGGCCCAATCATTCGATATGTACCGTCTGGTTGCTAATCATATCGATTTGTAAGCTCAAAGGATTCAAGAGGCGCAGGAGTTAAGGAAATAGAAGCCGAGTGTTGTGTTATGTGTTACCTTCTTTGGCGTGATTGGTAGCCCCCACTCCGTTCCAACTTGGAAATAGACTGGAGCTTGAACCTGAGAGAACTTGTCTTTGAGAGCTGGAAGACTCTGTGCGTATGTAGCAGCACGAGCCTTTGAGTCCATATGGTACAGCTTTGTGTATTTTCCGCCGCTCGACTTTGTGGCATCGGCCATGGAACTGAAAACATATCTTTCCAGAGTTGAAGCCGCCGAAGCTGCAGCATCGGCAAGATTTTTCCCATGCTGCAGCTCAACTTCATAACAGTACTCAACGAGCTCCTGGTTGGGCTTCTTTAGCTCCTGGCTACGAGGGTTTCCCCAAATGTTCCAGAAATCAGTAACACCGAAGATAACATTGGCACCCTGAAAAGCCCGCTCAAGAGACTTGACATCATCAAATTCGCCCTGAACAATTTCAACACCTTTTGCTACCCATGCCTTGGCAGCTTCGGACTCGGGATTGCGAGTCACACCGCGGATGGTGTATGCTGGGTCTTGAAGAAAGGTATCGGCTACGGAGCTGCCCTGGAGAGTCGGAGATGTTAATAATAAGTAAATGCGTTGCGTTGCAGATGACAAATTCACCAGCGGAAAAGCCTACCTGAACGCCAGTTATGCCGGTGACAACAACGAGTTTCGCCATGTTTTCAAACAACAGATACCTAAACTCGAATAGGTTGTAGGTGTCGAATGTGGAGGTGTAGGCCAAGGTTTATGTTACACGTAATAAATGGACTTGCGCGCTTGAGACTAATGGGTTGCATGCGACATTGCGGAATTAGATGCTGGGAAGGGGTTGATATATGTGTTTCCATTTTGCTTGACATTCATTGTATAGTAATTTAAAAACAAACGCTTGAATCTGGTAAATGGAATCTTCCTAAAATGAAACACTGTTGCTGCCAAAGTCTTAACTACAATTGTATGTAAACCAAGTTGAAAGAGATTTGTAAGATTTGGCGCCAACTCGGTAGAACTTGCCATACCTTAGGTACTTTGTGAAGCAGCGTATGACAGGGAAGACCAATGTCCAAAATGGGAATAAGGTGGTTCTCTCGGCCTCTCTTATCCTGTTTCGGAATTAGACTCGAAATATGTCCGCTGCGCTAGTTTTCCACTTAGTCGATGATTGGACGATACAAGCCATGATACTTCAAGGTTATGAATGAGGTTATCCCAGAGCATTTGGATTAACGATTCAATGAGACGAGTTCTGTAGCATCTCGGAGTTGCGTAGCGAGATGCTTCGAGAACATTTGTAATGCAATAGTTGTGGATGAAGAAGAGAAGTAACAAATGTTACCTATATAAACTATGCCGTTGAACGCACAGTATAGCTTGCAATCCATCAATCAAAACAATCTGTCTCAATATAAAAAAAATATCCTTTCAATTTAACCATTAGAAATCATTCAAAATGACCGTCGACAGTCTTTCTCTCGCAGGCAAAGTCGCCATCATCACCGGCTCTGGTCGAGAAAACGGCATTGGTGCTGGCATCGCCCTGACTCTTGCCAAAGCCGGAGCTCGCGTTGTCATCAACTATGTATCCAACTCCACGGCTTCGCGCGCAGAAGTCGTCCGTGAGAAAATTGATGCTGCTGCTGGCAAGAACAGTGCCATCGTGGTGCAGGCCGACGTCTCTACCGCAGAAGGCTGCAAGAAGATTGTTGGAGAAACATTGACCCGATTTGGCGTCAACCACATTGACATTATTGGTATAACAACTTGTTTCGTATTAAACAACAGAGAAAAAAAGACATACTAACATATGAGTATAGTGAACAATGCAACATACGTCACCATGGGCCCTGTTCTTCAAAGCAAGCCAGAAGACATTCAGTCCGCATTCGCAGTTTCAGTAGTTGGACCCATTCTCTTGCTCCAAGAGGCTTATCCTCACATGCCCAAATTCTCTCGTGTCATCAACATCGGCAGTGTGTCTTCCAAGATGGGATTCAACCCCCTGCCCATCTATGCAGCCGCCAAGGCCGCCATGGATCAGTTGACCTTTAGCTTGGCCCGCGAGGTAAATATTGATCCATTCTCCCTGCTATCGCGAAACAACAAGAATAATAATGTTCTTTTCTTCTTAGATTGGTCGAGACGGCAAGCACATTACGATTAACACTCTTGCACCTGGCCCCGTTGAGACGGACAACTTACCGCCGACCCCTGAATCTGCACCCTTGAGAGACTTTCTTGTTGATTTGACTCGTAGCGAGGGTAGGGTTGGAACAGTGGAGGATGTAGCTGACGCGGTCCTGTTGTTGTCGAGTGAGAAGAGTCGCTGGATCACTGGACAGTTTATTTCTGTTAGCGGTGGTATCAACGGAGGCTAAATTCTGCATATCCAGTATGTAGAAAAACATATATATATCGAATCATATATAGAGTACCTACGAATGAAACAGGATATTTGATGTTAGTTGTGTGCAAATTCTTCATCCAATATCAAGTCTGGCCAGTCGGCCAAACAGAAGAAAGTCGTTCAGCTACAGTAACAGCCTCTTCAGAGAACCAACCTCACATGGAGATCCAACTATTCGCCGCTATCACTTGTAGATGATAATGCTACTGATAAGGTCGGGAAAGCGATGGAAGATAATGACTTAACTTAGGCGACTAGTTAGAATGGCAAGTCATGATGCGAATATGTAATCTCTCAGAGATTTAGGCTCCATATGCAGTAATTCTTCTCGTTCTCTAATGCTTCAATGTGGATGAACCAGGTGGACCTCCATGTTATATGACTGCTACACTGGAATATACACAACCTCACAGTCTATATAACCTACTACAATCTGCTACAGATAGATTCCGTTTATTAAAATAAATAATTCTCGGAAATATATATATGTTACATGTCTAGAAAGAAAAGAGACTGTAATTGGATAATTTGTTTCTGTTGTACCAACTACCGGGTAGTTTCAGCAGCAAGAGACGTGAAAGAAACCGAGACTATGACGCCCGTCACTTAATCACAAAATCACATCACACCTGAGTGGCATATAAAAAGTTTGACATTAATTAATAATACTCATTATCTATGTAGGTATGTGTATATTTGTATAGCTATATACAAATGCATGCATCGTTACGACATGGCTCTTTTTTGTCTTTTTTTAATTCTTTCCTCAGGGCTCCCTTCTCTGCCCACATTTACAGAGGGACAGCAAGGTTCCGCTCGAGGTAGCCGCGCCAGGTGGGCAGGGTTCGCTTGTAAGGAGTGTTGCTGTGCTTCTGCAGGTCCTCGATGGCGCTGGCATACTTGACCAGCTTGTCCTCACCAAAGGCGGTCTGCAGGATAGCCAGGCCAAAGGGCATGCCAGAGTCGGAGTGGACACCAGCGGGAATGGTGATGGCAGGGTAACCGGCCTGGGCGGGGATCTGGATGCTCTGGGCAACATCGGGAGGAACCAGGAGACCGTCCAGCTTCTTGCCCTTGTAGGTGAGAGCATCGTTGATACCGTTACGGGTGGAGGACTGGCAAAACTCGAGCGCCTCCCAGTAGGTCTTGTCCTTGATGCCCTTAGTCTCGAGAGAAGCGAGGAAACCGTCCTGGCCGGACCAGAAAGCAGGAGTGCCGTTGGGCATGGGGTAACCACCCTCGGTTCCGGTGTACTTGTTGTTGTATTCGACAATGTCCTCAAGAGAGCGGATTTTGGTGTTGTTGAGCTCGGCAAGGTAAGTCTTGATGTTGTTGTAGAAATCAACCTTGATGTAGGTGTACTCGGACTCGTTGGGGAAACCACGGGTGGTGCCGTAGTCCCAGTTCCAGCCGTCGGGACTGACGAGGGTCTGGTAGTTGGTGATCTCGGTGTTGTTGATGATGGTGGCGCCAGCAGACTTGATGAGGGTCAGGATGCTGGTCAGGATCTTCTGCTGCTCGGGATCGGCGTAGACCCAGAAGCTGTTCCAGGGGATACCGAAAGTGGCACCCTTGAGGGCAGTGCGGTTGGACAGGAACTGAGCATATCCGCCCTTGGGAGTCAGGCCCTTCTGAGCCAGGGTGTAGTTGTCTCTGGTGTCAATACCGTAAATAGCATCGAGGGCATAGGTAGCATCGCGAACAGTGCGGCCAAAGGTACCGACGGAATCCTGGTGCTCGGACTCGGGAATGACACCGTTGCGGGACGTCAGACCAACGGTGGGCTTGATGCCGACAATGGCGTTACGCTGAGCAGGGTTGATGACTGTTGCAAGAGTGTCAGTCAGCACGCAAAACACAATGACAGAAGCTTATTTCTTGTAGCGCCACACTCTACTCACCACTGCCGTCGGTCTCAGTGCCCAGAGCAAAGGCAATGACATTGGCTCCAACACCGACACCGCTGCCGGTACTGCTGCCACCGGGGTTGACAGTCAGGTTGTAGGCGCTTCGGGCCTGACCACCGCGGCCAGAGTAGCCCTCGGAGTAGTTGTTGCTTCGCATGTCGGCCCACTCAGAGAGCGCAGCCTTGCCGAAGAGAACGGCACCGGCATCACGCAGCTTCTTGACGACAAAGGCATCGCGGGGCACAATGTTTCCGAGGAGAGCCCAACTGCCAGAGCAGGTCTCGAGGTTGTCCTTGCTGGCGATGTTGTCCTTGACGATGAAGGGGATGCCGTGCAGAGGGCCTCGGACCTTGCCAGCCTTGCGCTCAGCATCGCGCTGGGAGGCAATGGCGAAGAGGTCGGGGTTGATCTGGATGATGGCGCTGGAAGAAGATGATGTTAGTCATGACCGATTTTGATAATATGAAGCTTGAAGCTTGAAAGACACGTGAATTGAGTCCTGAAAGGGTGTATGGGAGATCTTCGTCTTGATGTCGCACCACTTTGCGCCACCAAGGCGAAGCGAAGTTAAAGCCAAGCCATAGCCCAGCCCCCCGGGAAAATTATGATCGACGCGAGTCAAGATCGATCCGATTGCGATCATCCAAAGAAATAAATAATGTAACGAATGGAAACGAACAAAGATGGACAAATTAATTGAGATTCTTACTTGAGATACTGCTGGGTCTGGAGCTGGCGCGTCAGGTAGCAGCTGACCAGCTGGACCGACGACAGATTGCCGTGGGTCATTGCGGCCTGCATCTGGTCGATGGTGGCCTCGTGCAGCTTGAAGCCGAAGCAATCGGCCATGGGGAACAAATCGTCCGAGCCGGCATTCTTCTGCAGAGGGATCAGGTTGGGCGTCATGGGGAACACCTGCGACACGTCGAGCGCGGCCGCACCCGCAACGAGGGCGGACAGGGTGAGTTGGTACTTCATGGCGGCGACGGGGATTGTCAAGATGCCAAAGAAGAAGAGGAGAAGATGATATCAAGAAGAAGTAATTCAAGATATCAGAGGAGGAGAGAAGGGGAGGAGGTGAGGAGGGAGAGGTGAGAGGAATGGAAGATGTTTCGGAGACGGCGAGCGACTGCCCAGAGTATTAAAAGAAAACAAATCCAAGACGACTAGGCACAAGCAGGCAATCCATTGCGGACTCCATCACTATAATACTACTACTAGTATAGAGCAGACAGACCGCTCGCTCACCTCGAGATTGACTGATCGGATAGACGGCTGCGGCTAACCTGAGCTTCACGCCTAGCAAAGATGCAAGATGGAGCTCCCCGAACGAACGACACCGCTCCAAGATGAGAAATTGCCTGCAATGGCGAAAAAAAGAACGTCCACGGTGTCGCCAAACCTTCGCCTCACCTCGCCTTCAGCGCGCCCTCCAGCGGCTGCAGCGCCGCCGCCGCGCATCCTTAGCGACCTCCTACAGGGGCCCTTCCCTGCTGGCCACGCACCAGATGGGGCGCCTCAGCCCGCTAGCTGTTGCGGTAGCGGCACCGCAACCTGACCGAGGAGTGGCCCCAGAATGTCATTCGCCGGCCATCCAATCAACGCTTGCGGCCTCTCGTTCGCTCCCGCCCGTGGGCATTGAGGACATGAATTAATGAGGAAATCCGTTCTAACCACGGATGGCATCACCCAAGGGCCGCTGTCTAGAGAGAAGCAGGAAGAGAAATGAGGGAGGCTGTCCTAATACGGAGCGTGACGAGACGCTAGAGGACTAAGTAAGTCTCTTGACGGCAGGCAAACTAATACGACATTTCATATGCTGGTTGACCCGGATAAACCCCCCATGTTAGACGAGCCAATATACTGGTAACTCGTAGATTTTGAAAAGAACCATGACGAGGAAGGCCAGCAGAGCGAAATGACCCGATCCAATCGGAGGTATATCGTATACAGGCCCAAATACCACCTAACCAAGCGAGAGAAGCGCCAGACAAGGGCAAAAGACTCAGACGGGACACTCACTACAAGCCATGGCATGACGAACTACAATCCCTGCGCCCCCAGTTCCCCATTCTTCAGGCAAAGGAAAACAGAAAAAAAAATTAATAAGTGAGAAAAAGATCCCAGCCTGCTCTGCTCAGGCTACAGCGCAGAAACAAACAAAGGTGGGCTCCAATAAAGCTCCGGCCCAGCCGGTGAAATTGCAACGCAACGCAGCGCAATGCAATGCGGCATACCTGATCTGACCTGACCTGTACGAACGATTCAGCTCAGTTTACAGCTGTCGGAGCAAAAGCTTGGGTCACCGAGGGCCGGCATCGATGACATCTTGACTCTTGACGGGTGGGCCTCTGCATCAATAGTCGATGCATCATGCAAGGGAAAAAGGAGCCCCCAAATATGCAGGGTTCTGCTGTACTGTAGAGACAAGAAGGGAAGAAGGATGGAATAGAAAGAAAAGAAAATCGACAGGCGAAATCCCACGGCATCAGCTCCCGAGCACGCCCTGTGGTTGGCCGTTCCACCTTGTCAGACTCACACAAACAACTCAATGATCCATATCTGCTGCGTCCTGCTTGTGCGTATCCAGACTAGTTTGCGTCTGTTAGTCCTTTCAACCTCTTCTTCTGTCGGCACGGAATGCTCGTGGAATCTTCTCTTCTCCACGTCCCCCTTTGTTCCCCTCCAGCTTCTGCATGCAGCTGCAGGGCCTCGTGCATTTGCATTCTCGACTGACTCGACCCACGTGGAGACTTGGACTCTTTTCGTTAGTCATTATCGTCAGATGCAGGTTGAGGACCCCTTTGTCCCTTTAGTTCGCCGAAACTTCGTATAATTGCAGGCCGCACGTCACTTCATAAAAGCACCTTCAGTCTTCAAGGCGGGGAACTGCACCATCTGTTGTTGAAATTCGTTTTCCATTTCATTTCATTTCTGCCATCAGTTCGTCTTTTTATCCAAATTTGAGAAATCTATGAATAAAAAACATAAGAACAGAGAACCAGCCCAATTTGGGGGTATCAACACTGGCTGGCTTGGTTTGCGCAAAAAAACAGAGCTAACGGGCAGAGGCTCCAACCCACACCAAGCCGAACAAGCTCATCATAATTAGTGCTTTTTTTTTTCGCACTCTCATTCATGATTGCAGGGCAATTGATATATGAAACATTAGAAGTGTATGAGCCGTGACACAAAAAAATCGGAACAAGAAGAATCGCAAATCGTAACTCGGAAAAAAGAAATAGATGTACAGCGCGAACAAAGGGCAGATGAGAGAAAGGAAAAGTGTAAATCAAAAATCGCTAATTCCTCCCAATTTTTATTATTTCTTTCTTCTTTCACCGGCTATCCAGGCTCGCAGTCGTATTCGTATTGAGCCGAGCTTCTTTCAGTTCAAAGTCCATCTGTACGTAGATGCCGTCTTGATCGTTGGCACGCCTGCTGCCGGTGGTTGCCACGGCCTCGGGGCCGTATTTGCCGCCCTCGTTTCCATCCTCCTGGCTTCCCAGTATGCTGTGCTGGCTGCCTGACTGGTGCCTCAGCGAGCTAAGAGCAGTCCCTCGAGACCGAAAAGTGTTGGTCTTGCGGCCATAATGCGATGCACCGCTTGTCTGGCTATCGTCCTTCTTGAAGAATACCTTGTCAAAAAGCGGCTTGGCTCCCGGCACAGACAGAGCAATCAGCGTGGCTCCAATCTCAGACGCTTCCACGCCAAGCATGGGATCGTATGACCAAGACTCGTCACTCTCCCACTGGCCAAGGATGACGAGGACAAGTCGAGTAATCGAAATGGCAATGACCCTGTGTAAACCAACTAGTCAGTAAACGCTACACAACCACCAAAGCTGGTAGCCTTGGTTCGACGACTCGCCGATAGAATGGGCGACACTTACGCAACACCGGGCAGTAGAATCCCGGCCAACTGGATCTTCCGCTTCCGAGACATCTCCAACGTTCGCAACATGGCAATTGGAATGCCAAACAAGAGCAGGTCGCAGAGAAGCGAGACAGAAGAGTTGACACTGTAAACCACGCCCCACTGCAGGCAAGTATACCGGGGAGCAACGGGCTCCCAACCGTACGGCCAGTAGCCCGTGACCGGCTTGCAATGGAAGATGAGCAAGAAGATCTGAGGCAGAAACCCGGCAACCAGAATGCCAAACACAATCTTGATTGCGAGCTGGAAGTTGTTGTGCTGTCCACAGACTCTCTGGTAGAACGCGAGACCCGATACACGACATAGGAGCAGGGCTGTCGTGTAGATGATGTGCGCAACGAAATCTAGCACCTGCGTCCGGAGGACCGTGGGGACGTCCATGATATATTCGATGAAGGCAAAGTGTCTCCCAGACCCCAAGTTGATCAGTTCAATGCTTAATCCAACAAAGCATATCAACAGAGCCTAGCAGGGCACAAATGAAGCAAGTCAGCAAGAGGAGCAATGCGAATGAGAAGAAGTCGTGTTGGTGGCGTACTAATGACAAGGTAGCCAGTGCATCATCAATGCCAACGCGCCGCACGATGCATGATCGTGATATCAATCGCGTGCAAACGACCACAAAGGTCAGCGCTGTGACGAAGACGATGCCGATAATCGACGGCCCATCGCGAGATTCGCTCAGGTATTCAGCAGTAATACCATCCGGGACCGTGCCGTTGGCGATTGCCTGCGTAATACGGGGGTCGACCATCGTCCCAAATATGAGCAGAGACGACTACTTCTGCTGTTGGTCGATAGTGAGGACGGGGGCTGTGCTGTTGGACGTAGGAAACGTCGCCCGGGCCTCCCGTATGGCTTGTGCGTGATACAACAGGCACAGCTCCTACATATAAACAGTCATCCACAACGGAGCGGCACTGCCGAAAAAGAAAAGAAACTGTTGATATTTAAGAGATCGATCCAGCGGGTGGCGAGGGCCTTGCATGTACAAGTACTGTACGAGTAGGTGAGCACTCAATCTATGGCTTGTGCCGGGAGGCTCCGTCCGTCCTTGCTGCCCACAAAATTCTCTGCGTCAAAGCATCTGCGCCGCCGCTAGAGCCGGGATCATGCTGGGAAAAGAAGCTCGGCCAAGGAAGGGCTTGGTTCCAGAAAACCTGATGGGGGGTGGTGTGGCTGCGACATGGGACGGCCATAGACATCGCTCACATCGGCCCAAACCCGGCGGACGAGCTCAGCTTGCTACTCGCACATGAGAACAAGTGCTGGGAGGGATGGGGGGAAACTCTGGTGCCCACCACAATGAAATCTCCCATTTGCTCACTCGGTCTGGCCAAGCACTGTGGTGTGTGCCTTTACTCGTTCCGGCACATCTCAACCTTAGTTCTGTAAAACCGCCAGCAGTGGGGAGTTGTTGCAGACAGTGTGTCCAACACGCACAAGGGGGTACCAGAATTACCAAACCCGGCTGGCTGGGACACGCCACGAAGAGAGCCGATAGGCTAACGAGGGCCCCTCTCAAATCTCAAAACGAATCAACGTCAGCCAGCGGCGCCACTTAATCACAGGCGTTGCTTCGGACGCTTCAGCAGGCCCGTGTCGACCACTTTTGTGGGCAACTCCGTTGAAGATTTCTCAAGTTTTTTAATGCGGAGAATCGGTTTGTCATGTCGAAGAACTTTGACCTTGAGGGCCAACCTAAGCGAGCCCTCGACAGTGACAAGAACAGTGCCTATCCATAGCTCGCCTCGCGGCCAATCAATATTTGGACGCGAGGCATGCAGCGCGGAAGGTCCCGAAACAGCCGCGTGTGCCCGGTGGGATAATGTCAGTGCCAATACGAAGCATACTGTACTGTACTCGTACGTTCGTGTCAAGCACGAGGTTGCTGGCAAGCGTTCCAGGCCATCTTGTCCCCGTCACGTCAAACAAGGATTGATGATTGAGGGGCTACCAGGGACTGCATGTTTTTGCTTGACAAGCACGTAGCCCAATATGGCATTGTGGATGGCTGATTGACGCGGAAAGGAGGCCGGTTTAGAACTTGACGCGGGTTGTCGAGCCGTCGATAGCGCCGTCAGTTTTGCTTCGTGGGCCCTGAGCATCATCAACGGCGGCTCGATTAGCTTGAGCCTTTTTTTCGTGACACATCGTCTCATGTTCTGCGCTTGAATCACTCGCTTCTCGCTTGAATCTGATGCCTCAATTCATGCTTGATCAATGCGGCAGAATGCTTCATGCCCTTGGCCGGCCTGGATGCTGTCAAATGTCATCATGCCACCTGCACGATAAAGGGCCACCCTTGTTACGCAGCGATAGGTCACAAAACCACTGATGAGAGAAAAACTACCGTTCATGCAGCCGTTAGCCTGGGACCCATCGGATTTCAGAAAAGTCCAGCCCAGCGCACGCCACACCTCGCCCTTTGCACCTGAACGAGTACTTGCCACATGTACTGCGAGCTGCTTGATTGCCTCCCCTTTCGCACGTAGCAAAATCCGCGGCCGCGTCTATGATCCGACCAGGGGAAGTGCAGAAGCTTCAAGCGCTATGATTCCAAGGCAGAGAGGCATGCATGGAGCAGGCCCTGGTTATTGGAAAATGATGACAGCTTCATAAGTGGCGAGCTCAACCCCCCTGGCAAAGCTGAATCGTTGACAGAAGCACTATTGATTTGATCCCCTGAGGCCGCTTACTGTACTGTATCGACAGCCAGCGTTGTTTGCCGATGGCACAGCCATGAACTGTAGGTGGCATCAGAATCTCCAGATGGTGGGTGACAGCCTGCCCCTGGACTATTCTCCGGCTGGAATGGCAGAGTAGCAGTGCTACTGCAAATGCAACCCCATCGCCCAAGTGCCGTTTCCAAGAACTGCAGGTCCAGGGCCAAGACCAAGGCCAAGCACGCACGAACCAACCGTCGAGTCGTGAGTACGCCCGTAGCTTGCGTTCAGCGCAATACGAGCAGACAAACACTCGTCAGGCCTCTCGGTATCCCATTTCCCTGCCGATGGCCATCGAATCCTCCAAACTACCTAGCTGAACACGAGTCAGTTTTGCACTCAATTTGTGCAGGGCCGGGCCACTGACAGACGGACCGTCCATCGGCATGATCAGCCCGTAAACGCGAAAATCAGGATGCCTAGAGTAGCCCCGATCCTGCCTAGTAGCGCCTCTTGCGACTCGCGCGTCCACTTTGCACTTGGCAGTGGGTTTTGGGGCCATTTTGCATTTGGCGTGGCGGCGACGCTTGAGAAGAGTTGGGAAAGTTTGCGAATCTCGTCTCTCGCTTGTATGAGCCACAGAACCACCGTCGCTACCTGAGCGACTTAGTCATCCGTCGAAACAGAACATTTGGCGGAAAGCGCAACCGAACGATGGAACTCTGTAGATTGGCAGGAAGGAGTCCGTCGCTGACGCTTTTAGGCCGATGCAAAGCACTCAGGTGGCCCTAGCTAGATTCGGCTTAGACGCTTGTTTCGGTGGTACCTGGGCGTTGTACATCCCCGTCTCAGCCATCATCCAACTCTGGTGCAGCATCGCCCACGAACCAAACTTAGAGATTTCGATGCCTCTCTCCCCATACTCCGTACTCCGTACAGTAACACCATCCCCCCATCCATCTCATATTCCCTCCAAGCTTCATGCAGCCACGTTTCATTGCATTACAACGTCCAGCCCCGGCAACCGAAGCGAAGGCCCAGAACTGGAACTGGAACTGGAACTGGCGATAAGAGTTTGATGCCACTGTGGACACGCTCGTATGAATCAGCAACTGAACCAGATCCTTCGTGCCAAATGCCCAGGGCCTGTGTTTCTGGCGCTCGGATCAGCTTCATGCCATGCCAGAGCAGCGTTCAGTGACCCCTGTCTGTTGTGCTGCCAAATAAACAGTTGCCCGGGGCCCTTGACTTAGACGCTTCGTACAAGCACCACGTGCAAGTTCGTGGAGAAATAACAGTCCTGCATATGAAACCCATTCTCTCCACACATTCATCTCGACAGCTGATAAAGGCCCCAAAACCTGATCCATGATTCAAAAGACGAGTATCATCTCTCAATCTTCCCCTTACGACTTGCATGAATCCACAGTATGATGCCCTTCTCAATAACACTGTGGCGATGTTACAGTCAGCCAAACACTAGGTGCCTTGGAATGTCAAATTAGCCGAAAATCGAACGTCGTGTCTAGCATCGCCATCCGCCTCTCTCCGTCTGACAAGCTAGCCTACGCCCTTGTGCAAAAAGGATATTGAACTGCGTAGCCAGGCACTAACTGACCATCCGGCGTCTTCTTAGCACTTCTCCTAAGTCAAGAAGGGGTAACTTCACGCCAGCAGAGCCACACGCTGATACGGTATCCAAAACACCAAGATCAGTCTGTTACATATTCAATGTTGTTTATCGATTGCGTGCCAAGTTCATCAGCCGCCCCCAAGCTGTACCTGCCGGCATCAATTCCGTAAAAGATGCACTATTCATCTACTAGTACAATAGTTCTGACCAACTAACCATCAGCCGCTTTCATCTCCACCACCTCGGAGACGCTCTCCGATGCCCAAGCATTCCTTTCAATCCTTCGGATAATCCATCCCGATCACTGGATATTATTCCAACGTCGCTTCTCGGCGCTAGGGTCAAATCTCCGACAGAAGCGACTGTTGGCGACAAGGTGGCTGGCGTTTACCATATCCAGTAACTTTACAAGGAAGCAAACTTGCAGGCCAACACCCATAACAGGCATGCCAAGAGAAGCTGCATCAATATGCTAAGCCATAATAAGTGCCATAAGTTTCCCGGGTGCAAAGAACTTCCGCGTGGCTTGCCTCACCAAATATCTGCGACAAATTATTGTTATGCTCCTTTGCCGCTTGCTAAGCATTTAGCCGCAGGAACAGCTGCAGGTTTCGCGTGAACCCCCTTTTTTGGACATGCAGCTCGTAGTAAAAGTCCGACGCATGTTGGGTGCACATATTATTTGTCCAATCTGATTGCTAAACGCTTACTCTGTAGAAAGGTCTCCCATGGATGTCCCTCTGCAGATATCAACCACATCCTGGGTAAGACCCTGCCGTGCGAAATCCGCCGGAAGCTGCCATGCCGCGGCCCTCGCTGTCCGGCATTTGTTTTTGGCATTTCATTTGCATTTCTCTTTGTGACAAAGCTTATTCTGAAACCCCAGGTTTTGTGATAATAATCCAAACCTCCCACCCATCTCTAAATCCTGAGTGACAGACGTCCATCCGGATCCCACGATGCCGAGCACGGTAGCAACCCATCTCTTCATACCTCTCAACATCTCTCGGGGAATCTCTTCTCTTCACATTAGCAGCTCCGTGGAAGGTTGCATTACCTATTCCACATAAGGCCTAAGTATTGTTAATTTCACATGCTGTTACGCTAGATAGAAAACGAGTAGTTCATCAATAGCTGCTTGGCGGGAGCAGCAGAGCCGATACGAGCATCGTGGTAGATACGATAAATGCGGAGCACTAACGACTCGAATTATTCTAAAAAGGACTATGAAAAATCTACTTGTGAGAAAATGGAACCGACGCTCCCCGGATTAGTACTACCGTGTAACCGAGATACAGCGCCTATACGAAAGAAAATTCAAAGATGCCCAACTTCGGATGCTAAACATACGACGATAAACAAGAAAATAGCCAATGGGAATTTAGAACACGGCTACTCGAGCCCATTCTGGTGTTCCTCTCACATTCACTGCTTTGAGGCCTTCTTCCACGGAAGTCGGAAGTGGAGGTTGTTCCATTTCTTCACCCGGAAGAGATAGTACAGGGTAATGGCCGTGAAGATGTTGAAGACAATATACGCCCAAACAATACCGTAGTTGCGCCATCTGTCACTCCAGAAGATCTCTGACCCGGCAAGATATTGGTCTGCATTGCTGAGCTGGCAGTATGCGCAATTAGATGTGGACGAAGGATTCTGAAGTTGTCCTGGTGCCTGCTGGAGGAACGGTGCCAGGTATTCGCCGCAAGTCTGGCCGGAGGGTGGGTTGAAGATGGACAACTCGCTCTGGGAACAAATAATTTGTCGCCCGTGGAGCTCCGTTGCAACTATACCCGCAACCCAGTAGGTAAAGACTGAGACACGCCACATAAATAGCCAGAACCCCGGGAGCGCACTAGGCACCTGCAAAACTCCGTTGAAGAGTGTGCTCATCAAGACCAGGAAGGTTACAATGGCGGAGGCTGTCTGCGCATCCGGCATAGCCACGATAATCATGTGAGCGAACGAGCTTGCGAAGATGAAGAGCTGCATGATGTACAAGAGGACTAGAATCTGCCGGATGGAACTCTGGATGCCGACGACAGGGTAGTAGAAGCAGGCGAAGACCAGGATGCCCATGATGATCTGATACGGAATCTCGACGAATACGTTTGCGAGGATGAAAGCCTTCCACGAGTAGGCTTTGCTTGGGCGCTCGCGGACCTCGTATAGCGATCTCTGGGTGACAAAGAGTGGTTGAATCTGAAGGTATATCGTTAGCTTATACTTGAACTCATATACTAGACGAGAGCCATCTTACCTGCTGCACAATGGTGGAAAATATGGTGGTAACCATGAAGACGGAGAAAATCACATTTTGCATTCCCGCCAACGAGGAATTGGCGTTGAAAAACGAGAATCCAATGAACAGTCCTGCAGCAATACCGAGCAAAAACTTGGCGAAAATGTAGCTGGGCAAACGCCAATACTGTTGAAAGATTCGGTACGTGACTTCCCAAAGCTGAGTTGCGAAAGGTGTGGCGAACTCGGATTGAGAGGACGCATCTTCAACATGCGAACCCTCGGCTAGCTTCTCTTCATGGAGGCGATCAAGTTCTGTTTGGACTGCCTCAAACTCAGAACTAGACTTCCATACTGAGGGCCAATCTTCACCCTTGTCATTAACTCCGTTGTTTACAATTTCGAGCATGTACTCGGCTGGGTTCTCTTCATCGCCGCATTTGCGAGCTCCGTGCTCCTCAAAGTAATTCAAAAGGGTATGGGAATTGTCGCCGATGTTACCAAAGTACACCGTCTTTCCGCCTTTGGCTAGGAAAAGCAAGCGATCAAAGGTCTGGAAGAGAATGGCGCTGGGCTGATGAACAGTACAGAGAATCGCTTGACCAGAATCGGCAAGCTTGCGAAGGAACGAGCAAATGGCCCACGAACTCTGTGAGTCGAGACCACTGGTAGGTTCGTCGAGGAAGAGCAGTAACTTCGGCTTGGCTGCGAGTTCTACTCCGATAGTGAGGAGCTTTCGCTGTTCAACGTTGAGACCTTCACCCGGAACACCGACGACGGCATTGGCAAACTCCTCCATGTTGAGCATCTTGATGACTTCTTCAACAAACGCGTATTTCTCAGCCTTGGGGACAGATTTAGGCTGGCGTAGCATGGCGCTGAATCGCAAGCTCTCGCGGACTGTAGCGGTTTCGAGATGCAGATCTAATTTTCCGTTTAGTACTCAATTAACAGATAAAAGTAGCTTTCTTCTCTTGTAGACTTACCCTGTTGTTGGACGTAGCCCGTTTTCCTCTGGAAGCTAAGATCTCGTGGCCTGCCATTGACAAGCATATCACCGGTGATGACGCCCATGGTAGTTCGCTGAGCGAGCACATCGAGGAGGGTCGTCTTTCCCGCACCACTAACACCCATGAGTGCGGTCAATGTGCCTGGCTTGACCCAGCCCGAGACATGGTCCAAAAGTCTGCGATCCTCGCTCTTAATCTTGATATCGTAAACAACATTTCTCCATGTGAAAAGGTCCGTCTGAGGCTCCAGTCCGTTAATATTGGCGTTGGTATTGACGACATGGAGACCTTTCTCATCGACCCCATCATCTGTTCTAGTAGGACCGCTTTCACCCTTCATAATGTGTGCAGGGACATGGCCTCTCCGGAAAACAAGGGCCTCGGCGGTACTTGAAGTTGACGAGTTCAATTCCGTAGCAATAAAATACACTGCCATGAAGAAGAAGAGAAAGCCCATCAAAATACCAAAATTACGCCACACGTGAGAATAATAATACTCGTAGTTGGTCGCAATAAAAGCATCGCCACTGACGGTAGTGCTACCCGCAACAGCGCCTGCAACGGGGCAGATGAAAGAATCGCCGACAGTCGGGTTATACGGCGGCACAAAACTACTACCGCAAGGGAAATCCTGACCATGGAATTCGTTCGCGACCAGAATTTCAAAGGCGTAGTAAATGGGGTTGATCCATCTAATCCAGCTGAACCAAGGATGCATTGTTGGTACTGTAATCGTAAATCCCGTATAAATGACAAGCGCCAGGACTAAGATTCCAGCAAGCGACATGGCCTGAGAAACCGTTCTGGTGATTGCAGCCATCGTTCTGAAAATGGCACTCATGACGAATATGGAGACATAACCAATAAGATAGTAGATGAAGAACTGCGACGGCGTTCTCCTCAAGCCAGACATGAAGTAGAGGATGATGTTGAAGACCGAGGCAGTGATGAACTTGATGGGGATATCGGCAGCGATACCCGCAGCTGCTTCAGTAGCCGGATGGTAAAATGCGTACGAGGCATGTTTTTCAACAATTGGTCGCTGTGCATACAAACTATTGATTTCCGATATCGCGGTCAATGCATTGAGCAAGATAGCCACAAACAAAACTGAACCTTTGGCGTAGAATCCGTCTGTATTATTAGGAGTGTCGAAGAATATGGAGCCGATGATGAGAGCCATGACGATTTGAACCACGGTGGATGCCATTGTTGCGTAGATATCATTCCATATGCGCTGATAGGCTCGTTTGGTATTGAACTTGACTTGCATTGGGATGCTGATGATGTATGGCGACTTGGGTCGCATTCTCTTAGCCTGCCTTAAATTCTTCTGTTGGCGGAAATGCGCAAGACTCTCGCCTTGGCGCTCGCCGCCAAATTGTTCTTCGTACCGATCGAGATCTTTCTGCAGAGCGCGGAACTCGGGAGATTCTAGCCAAAGCCTCTCAAAGTCTTCTGGAGTTCGGGGTACTTTCATCTCCATTCCTTGACGAGCTTGACGCTCCACCGGATTGGTAACAGAGGTCAAGAAATCGCCAGTGGTTTGGCGTGGGGGGCAGTACCAGCCCTGTCTCTCGAAATAGGCCTTTGCTTTACTCGCTGGTCCAAAGTAGATCTGACGGCCGTCGTATAATACGGTCGCTTTGTCGAAAAGATCGTAGATGGCTTGACTGGCCTGGTAAATGGCAACGGCGTTGGCAAGATTGCCCAGGTCGGCCGCATTTCGAAGTGCTTTGACGAATTTGAACGCTGTTGCTGAGTCGAGACCTCGAGTGCTGCAAATCCAGTTAGATAACCAATCGCTGAATAGACAAGTAATTTTGGACAAACCTGTTATCCCAAGCCGAAAATGGTGATCCAGCCAGAACCATCTCTGCAATACTGACGCGCTTTCTTTCACCTCCAGATACGCCGCGAATGAAGTCATCGCCAACTTTGGTATTGTAGGTGTGCGAGAGGCCAAATGCCGCCATGACTACTTTGGCGATATAGCGACAGTATTCAGCGCGAGGCATGTTATGGGCTCGGTGGGATGGCGTTCGAACTGAGGCGGCGAATTCAAGGGTCTGCCCAACAGTAAGGTGAGGAAAGTGTCTGTCGACCTGGGGTTTAAATTAGCAACTAGTTATAAGGAATTTTCATGCGGGAAAACGGCTTTGATGCTGGATGCGGGACCTACCTCTTGATTGTAAATTGCTTCACCTCTGAATTCCTTCTTCATCTGCTTTTGCGGGATGCCGTTGTAGCTAATGGCCGACTTCTCTCCAATGTTCAGACCATGTAACTCTCCACAAATAGATTTCAGGAGCGTGCTGCAGCCAGAACCTGGGCGTCCCAGTACAACTAAAAGCTCTCCGCTCTTGACAAGTCCATTGAAGTTGTGAAGAATATGCTTTGGCTCCTTTTTGCCGAAACTGAAGAACTCTCCAAGCCTCAGTGGCGCGGTGAGAACAGAGCCCACTGTATTTTGAAGCTGAATTGCACTACCGGAGCCAAAAACGTCGAGGTTTCGAAATGAAACGCCTATTTGACGGTCTGCGAGGCCCTTTTCGTTGAGTTCGCGGATGAATCGAAGTAACCATTTCGAGAGATCAAATTCGCGACGGTCAGGGTCGAGAGTGGCATCGCACTCGTCAACAGTGCCAAGACCCGTTGATTGGCGACGAACAGGTGCTGCAACTTGGGACTGTCGGCGAGAAAGTGCAGTAGCGATTCGTTTGAGCTCGGTCTTGTCCTCTTGCTCCATCGATTCTTCGTCGTATGTGTTGGAGCGACTCAGAGCCGAGGGGAAAGTGCTGGCGTCATTGTCGGAATCTCTCGAGTGTGTTTCGCGTGGGTCTCTCTCTATTGGTGATTTACTCCCTTCATCATCTTCCATGACGGTAGAAAACGGGCGATGTGTCGAGATGTCGAAGCCCTCCTCGACAACTTCCTTTCCATCTTCGTGATGAGCCATTGTCGCTTGAAGAATGACTAGCCATGGACCATGAAGCTACCAAGGGAGAAAACGCCAAACTTAAGGAGACGAGAGTTTGTATAAGTAGTCATAGTCGGTCGATGACATACCATCTATACCTTAAACCGGTGCCATCTTGGCGTAGTCCGGACCCGGGTTCGCGGAGTCGCAGGCCATGCCTAGGGCCGGCAGCTAGCTAAAACCTTGTATGGAGTCGAGAGCTTGGCTGTCTCAAGGCGGTGCTTTCATACCGTGCGCATTTGGAAACAGATGGAAAACCCAATGCCAATGGTAATGCACATCAGTTCAACGAGTGACAGCAAATTGTCATTGACTGTCGGGTTGGCGGGTTTTACAGAACCCGCCATGGCACGCCCGGCGAATTCCCGGGCACCACGGAGGTTCACCAGTGTTTATTCCGTCATGCCCTCCGTGGGACCGGAGCAGGGGTGACATGGCACTCCGTTTGCCTCATCCGCAGCTTTGGAAAGCTCAGCAGAGCGTACGGAGTTCTGTGCGCCGTACATGCGGAAAAAAAAATCTACGACCATCGTCATTGTGGATTTTACAAGATGGCGGAGTCTCAAAGCCAATGCTTGGCTAGTGTCTCTCGATGACAGACGCGTGCATTGACGGCGGGCTTCACATGATTCTCGGGCAATCAGTTAAACTAGAGCCTCAGCTGAATTTCTCAACTTTTCTCCTCGTAGGATACACTGGGGAGAATCTCTAGCTAGGCGATTTCCAGAGATGCAGCCCGTGTGGCTTCCGGATAGTGATGAGCGGCGCTGACTCTGTTTGATGTTCAGCTCCCAGCCCAGACACTTGGATTGGTCTCTTGAGATTGAGTTTGGGCCTCATCGCGCTGTCGATGCTTCCGGCGTGTGTGGACCCCTGTTAGCCGCCGGTCTCCATTCCAACTCTGTAATTGTGTTTGTACGAGTGCCTTGACGAAGTGCCCTTTGCCGCGCGGACCATCTTGGAATGAAGTGATCCAGATCCCAGCTCGTGCTTGGCATTGCACATGCAAACGGTCTCAGGGGTCGGTATCTCGGCCGAACAATGGAGTAGATTGTCCAAGTACCGAAGGCGCATCTGATCTCTGGGCCGCGGTACTACTCGCCTGCTGTGCCTCAGTACATGTACCATTGTGGCGAAAATGGCGTCTCGGTATGGCGTTTCTGTTTACGAGCGCACAATGAGCCAGTATTTCCTTGTGAGAATAGTTGCAAAGCCACGAACTGGTGGGGTTTGGAAGCCATTCGCATGATCGTGCTGGAATCAAATACAGAAGATTTACATGAACCCATGGGCAGTTCGGTATGGCTACATTGACATTTGCAACTTTCTACGAGCTCACAACTCTTCACAACACACATGACGACAATCTACTCTTGTTTCAACCGGCACTTGCATTTCATTTGCATCTCAGCAACACAAACCAGATCCGTGTGGCGCCTCTAATGCTAGCCGGACTCGCCGGTTTAGCCCTACCAGGCGGGGGCTGAATTGCGGCGAAGCATCGGGTCCGGGATCTTGACCCCTCCTAAGTTTGAATCGCCCGAGACCCCGATCCTGCACAATGACGATATCCGCAGCTCTGTGGTGGGAATCCTTACAACACAAGTTGCGACAACACTCAGTTTATCGAGTGTAAACTAGAAAATGTCGCTCTCTGGTCCCAAGTCCGCACCCGAATCCCGGCCATGCTCGTCGTGCCATCATCCGCCAAGTCGCGGCAAAGCGACTGCGGCCCTTTCGAGCCTTGACAGTCTGGTTCAAGGCGCTGAATCTGGCTGCCTTTCTTGCTCAGTCTTCAGTGATGGTATCAAGAGTGTCATTGGCGATGATGTATTCCTGGATACCCAGTCTCAGGACGCTGTCGGGCGGCTCCGCATGGACATGGGCATGGGAGTTTCGGGCCAGAGTCTCAACTTAAACCTCTTCAGACTCAAGCTGGAAATATCTGTTTTTGCTCCACCAGGACCTAGTGAGATTTAATTCCCTGTAAAGGGCTGATGCAATTATATAAGGGTCAGGGGCTGCTGCGTGTATAGAGTGCACCTAGGCTTCTAGCAATGCTCTTAGCAAATTGCATGGCATGCTACATATCAGTGCTAACACACCTTATTCCGCCAGAAACCCCTGAATTTGAATGCTTATTTCCAACCATTCCAATCGGCGTTTTAAACCTCCCCAGCAGGACAGACTCTGAAGCTAGCCTTGAATGGGTGTTAGAGAAGCTCAGACACTGTGACAACAGCCACGAGTGCCACCAGAAGAACTCTGATTCAACAGGGGCACGACCACAGCGAATTCTCGATATTGGCTTTACGGATAACGATCACATTCGACTGAGAGCATTTGACGCTAATGATGTCGAGATACCCAAGTATGTTTGCTTAAGCCACTGCTGGGGCGCGTCAAAACCTTCAAGTACCACGACAGCCAACCTTGCGTCACACGAAAGGGGAATCTCCTGGAGTACACTGCCTCCCTTGTTTCAAGATACAATAAAATACGTGCGGAGATTAGGCATCTCTCTGTTGTGGATTGACAGCCTTTGCATTATCCAAGATGATAAAGAAGACTGGAGGAAGGAGGCCGCCAAGATGGCTTCAGTCTACCAAAATGCATACCTCGTAATCTCCGCATCCAAGTCTTTTGGTTCAGGAGACAGCTTGTTTGGTGAGGTCGATGAACAACTGAAACCTAGCATTATTCCTGTTCCATCACTAGGTCAAGGATCCGCTGTGTGCTTTCGCAAATCATTGACTCACTTGCCTGGATATATGGATCAAAAGTTTGATAAGCTGTCTCCGCTTCCAACCTTCAGCCGCGGATGGATATTCCAGGAGCGCCTATTATCTTCTAGAATACTTCATTTTGGACCACAAGAGCTCTCATGGGAATGCCTACAAGAATCTGCCTGTCAGTGCACAGGACATTATGCTTCCTCAGCCACCGTTGACCCTGTTGATATGATACATACAATGGATGCACTCCGAATGTTAAACCCGAAAGCTGTTTTCAATCAAGATAATTGGCGGAAACTATATGGAACTCAGCAAGTCAAGGCCTGGCATATGATAGTCGAAGACTATACAAGACTTCATCTAACGTTTGAGAGCGATCTTTTCCCAGCGATATCTGGTATTGCTAAAAGATTTCAATCTTCGTCAGGATCCGAGTATGTTGCCGGAATGTGGACAAAGTCTTTGATTGACGACCTTGCGTGGCATAAAGGACTCCCCGCTGGTAGCTACACAACGCAAATCGAACGGCAACAACGTCCTAAGACATGGCGAGCTCCGACGTGGTCATGGGGAGCAGTACGGGGTCACGTTGAGTTCCCCTATATAGGAAAGGGTACGACTGCTTTATGTGAAGTTGAGGAGGTGAAGTGCTCTACTTACCAGTCGGATCCAACGGGCGAGCTTCAGGATGGCCATCTACTACTACGTGGCTATCTCATACCAACATCGATTCAGTATAAACGGGCAATGACGTCAATTGAGAGGAAGCCTTTTAACTTATTTGAACTGGACATTATGCAAGGGCGGGTGGGCAATGTATGGGCAGACTACGACTCGTCAATACCAGGAGACGCCTACGTTGCCCCTGGCACAATTGTGAAATGCTTCATAATTTCCACTAGGCTTGACTCGGGATCATTGATGCTCCTTATACTGAAGGAAGCCGGGTATGATGAAACAAGATGTTGCGCGGTATGGCAACGATTGGGACTGGTACAACTGTTCAGACCGCCCAATGTCCTTGCAAAAGTGAAGGATTACTGGTTCGACGTGTTCAAAGGGCGATTAAGTGACGAAACATTAGTGAAGATTATATAACATATAGTCACTTGTGTGAGATACGTTCATCACACGTTAGTTAACTGTGGGGGTGAGGTCAGTAATGAATGACTTGGCGAAAGAGTTCACCTTCAATTTGATGATACGGAGCCCATTCTACTGCATTTATGGAATTCGCTTGCAAAAATTTCGACTGACGAATGTTCAGTATTTCACAGAGTGTTAGCCACATGAGGTAATTCGGTCTCAACAGATTAGTTAATCTTGAGTCAATTAATTTAAACTTCCAGAGCGGCCAACTGAGATGACTTTCACAACGTATATCTAGATTCGCGCATTTGACTTCCTACACAAAGCCTGCTTCTATAATTATTAAACCTTTTGCATGGAAAACTCTAGTTCAATCTTTCATTGATACCCTGATGGCAAAAAATTAAATACGAAAGTGACGACGATGAATAGATTGCAAGGGCAGAAGATTCGCAAACCTCAGGCCCAGACAGCCCCCTCACGACCGATATAGTCCTCCCTTGTATATGAGCATCAAGCTCGAAAATGCCAATGTTTGACGCAATAAGCCACGAATAGAAAGAGATGTACTCAGTATGTAATACTGCTGATCCGTACCTTAAGATGGTAGTAATCACTCTCAATTGAATCCACATTATAGAACTACAGGTTAAGTAGGCTAAGAACTCCCAACTCTACATAACGTTCAAACCATTAGGCTGCAACAGAGTTATTCCAGTTAAGTTTAAACGGGACTTTTCGCTAACAGCTCGGTGGAAAGCTGGCCAACCTATGAGAATATCTGTGGCCGTTACAAGTTATCGTTAACATAGCTGATAGCAACGAGTACTAGAGTTTTACGAAGACATTGAATGAGAAAAAGTATCGGCATTCACTATCGATTAGTGGATTACAAGGCTAGCAGATAGATACAGATACCCTGAATTAGGTTGTGACTATAAAAGTACTACATACTGCTACCCTATGAGCCATAAGAAGGATTCAGGAAGCTTATAGGTTCCAAAAATTGAAGCTTTATTCCGAATACTTCTGTATAAGACTCATAACTCTTTGATACGATTATACTCTGCCTCCTCAGTGCCGTCTTATGCAAACCTTTGAACATATCGATGCATGATTTCAACCTCGACGGCTACACATGGAACGGCTAAGCATGGAACGGATACGCATGGGACGGCTACGTATGGGGCGGTATGGAACGGCTTCGCATGGAAACCATTGCGATTGGCGAAACATTCTGCATGCAGATCCCCGGCAAATCTTCACATATCTGCTATAGGACTGCTTACACTTATGCTTACTCGCAAGGGGTTACAATTCTTCAAGTTGCTCAGCGATAACCATGTACAGTTATAGATACTCCTTTATTTTGACCCTTGTACAATAATCAATAGTCTTGATAACCCGGGGCATTGATCCTGGGGCGTTGACCATGGGGTAGCGGACCGTACCTAGTTTTTCTCCACATATTCAGCCATTGTAAAATGAGGTTTATTGCATGGTTTCCCATGGCCTATGCTATCCATCCACTGAGTTGCAAGAGCAGTTGACCAACACTTCTTTTTGCGAGGAACAGTAATGCGTATACGGCTCATTTGCTATAAGCCAGTAGAGTATACCAACTGCAACAGTCTTGATTATTATTCTTTTCATGTAAATTTTATTAATTTTATTCAACAATCAAAATGAAGTCAAAAATATAGTGATGCTATGCATAGCGGGCAAATACAACTATCCGTTACCAAAACGCTTAGGCAACTACCGTTATTTGGAATGTTATACCTACTTAGTTGAGCTAGTTGTTTATTAATTCCGCCGGTATAACGCCTAGGAGAGATATTCGGGAAGGGCCCCATGTGCTAGAAATATCACGGGGAGGGCCGTGGTTCTTGTCAGAAATTAGCCCCTGTCTGTCGCATGCGCTATAGGCTTCTTTTGGAGCTCACGGAGCATCATCTGGCCGACCGCCCCCAAACGCTGCAAGGTGGAAGTGCAAGATGATTTGCAACTGCGTAAATTAGGTCACAATGTGCGAGTACTTACATACATTTTGGTGAGATGTAAGAATGTTCAATATCAATTCTTCTCCACGATCATCCTTGTTTAACGTTTTTCGGGAACGGTCCGAATCACACCTTGGTGGGACTGCATCTTGTCGTGCTTGAAGATCTATTATTAGCCTATTGAATGGTATAGAACTAGGCATAATTTGGTCTGATATTTCAGTAAGGTGAATCTCGAATGACTGCGGTGGTTTTTCAATGTCCAGAGCTCCATTGGTCGAAATAGCCCGATGAATCTACCTTGTTCCAATAAGAGGCAATAACTCCGAGTAGCAATTTGAGGCTTATGGCAGCTCCACAGCATAACAGCAGTCGTCGGTGTCTCGGACAACGGAGATAGGTAGTGAGGACAAAGTATGTAAGACAACACATACAAAAAGTCCCATAGTCAGCTTAATTAATATAAGAGATAAATTGTATGCAAGACAGTTGTTCTGATACAACATACCACGGAAAGCGGCATGAATTCGCCTCTGGTGCCAATTTCCAATGGAAAAACGTATAACCGCCGATGGATACACCACGGTACTGTATGACCGCATGACACTATTTTGAGCCTGTGTAAACCCCGAGGCGGAGTTTCATCTCCATGGAAGAATAAAAGTTCCATCGCAAAGTGTTGCCGAGCGGAGGGTTCTGGTGCTACCCCATGTTGTTGGTTACATAACGTGGGACAGGAAATCGCCTATACAAGATAGTGTGGCCCACCGTCTCATGTAGGAGAAAAACTCTCCGTAGGTTATACTACGTACAAGTCGTCATAATGGACCAATGAGAGGGCAAACAAAGGAGAATTGGGTTGCATTAGTACGGAGAATTACTCCTTTTCTGTGTAATGCACGTGCGTAGAACGTTAGGCTGCAAAATCAGTGTGTGATTCCACAACGCTGGGCGTTGATCCAGTGGAGAAATACCACCAAGTGACAAATTAACCTGTGAAGAGCCGGGGTTTGTCTTTCAGGCCGGCAATGAGTGAGGCTTAGTATGTGCCGAGGGACGTTACATGGAGCATGGAGCAGTGGTGGGAAGTTGAGATTGCTCCCTGTTTGGGACAAAAGTGGTAGACAGATGCTATCCGAGGATTACAGCAACAATCAACAAGTTAGAAGAAGCATAGAAGTAATTGATGAAGAATTTGAATTTAAATCATGTATCTTAGTGGCAGCTATGCCCTATTTGTCTTATATATACATTATTGAGAAAGCGTTAAGAACATTATTTAGTAAGGACCAGAGTGTCCCGTAACATCATAGCGGTCGAGGTCCATGACCTTGGACCAAGCAGCAATGAAGTCGGTAACAAACTTGCTCTGTCCATCGGAAGAACCGTAGACCTCAGAGATGGCACGGAGCTCGGGGTGAGAGCCGAAGATGAGATCAGCACGGGAAGCAGTCCACTGAACCTTGCCGGCAGAGTTGGTGCTCTGGAAGAGCTCCTCGTTGGTGCCGTTGACGACGGACCAGGTGGCGTATGAGCCCAACAGGTTAACGAAGAAGTCGTTGGTGAGTGTGCCAGGGCGGGAGGTGAGGATACCGGTGGAGGAGCCATCGAAGTTGGCAGAGAGGGCACGGAAACCACCAATGAGGACAGTCAGCTCAGGAGGGCTCAGGGTCAGGAGAGCGGCCTTGTCAACCAGAAGCTCCTCAGTAAGGGATGAAGCAGTGCCGTGACCGAAGTTACGGAAACCATCAGCCTGGGGTTGGACTATAGCACAAAAATGGTCAGCATCCAATCATGCAGGCAACGCTATGATTACCGGAAGAGGATAGACTTACGGAAAGCGAAAGTGGAGACATCGGTCTGATCTTGGGTGGCATCAACACGACCAGGGGTGAAAGGCACGGTGACAGTGACCCCGGCAGCCTTGGCAGCCTTCTCAATGGCAGCACCACCACCGAGAACGATGAGATCAGCCAGAGAAACCTTCTTGCCGCTGGACTGGAACTTGGTCTGGACTCCCTTGAGCTGTAGGTGAAATCGTATTAGCAAACTGCTTGTTCAGCATCGATGGAAATAGTATCTTCACTTACAGCCTTGATGACAGCAGCCAGACGAGTGGGGTTGTTGGCGGCGAAAGAGACCTGGGGCTGGAGAGCAATGCGAGCTCCATTGGCACCACCACGCTTGTCAGAGATACGGAAGGTGGAAGCAGATCCCCAAGCAGTGGTGACAAGGTTGGAGATGTTGAGGCCGGGAGCAGCGAGAATCTGCGACTTCAGGGATGAGATATCAGAGGCGGCCAGAGTGGTGTAAGCGGGAGCGGGAAGAGGATCCTGCCAGATGAGAGGAGCCTGCTTGGGGATCTCAGGGCCAAGGTAGCGGGAGATGGGGCCCATGTCACGGTGGAGAAGCTTGTCTATATCGAACTCAGTTAGGCCTCCTGTCATTTCCCCAGATAAGTCAACAGGGAGGTTAGTCACTTACACCAGGCAAGACCGAACTTCTCGGTGAAGTAGTCAAAGTCGTTGAGGAAGGTCTTGGAGATGTTGTTGTAGACGGGGTCATCACGGAGACCAAGATCACTGGTAAGCATCGTAGGGCGACGGAACTTGCCAGGGATGAAGGGGTCGGGGTAGGAGGCGTTGGCATCGAGAGCCTCCCACTGAGGAGCACCATCGGGGGACTTGGTGAGGGTGAAGTTGTTGTTGAGCAGGGAGAAGAGGAACTCTGCCAGAATCATTAGCGTGTGTCCTAGTTGTCGATCACCAGAAGGGATGCTGCAAAATACTCACCGTTGGCCCACTTGGTGGGAGTACGAGACCAGATGACCTCGAGACCACTGGTGTAGGCATCATCAGCGTTACCAGTGCCAAAGCTGTTCTTCCAGCCAAGACCCTGGAGCTCAATGCCAGCAGCGTTGGGCTCGGGGCCGATGTTAGATCCGGCAACAGCACCGTGGGTCTTGCCGAAGGCGTGACCACCAGCAATCAGAGCAACGGTCTCTTCATCATCCATACCCATGCGGCCAAAGGTCTCACGGATATCAAGGGCAGAGGCCTTGGTGTCAGGGGTACCGTTGGGTCCGCGGGGGTCAACGTAGATGAGACCCATGCTGACGGCTCCAAGCGGGCTCTCGAGTTCATCCGCACGCGTAGTAAAGTCAGTGCTTCCGTTGTAACGGACCACGTTGTTGAGAGCCTCAGGGAACATCTCCTGCTCGCCACCCCAGTAGATGCCCTCGTCGGACTGCCAGGTATCCACACGTCCAAAGCCGAAGCCGTACGTGGGGAAGCCCATGTTCTCCATGGCAGTGTTACCGGCGAAGACAAACAGATCAGCCCAGGAGAGAGCAGCGCCATACTTTTGCTTGATGGGCCCTGTACCTGGTCAATACCATTGCTCAATTCGATCATTGCGTGCCGTTTCTGGCTTTAGCGTTGGGGATCAACTTACAAAGCAGGCGGCGAGCCTTGTCAAGGTTGGCATTGTCAGGCCAGCTGTTGAGGGGAGCAAAACGCTGCTGGCCCTGACCGGCACCTCCACGTCCATCAACGGCGCGGTAGGTACCAGCGTTGTGCCAAGCAAGACGGATGAAGAAGGGACCGTAGTTGCCAAAGTCGGCGGGCCACCAGTCCTGAGAGGTAGTCTGGACGGCGGTGATGTCCTTCTTCAGCTGGGTGACTGTTGTCCGTATATCAGCATGAGCACTAACTAGTAAGTTTAAGCATTGAAAGGAGCAATAAACTCACCATCGATCTTAGAGAAGGCGCTAGCATAGTCGAAGTCAGAGCCAAAGGGGTTGGACTTCTCAGAGAACTGGCGAAGAACAGCCAAGTTCAGCTCGCAAGGCCACCACTGCCTGCTTCGAGTGCCGCCACCAGCAACAGTGCTCTTGCGGGGGCAGGTTCCGAAATCAGGGCCATCGGGGCTGAATCTCGTCTCCAAGATGGACTCGGGGTGTTGAAAGCCACTGCGAGCAACGTGGACGTTGCTGTTGCCGTTGATGTGAGGGCAGCCAGCGGCAGAGGCCAGCGGCAGAGCGCCGACAATGGCCAAGATGTTCTTGAGAGGCATTGTCTAGATGGAGGAGAAGCAGAGCAGCCAAGATTGTTGGTCTGGTTGAGTGAACTGTGTTTAGTCGTGCCGATCATGTCCATATATATTTTTTTTCTCTTCTCCTTGCTTGCCCACTTGTTCTGCTTGCCATGCCATGCCCTCGTCCGTCTCTGCCCTCGCCGTGTCCTCGCCGAGGTATCCATACAAACGCATGACAAGGGCATGATTGCTGGCCCATTGGACTCATGCGGGCTTAAGGCGTCCGTGCCTGGCATCATGCAGCTCGATGTGACACCATCACCCACGACCCTGGGCTGTAAGATTACACGCCAGGCCACCCTGCGTGGTGCTAGAAGATTGACAAACTCGTGCAGAGATCCCCCCTCGATCTCACCCGAATTCTCCTTCCTAAACCGTTCCTTTGGCACCGTCACAGCTACAAACTAACACGCCGTTTCCGTGGCTCTACGGAAAGCGGTTCTCCGTCACTCCGCCACCTCCGCTAAGTGCCGGAATCTGCCAGATTTTCGGCCGTGGACGATGACTTTTCACAAAGACTAAGGGCGGAGATGTGTCCCTACGAGGCAAGTGGGCTCGGCTTTTCCTCCGCTACCCTGATTATCATTGCTTACCTTGCACCAAGACTATCTTGTCTATGGACTAGAGTTACACGGCTCCGTACATACTCGCACCTGTCCCATCTGGTTTTGGCTGTGCGAGGCCAAGCTGGCTGCCTTGCCGCCTCTTTTTTTTTCTGACCTACCCTGTCAACTGTTTCTGGTCCCAAGCCAGGATCAGGTATCCAAGCCCTGCATATTTGGCTCGATGTTACGGTGCCAGTCATCGCTCTTATATGCCAGCACGCGGAAAGTTTGCCCGCGCCGGCGGGTGAACCAAGCTGCCGCAGGCCCAATAAGAGCCCGCGGATTACATTCAATCACGCAGCACCGCGAATTTTCGTGGCATTGGGTTAGAGAGGGCCTCTGCTCAGCCGGCATTGAGACGCCTATTTTTAGCTTTGGTGTTGCTTAACCGAAAGAAAGCTAACCTGTGTATCACATCCTAGTTGCGCCAGAATGGAACGTGCACGATTCCCATTCGAGTATCAAGACCCAGTGAGGTGCCGAGGACAAGGGGGCTGGAAGGTATAACTTGACTAGCGGTATAGAAAAGGAACAATGGTATTTGTCGTGGTATCCGTTATGGTGTCATCTGTGCAAACCGTCGCCGAGTTATGCATCTTACATTCGCCTCTTCCGAGTCAAACATCTTGTGTGTTTGTACTTTGATAGAAACGTCGACTTTGACATCAATTGACTCGGTTGATTCCATCTGATCATGTTTGCGGGCGTCGGAATGGATGATCAGCTCATAGTGGTGCAACCGGGCATCATGAATCGTGAAGAAAGCCGGCCGGCTAGCTCGCCCGACTAGCCGACAATATCATGCCTTTTGTTTGTTAGTACATTCACGGGAGTTACCACTGAGCCAAGAACTGGAACTCTGTGCATCAATGAAAATGAATGCCGAAGCCTCCGCAGAGCCATTGCACCATGATCCGCACCCGTTATGTAAATAGACTCCACTGATTGGCCTTTGGGGGGCTTGGGGGGAAGTGTTGGGACGATAATTGCGGATGATGCTAATTGACTAATAGCATGATTTATCTCCGACGTTTGCGGGTGCACTGAAGAGTTAGGGGAAAATGTACAAGGATCCAATTGGGAAAAGAAAAAGAGAAGACCCAGATATACTTGCTGTAGTCTTACCGCACACAAAGAGAGCCAAGAGTAAGGCCAAGACCACACAAAGTGACAGCGAAAACAACGCAGGAAAAGATTAACAGTTTACGGAAACTTTATGTAGAAATCAGCCATATAACACCGAGGTGACAACGAAGCACTATAGGGGTTGAATCCTATATGCAGCTCTGGCAGCTCTCGGCGGCGCTTAGATATGGTGATGTGATAGCATATGCGACACGTTATTGGCCACAGGAGGTGAGATCTACCGGCGTGGGTGCAAATAAGGTTGTCGATTCGATTGCGCTGGTGCACTTCGCTTCGTATGGACTGTGACATATAACCACCATACAAAATGACCCTTGATGATGCATACTTTAAATTACACTCCACCACGCCTGACACCCAACGGCATGGCCAAGAACAAATACTGGCGGTTCCAAAGTAACCAAATTCTATAAGGTTAAATTAATGTCATGTTAATGGCTCATAGTTCAACTAACAAATTGTAGTAGACAATCCACTTCTGTCGCTATATCTATAAAAGAGACGGGGATTAACCCATGGTTTCATCTATACACAACTGCAAGCTCAATGTTTGATAACAAATATGCAACTTCTATTTCTCTCATCATTGATTCATTAATTTAGTATACAAAAATAGTGAAAGAACAACGGAATTTGACCCCAGGTATGCCATTTCAACCCCAACACATATTCCTTGACCACGATAAAGAAAGCCAAGATGCCGATCTAAACGGAAAAGAAGTGCAAAACAAGAAACACGAATAACCAGGAAGAAGTGAAGCCCATATACTTGAGAAGCCACTATAACTCCTCCTCGCACAGAACCTTGACCATCTCATCCAAATCACGGTGTTGAAGCGGCGGTCTGTTCCGCTCAAACCGGCCGCGATTCCTCATCATCCAGCCAGCATTAAAACCTGCCTTAATCTGGAGCCAGTGGAGGAAATGGAACACTGTGTTTTGTCTCGAGGCGTCCCAATCGCACTCATCCATGTCTCGCACCTCGACGTATCGCTTGTTAAGGCCCTGGAATACCAATGGCTTTGGCTTCTCTTGTTCGTCGGCAGTGTCGTCCTCGGAATGCATGAAGTTGGGCCATGGCTTGTCTCTCCTCTGAATGTTACGGTCGATGATCCAAAATTGGCAACCAGGGGGCATCTTCCCCTCTGCCATTGCCCAGAGAGTCCGGATGAAACACCCCCGGGGGCTGTTCTCCAAGTATGGCACGACACTACCAGTTTCCCATGGGATCAACCAATTTGTATCGTATTCTATCGCCGTATTCGTGAGTTGTGTTACACTCAAATGCCCCGGGAGCCTATAAAAGGGTATTATGTACCATTTACATGGATCCCGAGCCCGGTCTAGTTGTATGCAAAAGAGATCTTGCGCTGGTGAGACCTTGAACTGACATTCTTCCATATCCCGTTTGAACTGGCAAGAAACAAATTGGCTGGTCCTTATTGATCCCGAGGTCAGATTCAAATGTTCACCAAGTCGTTTATATCGTTTAGTGATGATGTCGCGAGATTCCCAGCACATTGTCCAGAGAGCGACATCTCTGACATATGCCGATGGGTTACCCACAAACCAATCTTGAGCGGAACTCGGGCTAGCTTGGGATTTGGGTGCCGTAAGATCGAACCCATAGACATCCTCGATATCGAGAGTAGAGTGACCGACAATGCGGCCATTTCTTCTGGGGCCCTTGGAAATTGCAAAGAAGTGGGCACCTCTCTGGAAATCTCGAATGGTGGCTTCTTGAATCTTGATTCTGAGTTCGGGAGGAAGTCGAATGAATGGAAAAGAGGTATCAAGATGACCCTCGGTACCATCTTTGGTCGAGATGGAAGTATCGTTAGACATTGTCAGATGTATTCTATAGGCGTCGTTAGTACAAAACAAGTTTATGACGGGAGAGAAACACTAGTAATTAAACAATCACATGAGAAGCACTGACTGGATATCGAGAATAGAATAGACAAATATAGATTGCAAGCGTTGCGGTGCAGTACAATGGGATTTAGGACCTGTCTAAGAAGATTATTAGTACTTTTTCATCGTTCTCATAGGTAGAATGCTTCATTCTAGTACGTACTTGTACTGAAATAGAGAGTAAAATGATATCCACTGACAACAATGTGTAAAGTAGATGTAGATAAACAGTGAGTAGCAGTTCAAAGATGGCTGGTTTGGGAGAAGTTGAAAGATGGGCATCTGGGATTTTCGAAGAACGGTGCTCCCGTGGATTTATATACCTAGTAGATATAATAGAAGCCTTATACTTTATAATAGAAGCCTTATACTTTTGCATGATTGACTTCGAAACCAGGTAAACAACATATATGGCCAAGGCTTGGCTGATACTTTCGATGGTGTACCCTCTTTGAATGCTGAGGAAATTCCCGAGCGGTTGCTTGAGAGACAAGCCACCTTGTTGATAAACTCTACCATGTCGCCAAAACAACTTACCTTATACTTTGAGAACATCGGGTGTGTCTACTAGACGTACCACTGTCTTGGACCGTTCGAAACATTGAGATGTAGATTTTATCTGCATTTTCTTAAGGTTATACATATTTCGGGGAAAACATCCGCGTATCATGTCAACTATACCTCCATTGATGTGTTCAACCATTCTATCCAATTCTACCCAATTTAAGTGCAAGCTTCGACCACAAGACCAACATGTATCTAGCCAAGAAAAGCAAAAAACATTAAGAAACCGAATTATGAATCAGATGGCAGGAAAAGGGGAGCGAGAAATACCAAAGCCTTTATCGGACCATTCATGTCGGCGAAAGGCTGTGATAAGCACATGCAGTCGTAAGTTTTTGAGCCAGCAGATACGTCAGCCTTGTCGAACCTGTGCTTGCCTATATCGTAAAACATACTCAATTCGTTTTTGGTATGCGTCTTTACTTGTCATCTTTCGCCGTTGTAAACATCAAATACTGCTGCCAGTGTAGCGAGGCTCTGGATACCATGTATGTGTAGTTTGCCTCAAATTTGGAGAATAGGAACACCAAGAGCCTCGATTATCGCATCTAGCACATTAAACACAAAGGATTGAGTATTAGCGGCATGAAAATGCTGTAGTCAAAACGACAGAATCAAAAATTAGATAATTAGAGCCCTTTAGCAGACTCTTGAGGCTTATCAAGCAAGGCTTGAGATCACGCACCAACACCAATGCATCTCCTGCATGTAGTCAGCCAATAGCATGCAATACTTGGGACTTTCCATGGGGGAGCAGCTTTTACTGAAAATTGCTCGATTGTCGGCAAAATAAATTTTGAACGTTATTCACGTATCTACTACTGCTCCAATCTGTGGCGTGTGATATCAGATTTCGTGTTTGCCAAAAGTTTTCAAAACAGCAAGCTTGATAACGCGTTCTATCTTGCATCTTTACACTACTAAATTTCCGAAACTCTGATGTTAACGTGAATACGGACGCGTCAGGCGCGTATCCATCTTAACGCTTCGAAAACTACGCGATGCAAAGCACTTCACCACGACCATCTCCCAATTGCCGCTCAGATGACTTGGGGTTGACTCCCCGCACGAGTCATCAAGTTCAAACAGAGGTACCGGGACATCATAGACCAGTCAACCGCGAAGAATTCAAGATTGCCATCATCTGCGCACTGCCGTTAGAATACGATGCGATGTGTTTAGTATTTGACGAATTTTGGGACGAAGATGGGGATCCGTATGGAACAGCGCCCGGCGATGCCAACGCGTACACAACTGGTCGAATCGGGGACCGGAATGTTGTTTTGGCTCTTCTCCAACGGATGGGGAAGACCAGTGCAGCATCTGCGGTGGCTAGTATGAAACTGAGTTATACAGGACTGCGCCAAGCGCTTCTCGTGGGTATATGTGGTGGTGTTCCTAAAACTCAGAACGGATCCGACATCATGTTGGGAGACGTGATCATAAGTAGAACAATTGTCCAGTACGATTTTGGCAAGAGATAGCCTGACCGATTTATCCGAAAATACACAACCACGGAGGCACAGAGCAACGACTTTCGAGGATTTGCGGTCATGGCCGAGACAATGCGAGGCCGGAACAAGCTCCGTCAAGCAGCATCCAAGTTACTAAACCGACTGCAAGACAATGCCAATAGGGGTGGTTGCGGAACAAAATATGCGTATCCTGGGTTGGCAAGAGACAAGTTGTTTGAGCCAAACTATCGACACAAACACCATGAGTCGCCTAGCTGTGTATGCAAGGGGTGCCATGACATGACGTCTCCGGTTTGTGATGAAGCCCTTACTGCTTCTTGCAGCGAGCTTGGATGTAGTAGCAAGTTTCTAGTATCGAGAGCTAGGTCGCTACAAAGCCAAGGACAACAGCAAGATCTGAGTACATCAAATACAGCGCAGATGCTGACAATACATACCGGGTCCATTGCTTCAGGTGACACGGTCATGAAGTCTGGAGTGGATCGGGATATAATAGCCCAGAAAGACGGAATCATTGCATTTGAAATGGAAGCAGCTGGAATTTGGGATGAAATTTCATGTCTCGTCATCAAAAGTGTGAGCGACTATGCTGATAGCCATGAACACGGCGAATGGCAAAGTTTTGCAGCGGCCGCAGCGGCAGCTACCACGAGTGCGCTTCTCATGGCCTACTCAGAGAAACGAAGAGCTCGGCTTGGTCAGTTTTCTCACCGCCAATTCATTTCTTCATAGTCATATCGTCCTGGGAATTAGCTAATGGACAACTGTAAGCAGAAAATGAGACGTTGACTGACTTCCTTCATGCTCTCAGTCCGGGTGATCGAGAGAGAGCATTAACTTTCATTCACTTCGCATTCGGACAGCAGCCACAGCTGATGAAACAAGTTCCGCTTACTGAAGTCTTAGTTATTGATGCTAGGGGGTGCAATCTACCATTCTATTTGGAGACCATTTCGTCAAAGGAGGTTCGGAATTCTATTCACTTATTTGTATGTTGAACATCTAGCTGAGATGTGACTAGTCATTCCGTTTCATTTTAAAGAATCGATTCGTGGATATCAGAACTCGGAAAATTGACAAGGGAGATTGGTTCCTAGAGGACCAGAAGAACAAAGTTCAAATAGACTTGTCTCAGCCTTGGCTCTCAGTTATCAAGGTGTGTTGAAGGCCAATAAGTGCATCAGTTCAATTAACCAAAGTATGTGGGCAGCCATTTTCAGTGCTGCAGATGCGCATGGTGTTTGCTAGACGAAATGATTGCCTCAAAGAATGCCCATCATGCCGCTCCAAAGGCTTCAGACCAGTATCACACGAAATTCAGTGGTATGTCTCCTCAATTTCATCAGCTAAATGCTTTAGCCATACGTGACACACACCAATTCAACCTCTTTCACATCAATAGAAGCTTATGTCTAACCAATTCACAGTCATGTCTGCGGCTTAAATTGCCGTCGAATAGAAATAGTTCAAGATATCGAAGAAGCAATGTTTACATACTTCTTGACTTCAATAATTACCAAAAGACACAATGATATAGTTGATGAGGCTCACCTACTACCTCTGTCGTCGCAGTCTCGAAAGCTTAAAGACCCAATAGCTTTCGATGATGAAATTAGCAGATACAAGCACATTCAGCTGGTGGATGTAAACTTCCGCAGCTTGCTCAGTGTGAGAGACTTCCCTGGAATTACGGCATCTACGACTCGAATTGAGAATACACATCATATGAATCTCCTCACTGACATATAATTTGACAATTAGATTCTTACAGAGCAAGAGGGCATGAACCTACTCATGTCTGTTGATTCTATCGCAACTCGCCCCAGTGAAGAATGGTACAACATCGTTAAACCAAGCTGGATAACAAGCCGACACACTTTCAAAGATATAAATTATCTGATACAAAAATATGGTCTTCTGGAAATAATGATGGATAATAGAATTATGGACAGACCTGAAATAGCCACAAGGGCAACCCGGCCGGACCAACCCTCCTCTTCAGTAATACGAGATATAATGGAAGTAGAGCATTTCCGAGAGATGAATAACGCAGCTAAACTTCAGTTACGCGAAGCTGTAACTCAACTAACCAATCTTTTGCCTAATACACAAGAAGAGGATGGTTTGACAGAGAGAATCTACGATTTGTGTGAATGGATGTTGTTTTTTGACAAGCTATGGACGGAAGCGTTCGAACACGTGTTGAGAAAGGAGACAAGGGTGCTGTATTTGCAAACAGAGAGGAAACTGAGAAATGTACAGCACACATGAATTGTCATGATACTGCACTTATATGGAATAGCTGTCTTATTATTCTTGTGTATAAACATATTGGTGTTGCGGTTGCTATTCGTCTTTAATTGCAAGCCGCTAGGAGAGTAGTATTGCTAGAAAAACGTAATGGGAGGCAAGCAATTCGAAACTTCAATGGCTGCCCTCCAATAATTAACTGTCAATTATAGACATTAGATACCGTGTTTGTGATCTACTTCCGATGAAGAAGGTTAATATTTTGCTTATATGGTTACTTACGGCGAGGGTGTATAAGAAGCTGCAGATGCCAAAGGGTAAAGCAGACCCCGATATCGATTTGGTGTGTTAGCCTATACATTGAAAGTTCTGGTGATGGTACTTTCTAAATAAACATGTTTGCGGACAGGGTGTTTAATACGTCAATTTCCAGATTGGAATATATACTACACATTGTTTTACACAGCCGCCTGTAACATCAGTATTTTCCATGTTTTCCTAAAGCTTCATATTGTAATACAGTCTACGAACCATTACGCCAGACATGGCAAAACATTTGGTAAATCACCTTAATTCTAGCAATCATAATAGTGCAACTGATTAGCCATAAGAATTTTTAGCCGTTACGGGGGGGTGGATCGTAATATAATGTAGTTTTCCGGTATATGTTCCACATTCTTATCATTACTCAGCTATCATTTATAGTATCAAGGCACGTAATATTATAAGTCGCTGGAATATAATATTAATAACTATGTAAATGCTTCAGTTATGAAAGAAACATCGGTCATGATCGGTCTTGTTAACTCAAAGAGTCAAATTCCGGGAAGCTCGACTTTAACATTTTAAAACAGAAGGATTTTATAATACTATAGCTACCATAGGACAACTGACTCCCCTCTATTTTCTGATCAATATGAACCCCCCTTTAGAAATGATCCCGCTTTGATGTTATGACTATGTATCTCTACCTCTAAAGACGGATGTCCATGATATGCTTATCTAGGTTCTGAAGTAACACACTTAAAAGTTGACACTTGGTGCAGCTACGAGCGAAAGGGTGCCCTTTATTCCCTATAGAATATATAAAATAAACGTCCTGTTCAGTGTTGCTTTGAATTTCTCCTTTAAATGCATCATAATCTTCTGAGATATCAATTTCTCGGCCCTCTTGTATCCAGACTCGTTGACTGTGATGGGTAATGGCGCTTAATGACATCTGAAAGCTTGTCTAAATAATTTCAACGCCTTGACACAACGACTGATCCCAAGCCTCCCCATACATGATTCCATGGACATAGCACGGCCCTACCAACTGCTTTGTGCCCTGCCCTGTTCTAGGCCGCACGACAAAAGGGAACTTGCCGCCTTCATATAAGCTGATCTGATCCCCCACACTGCTCTGGCGCGGAACAACAGCCAGATAACCCTTCTTGGTCCTCGCTAAGCGGCGATACAGTGTGGTTTCGGTCCCTGTTGCGTACAACCTATCGGCGTCGGCACTCATGGCTGAGCCTACGCCCGCGGCTGCGACAAGCGACTTGTAAAACCCACCCTTCATACCCAGGTATTTGAAGCCAGACATGAATCGAGGCCCACGAAGACTCTTTTGCCATTTCCTGAACCCCTCTACCGCAAGCTCGGGGCTCTCGACGTTGCCAGTGCACATTGTTATGGCGAACACCATCTCCTGTGTTTCACCAGTCGGGTAGGCTGTGTATCTTTTAGACATTGCAAGCTGCTCCCATTTGATTAGTGTGTCGAAATAGGTACCGAGGCCCAACAAAATTGCTTTCCAAAAGTTCTTGAAATCTGCCACTGACGAGGTCATGCTGGCAAGATCCACGTAGTCCATCTTGGGGACAGTAAGGATATCCTCCAGCTCCACGATCTGATCAAAGTCATATCCCGATAAGCAAAGCGTCTCGCCGTCGTCTTTGAGAACTGGAATCCACTGCTGAGACTGTGAAGCACTGACGGGCCGTGCTTGTGGCGCATAGTCTTTCATCTCTTCCGAGTTCAGGTCAAGGATGACAGGGGCAGGAGATGGCAAATGACTCCAGTCCGGTACCCAGGACGGCAGATTCAGAGGCGACGATGTTGCGTGATCGAGAACAAGAGCATCCAGATTCTTCATCTGGGACATGACAGCCATGGCAGCCTTCTTGTAGCACTCTTCCGCCGACAGGGTATAGTCGGGCGTTATGCCATATTCCTGGGCTGCGTTGCCTTTAACAAGGCCAAGAATGGAGTATACCTTGTCTCGCGAATCCGTCGCAGCGAGCGGCAGCGCCTTTCGAAGAAGCCAAAGCAAACTCATGCCCTGCTGTGTCGGATCCGCATTCAACATCTTGCTTTTGACTAGCATCATCAAGATCAGGCCGCCTCTGACAATCCGATCGGGCCTTCCCTCAAGTCCCTTTGCCCCCATGATAATGGAGATTGTGAACCCCAGGTAGAACTGGAGCCAGTCAATCGATTTGTTGCCGCACTGCACCGATGCTTTTTGGGCCAGACAGGCCTCTTGGAGCACCCAACAGCGGCTGAACCAAGGGCGCGATAGCAGTCGGAAAAAAGCTGTGATCTCTTCGGAAGTAGCATCTGATTCGTCGTCTGATTCTGCGTCGTCGGTCGCGTCCACTTGCTTGTCAGATGCAGCCGAAGACTGCGCGGTCGTGCCAGATATGGCGGCATCGCTGTTGGCTTCACCGATGCCCGTCGTACTTTTGGCCAGCTCACGGCGCCTTTGGCCTGCTGCAAGCCTCTGCTTTATCAGCTCCTTCTTATTGGGACCGTAAATGTCTTCATTCCCGATGAGTTCGTCAAACTCGAGAAGCTCCAGTCTCTTCTCAATCATGCGCTCGCACAACGGGAAAACCAAGTCACTATCTTCTCCCGCCTCTCCTAGCCAGATCACAACATGACGAGCCTTTCGATATATGTCTTTCATGATGCTGACTTGATGGTTTCGTTCAGGGATATTGTCCTGATTGATGCAGATCGCATCGATCCACAAAGTTCGCTCCTCTTCGGCCTGGCGTAGATGGCGCAGCGCAGACTCCAAGTTCTTGGTGACGGGGAAAGGCACTCCATCACAGAAGATGAGCAACTTGTCCGTGGCGTCTCCCCAGCAGTAAGACAGCGCTTCAAAGGACGGGTCATCACTGAGCTTGGCAACTGACAAGCTGATGTGGATAGGCTCAGAGGGATCTTGGCTAGGTCTCAAAGTCAAAAGTCGGATACGATGATCGTCTCCTTGACTGTCTACTGCCTCATACGCGATGCCAAACGCTGCATGCGACATCGTGTCGTTGTTGATTGAGAGTTGCGGGGAAGACGTTGGTGCCTGGCGAACGCAGGGAGATGGTGCGTGCTAGCAGTTTTTTATCATGAATCCTTCGAGCATGGTGACACGGCCATTGGTTGTGTGATGCCCAGGCCATTGACATGCATTTTCCTGTCATAGCCTTCTGCGTACAGCCTCACTTCATTCTCCGATAGCAGGTGATCCTACATGTACCAAGCAATTTTGTCTGGGAACATCCGATTTTACAGCCTACCATCACTCCGTTCCTACATCAATTTTTAAAACGCCGAGTAGGGTAGCCGGACCGCTGGTATGGGGCTCTTGGAGCCTACATGTCTACATATACCCGGAAGCTTGCACCATTGGCTTCGTGCAGTTTTGAAATGCCCAAGATCGCTCAATATTATCAATGCGCTCTGTGTATGTGACACTACCTAATTCACGCGTGTTGCGGTTAATGGAGTCGAGAGCAGAAGCGGCCGCGAAACTCGCTGATGTATGGGGATTCATAATATAATGTAATTTTCACTCCATAGGTACGCTTGAATCGATTGTATACATTTGGCATTGAATGAGGTTATTAACGATTATTAACCCCGGAGAGATTTATCAGATTGCCGGTTCGGGTCTAAATTACATACCTCCGATGGCTCGGCACCGGCACGGACTGCGGATACCACATGGGTTCAATTGTTGGAATAAAACCTCCACATACGTGTGTTGCATCTCAGAATGCCTACATCATCGCCATCTTTTCCGTGACAAGCTCATTGTTTAGAAGAGTTATACAGCGATACGAGTTATCAGAACGACTCACTACCCTCTAATAGTCTACACATGAGACAATGTCTCATACGTTTTGGTGCTAATAGCCGCAGCTAACCGTCAGATAAGCAACGATGCCATGGATATTTCTCAGTCCTGGACAAGGCCAATCACAAAGATCTCCATCAACCTCAAAGTTCTATCAATAACAATTCAAAATATATGCATCCTGGACTTGCAAGAGATCACCTTTTGAAGCCAAACTATGAACATAAACACCATAAATTGCCTCGCTGCATATGCAGCAAGTGCTATGACATAATGTCTCCAGTCTGTGATCTATACTGCTTCTTACAGCGAGCTCGGATATACCGAGAGGTAGAACGGGAAATAGCCAAGCCCAGCAGCAGGATAAAGATTCATCAATTATTTGCTTATAAAATATAAATAATACTTACTTTTTAAACTCTTTATTATAAATGAAATTACTTATTTTACGAATTCACGAAAGTATTAGCACAATCTGTCGGTCGGACCCTCTACTCTATGGACTGAATACGTAGAGTCATCGACTGTATTACAGAATAACGAGATCCTGATTGACAGGACTATTACACAGGATGACAAACTATAAGAATTGGATCATCACTGTGTTTTGAGCTGCAAAGAAATACTTGTACATCTATTGTTCTTGCTGCGTCTTCTTCACCATAAGTAGCACGATGGCCACTCCTCCTCTCAGTATCTCTTCACCTGGCTCTACACCTACATCATGCAGCAGACTCTCTATCTTTCTTCTTAGATTTCTGACTATATCCTTTTCTGTGTCGGCCAGATCAGGATGGTCTTCTCTCCATCTTGTCACTGTGCTATGTGTACCTAAAAGCTTTTCAAATTCTCCAGGCGTCATCATCCTCCTTGTACCGAAATCTGCGCCCTGCGCATCTTGTTCGTATACTCTATGCCTGTTCCATACTTCGCGAACAAAACTTTCTTGATCAAAGGCCTTGACTGGGTTATCAAGGGTCCAAGGTAGTGGTAGGTCGGCGTAAAGGTCGCGCGCCAAGATACCTCCCTGCCTCTCGTATGGCAGCAGCTCACTGTGAAATGCTTCCAAGGCTGCTTTAATGGCTGATCCGTTTGGTGTCTGAGTAGGATCTATAGACATTCCAGTTCTTGCCCACAACGCAACAGTACCACCAGGCTTTAAGATACGCGACGCCCTCAACCAGAAGCGTTCCAGGTCGAACCAGTGAGCAGCCGTCGCAGCCGTGAGCAGATCAACGCTATTTTCTGCGATAGGGGGCTCTAGATCAGTGCCAAGGTCTTCAGCAGCCGATACATCAAATCGCACGGGCGAGAGCGCCGATTTAGCAGAAGCTCGCGCGATCCCAATCATCCCCTCCGAAGGGTCCAGGCCGATGGCTTCAGAAAAATACTGGGCCAAATCGCAAGTAGCTTGACCTGTTCCGCAACCCACATCAACGAAAGTAACAAGCTCGCCTCCGGTAGATTTGTGATGATCAATGATAAATTTGAAAAGCGCTGGAGAGTATCCTGGACGGTCAGCGGCATATAGCTCGCCCTGTTTTTGGGTGTATGCGCGGAAGGTTTCCTCGTTAGTTGCCATATTGGAAATATTCTTCTTTTGCCCTTTCTCTTAATGGTAGAGAGATTCGTGACAGGAGAGGAAAAGTGACACGGACGGGCAACTAAACACCCAAAAGTTTAGATTCTCAAGTATGAGTAGTGAAGGAAAAGGTGAAGTATTGGGGCAAGGCTATACATAGTTACCAGGGATTTCCTGGCGCGCCATTTCTGGCTTCAATGTTGACATGGCTCAACTCCGAACTCCGAGCTCCGGACGCAACGGGGTTACGAGACGGCTGGGTTAAGCCGCAACCACTTGAAGCGATACCTGAGGAACACTTGTTTTTGCGAGAATGTCTTCTAAGAAAGGGTAGAGTGAGTGAGAGCCTCCGCAATAAGAGAGTTAAATGCTTTATATATGTGTATGCGTCTTATATATATAACCAACATCGGATACCTTCAAGTAGGTCCCAGGATAGAATAGCCTAGCAGCCTCAAAGATTGACTAAATGCACCAATATCAGCTTTTTTCTTATAAGCGACGATAGCAATGCGTCAGTGACACAAGTTTCATAATATAACATACATGATTAGTTCTCAAATTGAAAACGTTAGTTGAACTACAGTTCTCATGTTGTTTAAAATGGCAACCAGTGGCATGCTTTCTCATAGCCATGTGATATGCGTTTCTGTTTGACATATAAAGGAAGACCTACTATATTAACAGTCAATATTGCTTCAATGGTCTGCAGAAAACTCTATCCGAAAGTGTCTCACCCGCTCATGTGAGGGGACTTATGAAGGGGCAAAGGTTCTAGCTCAGCCAGCCATTGTATTGCTCAGCCAGCCACTCAATATTGCCCAGAGAGCCGTTGACGGCCGCAGCCTGACTGGCCCTGAGACAACGACCTAAGTGTAACCATTCAGCTTCAAAATATATGCCGCCGTTACATTTGATCGACAAAGCATCTCCTATTGGAGACCATGTAAGCCAATCAGCGTTCGCCTTCGGCCGCTCTTACGGGTAGGGGCATGGGACATCGGCTAAGACAAAAGATCTCGAGTTACGTATGTGATAATTTCGAAGCCAAATGATGTCTTGATTTTTCGTCTTTAGTAAGAGTTTCGATTCTGCCGTAATAGTGAACCTCTGCGAAAAGCATGTATATATACCGAGCCAAACCTCCTTCATCCAGCAACAGAAACTAAACAACTTCTACATTATTGAAAGCATCTTCTCAAAGCGTCTCAATCTTATAGAAATCATGCACTTCAACAACTTCTTTACTTCCATTGGGGTCATGGTTTTACTGCCAGCCTTTGCTCTGGTGATGGCCGACGACTGCAAGATACAACCGCCATCAACTGAGCACTTTGACATCCCACTCGACTTTTGTTATTTCCACGACTTTGGCATCGTAGATGTCCGAGTCGAAATACCAGGCGCCAATCTCAGGCCCAAAGACAAGGCCGATCACCTGGAGCTTCCCGCTCACGTCAAGGCAAATGCTAGCCCCATTCATCTGGATGAGACGTATGAAGTCAACATTTACTTCAAAAATGACTGGACGGATGCCCATCGTTGGGAGGTCAATATTCCTGTTATCGCGTCACTCTTCGTTGACCTACAGACGCGAATTGATCGCTCAAATTGCAAGCTTGGGTTGAAACTTCACTTGACAGGCAAGGGTATCTTGGGGAGACTGGAGGAGAGTATCCCCCTAACGGAAATTGATAATGATGGTATCAAGTTTCTCGCACAAAGTATGGGGCTTTGTTAAGATTAGGTAAATTTCAGGATGTTAAAGTGACTCAATTCTATTCTAAAATAATTAGTAGGTGTCGGGTTGAAGGGAGGATTGGGCAGCTTAAACTAGGGTCTGTTCTCTATCTTATCACGCGGGTATTCAACATATAACGATCTTTTGTTTTCTCATATTACTCGAATGCAATAAATTCCCTCTTAGAAACCTCACTTCCCTATAAAGGTATATGTAGTCTTATTGTATTAGTCTGAGCTAAGGTAACCCTGTTTCGCCCTTTATTCAGCTCACTCGCATCTAGCACCATTTCTTAGGCTTCCAATTCGGGATAACAACGCTTCCATCATTCTGAAGCATATTCAGGGTGCCTTGCTGCCTCCAAGCATGGATAAAGTATGCCGTATTGTGTTCCTTCAGGAATGCGCAGTTTGCGTCGACCGTCTTCCAGAACTTAGTATAATCAGCAACGCTTACTTCTGCAACGGCAAAACCGGTGATGTAGCCGCCAGCGTGCAAAACATTATAGCCTGTAGCCCACATCATCTGTAAAAGCGAAATACAATTAGCGTCTGCAATAACTTCGCCACAGCAATGCCTGTAATTACCTCTGAGATGATGAGTGGAAACTGGGGGAGGTATTTCTTATACCACAAGACCTGATTGGCGGTATAAGTCCAAGCATCGTCGACCTGGATGTTGTGGTAATAAGCCATGACATGGGCGTGAATGAAGTCTAACACTGGCTCAAGCGCCTTTCCCACCACGCCCAATCCAACACCCAGCCCATCAGAACCAGGTGCACCGCTCATCAAATTTGGTCTATCCCAATCTTCACTAATTCCCGCTGGAATGCCATGCTTGTTCATCTCTTTGCGGAAATTGGACATGCCCATAGTCAAATTCGTCAGGCTGGCCGGCGCAGATGCATTGCCGCTGCTGCCAGCCGCACACATGTCGCAATCTCCAACTGGCTCATTGAGATATTCGGCGGCATAGATGACGTATGGTGCAATTTTTGAATATTTGCTGTTGGATAGAGTTTCGAAGAGTGTCGTTTCCAGTACTTTTTCCCAAGAGAGCTGTGGCTCTGGTTAGCCGAAACTTGAAGAGACGCATAAAACTCATTGTTATTGAAGAGACTCGCATCATTGCCACTAATTGGGAATGCCACTTGAACCACAACTCCCATGTTGTTCAAAATAGCAGCCTCTAGCACATTCTCCCACAGCTGTGTGGTGTAGCTTTCCGGAATGTACATGCGAATCATTGTGGCGCCAAATTGGCGCTTCATCTGCTGCATGTGAGAGCTAATACTTGCAACCTCAAAGTCTTCATTGGTGAACTGAAAGGGGAACGAAAAGCCGAGGAATCCATAAAAATCAGATTGCGGACACCACCATTCTTCTCTCGAAACGCGGGGAGGCTGCAGATCTGCATTGAGTCTCGCCTGGCTGCCGAATGGAAAACAATTTGGATTTGGCGCTGAGCGCTGGGATACACGAGCAAGGCCGCTTACTCCAGACAGGAGCGCTGCGAGAGCGGCGAAGCTCAGCAAAACAGGCTTCATGGTGTTGTGCACTGGATATTGGAGTAGGTAGAGATATCCTTTGCTGCTAACATTTCACTAAGAAACTCCATTACGAGAGAGGGTGACTTGGACTTTTATGTTTTCTGCGGATTCGTGTACCAACAGGGCAAACGCGCGAGAGTGGAAACGGTGAGGCCATCGGCACGGCGACGATACGTTACTTGGTATGGCCCCATTTACTAATTAGTTATCCAGTGCCATTTAACTGCATGACAAGATCTCTACATCCCCAGATTTTCGTATCGTAGAGGCGTTGGCTCTCTTAAATTCTGTAGAATCCGGGGACCCCATATTTGGGCGTTCTTAATATTCGGCATCTCGGCATCCTCTTCGGGCCTACTCACTTTAGTTCACATATAACCCCTGCTTTGCTTTCGATTTCTCTACAATTTGTCTAAACATCCAAATTAGCGCTACTTGAGCATATGGGGGAGATGGTGATCTTGCGTCCAATGCGGAGAGGATACCGTGAAAAGCATGAGTTCACCTTGTTTGCAATTCTAACCAGTAGGCCGTTGCCTTCTACTTGGCGCCATTCTCGTAACTATGGAGTCTTCGTTCAATCTCATGGATAGAGATATTGAAACGTGTAAACAGAATACCGGTCGGGGTTTCGGAAGCGGTGAGAGAAGTCAACAGATAAATACTCTACTTACATAACTCAGGCGCTGCAACCCATGCCAATTCACTCCATGAGCTACCGAAACAAAAACAGGAATATGGAATAATTCACAATTTCAAGCTATGAGAAGAAAGTAAATAAGTAAAACGCTATGTTGGTATATATGAACAAAGATAACCTTCATCTCCGCCTCTTCAAAACTCCTCTAGTAGTGCACCCCAAGTCTCACAGGCTGCACTTGGTCCACGACGGCAAGACCCAACGTTTTCCTCGTGTTCAAGCTCAACTCAGAGTTCTGAGCTCGAAGAGGGCCTATAGCAATATCCGGGTCACTGCTGTCAACTCTGGCATATCCATTCTTGGGCACCACAGTCTCTCCCGAAACCTTGGGCTCTCCATCAACCAGCTCGCCATACTTCACCTTCCTGCCACCGAGAAGATCCAAAATCTGGTCCGCCGAACTATTCGAAGATCCATGATTCAGCAACGGCGCACCCATGGCCTTTGCAATCTCAAAAGGATCCAGAGAAACCTCTCGACCGAGCTTCTGCCAGCCCCAGATGAGGTAGAGGATAATCAAGAGCTGGAAGAACATGCATCCAACCGCAATGCCAAAGAAGTTCCAGTGTGCCCTGTAAACTATTCCGACTCTCGACACGAGGGCATCTGTTGGCTTGATCGGGAGTGGCCCCGCGTTGGGCAAGTGTATCGCGGCAAGGGCACTGCGGAACATGAGCTCGCGGACGTTGTTGATCATGTCTTCCCTAGGATCCGACCATGACATGGTACAGTTGCCGTAGTCTTCAATCTCGGATGAAAGAAATGTGCTTGCTGCCTGTCCAAACGCAGTCACCAGATACGGTATAGCACTCATGCCTCCGATCGCGAGCGTCGTGTTCGAGTTGTACTGCGCCTGCAAAACAGAGGCGATGCCTCCAAACATGGTCAAGAATCCTCCAGCCCCGACGCTGCCCGAACCCAGTTGTTGCCAGTCGGTAAATTTGGTGATGCTAATCGTCGTGTTCTGATCGATACTCCAAGGCTGCAGCGTGACACTTCCGTTTGTAATAGTAACTGTGTAATCGACGGCGGCGGCTCGTAGAGTGCAATTATGTTGCGTCAACTTTCCTTTGCACGTGGGTTCGGGCTTATACAGGACGGAGAGGTTCATATGATTGAGGGCATTCACATCCTGCGATGGATTCCAATCGACACTCGTTCGAAACGTCGTGAGCTTGTCACCTCTGGCTGACGCAAAAGTGCTAAAGTCGTAGTCGAATGTGCTGTCTTTGCAGTCGACATCGAAGCCCGGCGCAGCGATATGGAACTCGCAAGTCTTGTTGATACAGCTAGATGGCATCGTGATAATGCTATGATTCGAATACTCCTTGAATACCTTTGCAAATGCCGGCATCAGCAACGCGGTTTGGGTTCCACCACCTGCCCAGCCGCTAAAGTTGGACGGCAGCGTCGTGTTGAGTACGGGTATATCGACCTGATCCCGGTACGGCCCAATCGTCTTGCTCGTTGTGTCCGAAGCCTTTTGCAGCACAGCACCGACAGCAATGCTCACGATAAGAGCGACGAGGGATGAAATGGTGATCATGTTGAACAGGGTCGGTCTGAAGATGCCGACCAGCAGGTTACCTTTGACCTCGAGGTCATAGTGAAGCTCCTTGATCTTCGTCCCCCGGAGAGCCTTGAGCCACCACGAGATGGCGAATCCTTCCGAGTTTGCTACCGACAGGAACAGAACAGCAATAGCGCCCATAAGAGACAGTAAAACGGGAACGGTAAAGTATTTGTTGTGCGTCGGCCACTGGTTTGTTTCTTGATCTTCAGACAGGGCGAGGACGAGGGCCATCATGCCGCACGTCACCATGAATCCTATGACGGAGCCGACCGTCCTCCATGGGATTCTCTTCCACACGCCCGGCTGCCATTGAATTCCGTCAATCGACATTGTGGGATCCGTTCTCGAATATGTGTAGTACGTGTCAGCCATGATGGAAGGGCGAGCCTCGCGGCATGTCAACTTATGTATACACGCAAGTGAAGGAGGCCTGTATCAGGGGTCGGGCTTTCAGCTTATACCTATCACTATTCAGAAAAGAAAAGGAAGAGAAAACAAAACAAGGTGTGAGGCAGGGAGATCCATTATTAGGACTCCAGCTGCCACATGGGAGTCTCCCGGTTTAGGCCTCAGAGCCTCAACAGGTCCTCTTGGCAGCATCGGAACCCAAGTTATGCATGGGGCCAAAGTCGAACTACATCTCCATACAGTCTAGCGGACGAACAATGTGCCAGTTTCTCTGACCATCAGCTTATATTCGCCTAGACGAGTTCTATTAATATGTTACTAGAAAACGACCGGGTTTTCCGCCTATCCGCTTTGCAAGTATCCAACGGAGCATATCATGTTGATTGTCCAATGATAAGCAGTTTTCCTGTTAGCATATCCGTGCATTTCGCAACGACCCGTCACAACCCCTGTCAAAGTAAGCATCCCACCAAGGCCGATTGCATATTCTCAGACAAATTTTTCCTAGGTTTGTAGGAATTGGTTGTCTATCGGACATCCTCCTATCCGGCGCGGCAAGATAGTACTGCATATGGCGCGATTTCATGTTGTCTCTACTAGGTTGCTACTCAGTTTTGAGACAAGAAAAGCAATTGAACTTCGAGTCAAAATAATGCCAATACATAATAGCGGTGACAACTAGATGATCAGCACATGTGTACAGGTAATTATCCCGAGCAATCTATTAATACCTACCTACGCAGTCAGCCTCGCGGGTTACTAATAAACAAATGCAAAGATGGAGACAAAGGGGGGTCGTGATTCAACCAACCAAACCTCACCAGATTACCTGATTAGTGAATAGGTCAGGAGCACAACACGCCAGCTAGGATATTTTCGAAGCTGACATTGACATTGACTTGTATCTCAAAAACCTCTCAAGTTCCACAATAAACTCGTAGGCATAATTTCGGAAAGTGGTGGGTTTGCAAATAGTAATTACATGTAATGTCTATCACGATCATCAGCGATGGTGGCATTCAAGAAGCATCATCTTATGTCCACTTCAAGACAACAAGCAGAAGCAGCAAGGGTCTCATTTCCCACATCGCGCAAACTACTCAAACTGGCACTTGATGCGGAGACCCCGAATCCCTCCATTTTCAACGTCGTCTCACTAAACCCCCCGTTGTCAGCTTAATCATTTCCTTCCAAGACCGCTGCTGCTTGTAAAAAAAAAAAACTCCATTTAAGCATAATCTAGCCGCGCATTGCCGCGGGATACGGGATACGCTTGTCGCTCTCGTTCAACCTCGGCAGCAAGATACGAATTTTGTTTTATACAGATCGGCTTTTACCCTGGTTCATTCGCGGTGATAACATATTCATCCTTTTGTACGCGAGGGCAGCGGATAAGGTTCTCACCATTTGCAGTCTGTTGTTGCAATTGTTTGGACTACTGCAGTATGCACGCCTTGAGACGCTTCGTTATTATAGCTGAAGGAGCAAGTAGAATTATGCTCCAGGATCGGAGTTTAGACGGGGACAAATTAATAAACAGCTCTCATATCCTTGAGTCGGTCCAAGTTAAGCATATTGCGATTCTCTCCCCTCACAGGAACCGATCTTATAGTATCCTACATCTCGGTCCTCTACACGTACTTATGCAGGTGATGGATTAAGTCTACTTTAAGCCTTCATTTGACATTCATCTTGTGCATGGAACTATTAATCACCGCTGGAGATCACTCGTACAAGCCGTAGACTCTAGCCGATAACAGACTCAACTTGCAGCTACTCTATCCATGCCCATGAGCTAATCGAATCGACTTTTTAATGAAAATATTCATTATTACAATTACACAGCAAGTCCGTCTTAATATACAGGTAGGTGTACACATATTGTTCCTGTGCAATTCCTACTTAGGTAGTCTACGCCTCAACATCCATGGTATCAACATCTGCCGAGCCATCATCCAAGTTCAAGTCTATCAATCTCGCGTACTGGGCCGTGAGGCGCTGTAGCTCGCGATATTTGCCTGTTTGTTATGTTAGCTCAAATCCAAAAGGAAAGGATAGCCAGGATTGACATACCAAGAATAAGAACCACTCCCTTTAAGAGTTCTTTCCGATCCCATCCACAGAGCTGCTCATCCCGACTATACCAGCCGCGGCCTTCGGCCTTCTCCGAGTCTTTCTCTTCAAGTACACCGCCCAGCAAGCTATTGAGAAGCTCTTCGACCTTGCCCCTGGCACCCTCGGCACCTAAACGCTTGGCGTACATGAACAGGTATAATCTGAACTCGTCGCTTGCCCCTAGCTGCAAGGCACCAGCGATACGATTCTCCAAATGGGCAATGCTGACGCTGCTCTCCAGGCCTTCGGCCTCGGACTTCTGCATGACCATCTTAATGATTCGCTGCAGTGCGTAAGCTCTCCCCTTAAGAAGAAACTCGTTGGTTGTATGTCGCTCAAGGAATGGAATGATGCCCGATGATACGGTGACGGCTTGGCTGCTTTTGTCCTTGTCATCCTTTGAGTTGGGTCCAACAGCGGTAGATTGCAGGGCTGAGATGGATGAATCGTTCGAGTTCCAGTACTGAGAACCCACCGCCCACCATGCCTCGCTCAGCCGCTGCCAGGTGTACATGTCTCGCGCGTAGAAGTAGCCGTCGCCGTTTGTCAAGGTCACGATGATATGGCCAGTAGAATTGAGGTGGGCGGACGTGATGCCCGGCCCAGGGGTAGCAGAATGCTGATTTAGTGATGCTGTCGCAATATCCAGTATGGGGCCAACGGACACAGGGGGGTGGGGAGAAGACTGTGTTTTGAGATCCCAAACATGGACCAATCCGACCGCTGTAATGGTCATCAGCCAATAATCTCTGCATTCGAGGATGACAGGCTGTGACTCCAAGATGATGGGGTTCAGAAGACGTCTGCCGGCACGAGTCCAAACGTGGAGCGAGCCATCTTCACAGGCCACAGCCCAGAAGTACTTGCTAGCAGTTACCAAGATGACAGCCCGTGGCAAGAATTCCTGCCAGATCAAGACTCCTCTCTGCGTAACAAGGACATGGGCGGGATCACGCGGGTTGACATCGTTTTTAGCCTCGAGGATGATGTTCTCTGGAAGCTTGGATGCGTCTTCCAGTGAGGCGGCGTCGGGTTGTAGCACACCTCGCTCAAGCGGCCGCAAGATATGTGATCGTATCTTGGGAACAGCCAGGCGGACTTGGGCGTATGAAATGGACGGATTTAGCACTGCTGGCCGTAGAAACTCGGGAGTGGGAATAACGCCGTGCTCGACAGGGACAAGCGCAGCATGCTCGACGCCATCGGCCCCGTTGGTCACAACAGCCGTTGGACCACCAGTCACCCGCTTAGCTGCAGGCTCCTCATCCTCGTCGAGATCGGTAGTAGCAGCACGGCGCTTGTTTCCAAGTAGCATGGCGACAATGCCCCCCTTTGGCAATCCGTCAAAGGGTTTTGAAAGATCCAGTATCGTCTGTGGGGCCTCATTTTGTGTGTTTTTCGTCGTCGTTGATCCGACAAGCTGGCTCTGGGGTAGAGATGACTGCCCTGTGCCAGACGACGAGACCAAGAGCGGAGCCACTCGCTTTCTTCCATCCTTTCCGACGGTAACCCGAGACTTTAATTCACGAACCCGTTCGGCCGTCTTGTCTGCAGCCTCTTCTGGCTTTTCACTTGTCTCTTTGTCCTTGTCTTTCTCCTTTTCCTTGTCCGAGTCCGCACCTCCATTAGCAGTCGACTTCTCCGGGACCGACGCAGAGGATTCAGCCTTGCTTGCTGGCGTAGACTCCTTTGCGGACTCGGGCTGGAAATCGCCCATGAGAGCACCCATTCTAGACTGCACAGCCCTCGACTCTCCGGCTTTAGCATGCTCTTCCAACATCAACCCATCCACATCTTCAGCGATGCCCATGCCCTTCCTTGAGCCACCGTATTTCTGCAATGCCTTGGCATTCTCCTCTTGCTGAGCCACCCACCCCAGCTCGCCCTCATCAAACTTGGCGACAACCACGCTGCCGTCCAAGCTGGATGCAAACAGGGTCTGGCCGTCTGGTGTCCACGCCAGATCGGAAATAGACTTGCCCGCAATGTCCTGCAATATGACGACAGGGCGGGAAGTGTTGGTATTCCAGATACTCAATGTCTTGTCCTGGCCAGCCGACGCAATAACGGTGACAAGCTGGCCACCGTGGCCATTGGCCGCGCCGTTCTGACCGGGCTTCACAGTATGAAAGAGTCGAGGCGAGAACATGCACACCTCGGTTGGCGCCTCGTGTCCGATCAGGTTGATCTCGCTATCCCACCTCGTGCGCTCGATGATGGCGACGGAGCTAACGGGGCCATTGACTGCATTGGCGGCAGCAATGTGATTCCCATCCGGAGACCAAGAACACCGTCGGAAATATGTAGTCAGGGGGGAACTCTTGAACGGGGAGCTGATAGTGGCGTCGAGGACAAAATTGTTAATCATGTCATGCTGCGTCGCATTCGGCGCGGGCGGGGTGAAGCGGAAGATTTTGATTGTTCGGTCGTCGCTGGCAGTGGCGAAGAATTTGTTGGCCGGGTCAAAGGTGATGCCCTTGACGTGGCTCTGGTGCGCGGGAATCGACTTGAGCTTCTCAAACGTGTGGCCCGACCAGACCACGACCTTGGAGTCGAGCCCGACAGACACGAGCAGCGAGGAATCGTAGGACCAGGCCAGGTCCTGCACATCGTTCTCGTGCCCAATCAATCGCTTGTACGTCTTCCAGTTCTCGACGGGCGGTGGCTCGTTGGTGCCAAATGTCGGTGCTGGCGGCCCCTTGTCCAGATGATACACGCAGATGAGCTTGTCGTCGGCGCCGCTGGCCAGGTAGCGGCCATTGGGCGAGAAGCGCACGGAATGAATCGTGCCCAGATGGTGGCTCATGTGGCACAGCTGGCGAGGCTTCTTGTAGTCGCCATCGTTGGCGTGATAGACGGCGTCAGTCGACCAGATGCGCACATGGCCGTCGCCGCCCGCCGTCGCGATTCGCTTGCCGTCGGGCGAGACGTGGCAGCTGTAGACCTCGAAATCCTTCTGCTCGCCGCTGTGGCTCAGCCACGAGGGCTTGATGATGCGCATGTCGGGGGAGGCGCGGGCATTCGGGAGGCGACGATGGTGGATGATGTTGGTGTTTTGGCGATGGTGATGCTGGGGGCGATGATGTTTGGATTTGGATGGTGTTTTGGCGATGCTTGGTTTCGTGCCAATGGGAGCTGTTAGTGGCAGATGGCCTGGATACCTCTGGTGGGCTGGTAGCTAGGCGTGCCGGGTTAGTACTGGTACTAACCTGTCTATCAGCGAAGCTTGTAGCGCAGGTACCTGTACCAGATCAGGACTTTATTAGGTCGTCGAGGTATGAAGCGCGTAAAGCAGCTGACTGGACGCGCAGGCGCGTTTAATTTTGCCAGGGAGCTACAGGGTAGCACTTTAGGCCAGTATTGGCAGCACAACTCGATCAATTCTATGTCTTCCTTTCATCTTTCTTCTTTCTTTCTTTTATCTTTATTCTTTTTTATCTTTCCATTTTAATTATCTACATCGTTTATCCTTCTATCAGACCAAATACCTTCAGTGATGGAACAGTTCATCTGGCTTCTAAGTTTTATAATGGTGCAACAACTTAATGCATCTATGTACACAATCGCGCTTTACAAGACTAACTCACATTATGCCACGCCATGAACTTGTTATATCATTTACTACACGAATTACCCAATAGACCTGAATTCAACCTGCTAAGTGCTAATCACTAAAACTCCATGGCGCTCAAATCGCACAATCAAAGAACATTCACTCACAGCTCGATGGGGAACCGTTGCCTCATCCATTTGCCGTACTTGTATATCAAGACCGGAAGGGGAATCAACGATATCGCAATAAACCCAAGCAGAGAATTTCCCCAACCCACTCCCAAGCTCTTATACAACTGAGGCCCAGCCAAGGGCAAGAAGGCAGCTATCGTATTTCGCAAGACGGCAAATCCAGCAAGGCCACTCGCTGCATATTCCGGGTATGCATCGACAATGTATGTCTGAATGGGCAACAAAACTCCTACGATGCCAATTCCAAACGGCGCAATACCAATGATGGGCACAATCCAGTGAACGGCCTTGTCAGCGCTCCAGCCGTACCAGAAAAAGGTGGTGGGCAGAATCAGGGCAAACCAAATGCAATCCGGGAGACGCATCTCGGGCTCGTAAACGCCATCGTTGGCGGCAGTCATACGAATAACTGTGCTGTCAGAGAGAAGAGCAAACGACAGCAGGCCGATACCGTACCCGACAAGCAGCGTGAGATACACCAGGCCTGTAATACCCAGAGTCCAGCCATAGCTGCCCTCGAATGTGGTTGGGATAGTGTTGTAGAGAAGATAGAGGCATCCATACGCAAAGGCAATGTACAGTGACAGCCCAAAGATGTTTGGCGAACGAAAAAGCATCTTCAGTGGCCGAATCAGCCCAAGCGTCAGGATCTGCCTCTTGCTTAAGACGGGGGCATCGGGGTCGGTGTAGCAACTCCGGAGCTCGGGCTGGTTGAGCTCCTTTTGGAGCCTCTTTGTCTTTCGTTCAATTAATACTCGATGATTTGTCTCACGGTTCAAGAAGATCATGGCTACCACCACGATAGCAGCGGGTATAAAGGACAACCAGTTGACCCAACGCCAGCCGATGGTCTCAGACACAAAACCACCAATGACGGGCGCAACGGTAGGGCCGACAACGGGACCCAGCATCCAGATAGTCATGGCTTTTCCACGTTCAGTTATAGGAAACATGTCGCCGATAATACCACCGCCAATGGTTTGACATCCTGAGCCGCCAACACCTGACATGAACCGGAAGAATATGAGTGTATTGAGTGTTGGAGCAAGCGCACAGCCCACGAGCCAGATGCAGAACCAGGCGCATGCGGCTATAAGTACCACATTTCGACCGTAAATCTCGGACAAGGGCGACAGAAACAGAGGTCCAATTGCATATCCCAGCAGAAATATGCTGACGGGCATCGATCCCAAGGTAACATCGTCCACGCCGTAATCTTTCTCCAAAGCCGCCAGCGAAGGTGCAAGGATGGACGAAGCAAAAGGCGTCATAAACGTAATGGCTGATAACAGGATTGTGATGAACCACTTGCGGCTACGAGAAAAGTTGAGTGGCATATCGGGGTCGTGCTGACTGTCCCATCCGACAATGCCCTTTTCAAGGTCTGTGACAGGGATTACTACCGGCGGAGAATTTGTTTCCTGCTCCCTTTTGCGTCTCGACGATAACCTCGAGAACAGGCCGGACCGCGTTGAGCTGTTATCTGCTTCTTCGACATCGACATCATTCTAGTTGGCGGCCGTCTGTTAGCAACGGGAGACAAGTTGGAATGGTCTGCCCTCTTTTTACTTGCCGCTTCATTTTCATTTGCTTTTTCGAAAACCTCGCTTTCTAGAGTTTCTTTTTTGGATGAATCTTGCCAATGCCGTGGCTCTGAAGCGGTCAGAGAACCCGACGAGGAATCGCCGACCATGACGCTTGGTGTTTAAATCTTGTCGGCCAATTCCCGACTCTTACTCGGCGAAATTTGCGACTATCTGGGTTACAATGCTTATTCCCGTTCAGACATGATAAATCAAGACGTCTCAAACACCGCTCGAAATTCCAATTTTTTCAGCGAAGACGCAAAAGAGGGGAAGAAGAAATGTATTTAATATATTCCATCAGCCACCGTATGGGATATATACTCTTGTCCAACAAAGGAGGAGACCATCAGCAGTCGGCGAATAGGAAATAAACAGGCATTCCCGGTCAAAGTCCGAAAATCAGGACACTAAGGGGAGGGATCTTAATCTATGGAGCAGGCCAACCAATGATTCGGTGTATTGATCTCCGATTGGGATCCGGATATGCATGTTGATTCCATCAGCAACTTAATGTCCACTGCCTCAGTTACGCATCGCTCACGGAGATTATTAACGAATTCAATATCCACTGAATGTTTTATTCAGGAGAGTTTTATCATCATAATAATAATATCTTCTCATAGATATTTCTTGTGTGGACGTTGAAAATACGACTCGTCTGCAGTGGGCCAGCTTAGAAGGCCTTGTCCACCAGTTATCCCAAACGAACGAGATCGGAGGGTGCATCCCTTCCCCCAGCACACTAATATTACCAACCAAGCAGATAAAAATGGATTTGTAACGATCTGACAGATTATTTGGACAATCATTGCTGGAATAATTGACCTGGGTTGCAATGAGAATCCCGCTCGTAGCCGTCCAAAGCCGTTGCTGAGCGAGCTGAAGTTGGAGACGTTGCCCTGTTTCAATGTCGCCATCAAGTAACATTCATTCCACTTATCACAAGCCTGTAAATTTATTTCGTATTTGTTGATCTCAAATTGTTCAAACCTTAATAATACAGGAAGAATTCTGGCGGTGAAATGGCCACAATACTGAGCTCATCTGCATGTACATGCATGTAGAAAGAAATATCAAACGCCACAACCCCTCGCCAAAAAACAAATAACCTCATACATCCCATCAGAAAGGACAATCACACCCATCTTCTTTGTATTACATCCTCTTTGGATTTATCCATACCAACAGCTCCTCTAGCCCCTTCCCGATCGAAACCCCACAGGCCACGAGCATCTGCCAAATCTTCGTAGGAAGCCAGCGAAGCAGCAAGAATACCAGAGCAAAGGCATAGAAAATCCCCTTTCCAAAGGAGCCCAGGACATACCCCAGCACTTTAAGACTCGTCTTTCCGAAAGTCGTGGCAAAGTATGCAGCAGCTTTTGGGAAATCGATGAATATCGCCCGGAAAATGGCCCGGAAACCATTGGCAATATCATGCAGCGTGATGGCCCGAAAGAATCTCACCACGGCTTGAATCGTCGTATGGATCAATGAAGCTACTCGCTTCAGGATATTAAAAGCTGCGGTGCCAACCTTGCCAAGCCCTTCGCCAATCCATGATATAATTGTCCATAAAGCGCCAGGAATGCGCTTTAGGATCTGCCATATCTTTCCTGGTACCTTTTGGATGGCTTTCCCTGCGCCTTTCATCCCATCGCCGGCAAGTTTGGCCGCTTTCTTCATGCGACTGGGAAACTTGGTGATTTGCCGCTTGAAGAAAGGCCCAATTTTATGTCGACGCTGCCAAATTTCCTTTGGCATTGTCACAAAAATAGCCTTGGGCACAGTCGTAATAATGTGCTTAGGCACTGTCCAGAGAAGAAACTTAGGGACAGTCCAGAAGAGAAACTTGAAGACCGATCCAATCTTCTCCAAGATCCGGCGAATGCGCCGCATCTGTTTCTCGTGCGTCACCTTCCATCTCTTCCAAGCACCGCCACGTCGAGTTGGGAGAAGATCAACTACTTCTCGATGGCCGTTCTCAGCAGCTAATCGAAGAGCCATTGCACCATCTGGAGCGATGAGCGAGTCGTCGGCACCGAGCTCGCGCAGTATCTTGACAATGCCAAGCTTGCCTTCAGCGGCTGCAACTTGGAGAGGAGTTCGCTGAACTGTTGTCTGATGGCCCTCTTCATCATGAAAGTATGAGCCGTATCCATCGATTGTTGCTCCTAGAGACACCAGAAGGCGTACCATGGCGGCGTCATTGTTGCTGACGGCTTTTATGAGGGGTGTTTCGCCTCGATCATTTGGTGTATCTGGAGAGACAAAGCCATTGGCAATGATGTTTGATACCACATCGACTTGTTTTTCGGCGATGTAATGGAAGAAATTTGTAACAATCTCTTGATCGGTTGCGTCGCTTCTCTCAGCTGCTAGGTGGCTACTCTCAGCTGGTTCGTCGTTACTATCAACTGGCACATCGCTATCTTCAAGTAGTTTATTGTCGCCAGGGATGTTAGGTTTGTCTGTATTAGCGGGTGACATAGTGCTAATCGTTTATGAGACTTTTTCCTTAACAGTGTGTTTGGATCAATAAGTCTGAATAGATGGTTTGATGCTTGTGATTATAGATGACGTTGAATTTGGCAGTGGGGTATGTTCAAAATGAGCATGTGAACGTAGAATTGTTTAATAAATATATATTAGAATGGTTCCCCAACAAAATCAACAATATGATGGGATCTATAAGTCAACAACCGCCTAAATGAGGCAGATCGTGAGGCAGCTTCGTGCTAATTGCCTGCGCCTCCGCCTCACCTCGGCCCATGTTTTCAGCTCTCCAGCTGAGTTTCATGTGCAAGCGGGTGCCACCGCTTGCTAACTGAAAGGCGCAAATAACATAATTTTGTCTTGAATGATGGTAATTTCAACTCAGATAATATTTTATTGTATTTATCGTATTTAATTGAAGGGTATAGATATCATATTATCTCCAGTCCCTCTCATAGCATACTGCACACCATGTAGAAACTGTGAGAGACGATGAATCTCAGTAAGCCTTGTAGGGGTAATTAGCAGCCGCCGCAATCTTATCCAGCAAATGATGTAGTTTCAAGGCGTCGTCAAAGTTGGCGACTTCAGCTGAGGCCGCCACGTACTTCTCGCAGAGCCGAGATGTGTTTTGGCCCATGGCAGGGACGCTCTTAACATATGCCAACTCCTGGGCATCGGTAAAGTCAATCTCTTGTGTCACTCCAACCGAATTGTCAACCAGGCGGAGCTGCTTCTTGGCTATATCCATCTGGAAGTTGGGCCCGTCAATCGTAATCTCCAGCTCTCCCTTGGTGCCCGAGATGAGCCATCGTAGGCCTTTGCCATCAACGGTCTTGGTCACCTTGCGGAAAGAAAGGCTGGCAACCGCGCCGCTTTCCAGCTTGCCATTGACGAATATGTGATCCGGGCTCGTCTTTTGACGAGCAGGGTCAGTGACTTCACCGGTTGCGAAATCAATGAGCTTGACGGAAGGATACTGGATATCCAAAACCGACTGCAAGCTGGCAAAGTCACCGACAATATACCTGAACGAGTCCAGGACTGTTTTGGTGTTAGCGATTTATCACAATGTATTTTTTTCTTCTTTCTTAATTCACAGAAGTAGCTTACAATGAGCGAATGAAATGGTATACTCGTTAGCGCCTCCTTTAAAGTTGAGGAAATAATCTGCCTTTGCATTCCACGTATCGGCGGGATAGTTGTTGAAGCATCCCGTAGCTGTGGTACTCGTAACCTGACCGATAGCACCACTGTCAACCAGCTGTTTGGCCTTGGTAATTAGAGGATCTGCCCGAAATTGCAACCCTGTCACGACCTTTAAGCCTTTCGCCAGTTGGGCCATTTCCTCTGCCTCTGCTGTAGTAGCGCCAAGAGGCCATTCGCAAAAGACTTGTTTCTTTGCTTTCAGGGCAGGCAAAGTAAGCAAATGGTGCCTGGAGACATGGACGGAGACGACGACAAGGTCAACATCTGGGTCGTTGGCGATGTCCTCAGGGCTGCCATAGGCTTTAGTAGTAGCAGGTAGCTCGTGATATGCGATTGACTGTTTTGCCGCATCAACAGAGGAATTGCAAAGAGCAACTATTTCGTAGTTTGGGGAGTTGATGTAAGTCGGCAGATGGGCTGCGATGCCCCAAGCCCCATTTCCTAGCGATTTGCCATCTCCAACCGTAAGTCCAATCAATCCGACGCCAATAGGTGCCATGATGAAACAACACAATGTATTATTTTTAAAATTGATGAGTAGATAGATAGATTTCTTGCCGTCGCGAAGAGCTGTTATAGTTGATGTTGTAGCTTCAACACTATGCTGTCCGGTGGGCGATGATTATTTGTCAAAGCTAGACAAATTAATTCTTTTATACTTGGGAGAACAAATATTAGTCAAGGCGGCGTAGAGATACTCCATGATTTGGTTAGCGACTGTTAACGATGGATTTGTTCACGTTATTGAATCGGAACTTCCGAAGTCCGCGAATCTCCGCCGAATAGACATGTCAGAGGTGAAGCGGAGTTTGAGGTTAGTTAGCTGGTTGGTATATCCCTATATTCATAGAAGCAAGAATGATTAGTATAGTAATTCAAGAAATTCAACGTGATTGGTCGAAATTAGTATTCACTGTTACAAAGCATTATCTATTTCCGAGTGCATCGGAGGAATATCCCACCCGCTCCTTGAGTAGTTTATGTGGGATAGATATCAAAGCACGCTGCTTGATTGTTACCATCATAGTATCCTCGGCCTTTCAGCTTCTAAAGGTAAACTCGGTGAGAGATGGAACAAGAGGGGTTACTTCCTACCCCAGTGTCGATATTCTCTTATTTCATGGATCACTTGAGCTACGCTACTTCAACAGGAACTACCTAACCTAAGTAAAGTCTAAATAGGCAGTATCAGTTGTTTCCTGCCTTATTAATGACGTATTGGATCACGAAATTGTCCAAGAATAAATTAGTAAGATATATCTGGCTAGAAATTTCTCTCAAGATATTTTCTCTCACATTCCTGCAGCCTCTAGGGACCCTTTGAGCATCACTTAGAACCGAGTCTCATAACTATTGCTTGCTAAGTTGGTGACCGCTTGAAACATCCCATAAACTTGGTCGTCAGCAGAGTGCCTACATCAAGCGCAATCTGAATCCCCTATGGTATGGCACTCGCTCATGTTCGAGTATTAAAATCCAGCTGAAGATACAATACCAGCAGTTTGATATTCCTCGCTGATGTTGGTATTACTACCCCCTTGACCTTGTATCACCCTTATCCTGGTACTTGCCAAGGTATCATTCTCTGGCTGATTTCCCCTGGCCTATATGATATCAGTGTATATCCTATAGAGAGATTCCTCTTGTGTCTACTGCTGCTGTATTCTGCTGGCTTGTCATACTACCGGTTTTTAATTTTAGATACGGCATGTTGGACCGCAAGCTTGAGGTGCGCAAATGTTTATGTCAACTATTATTTAAAAACACGCAGACGATGCGGAAGTGAGATTGAAAGCATGACAGACATTTGTGTTGTTGCTAACAGGTAATCTAAGCAAGACTTGCTAGATGTCACGACCGAACTCGCGGCCTGAGTGCTGTTGAATGTCATCCCGCATTCACAACGCACAAAAAAAGGAGAAATCTGGATGGAACCTTGTTTTTCTAAGACACCTAAGGAGGGGAATGATGGTCTTTTTTATGACTTGTATCCCGACATGCTCGCATTCGAGTGTCGGTTGCGGTTTTTGCAGCGTTCAATCCACGTCTAGCCACGAAGGATTCTCTCAAAGGTCTGCTTCACAGTCTCGGCCGGAGCAGGATCCAATCTCTCGTTATCATACGGCCCGTCTACAATAGCATTGCCACTGTTCAGCAAACCTCTTGCACTCCATTCAAGTTCCGCCTCTTCATCTTCTGCCTTTCGGGCTTCATCCATCTTTTTCAAGGCACCTTCGACTGGCACGTAGACAGTCTCATATTGGCAGCCCTCGATCTCCGCGAGCGTATCGATAATACGCTGGAAAGTTGTTCTTTCACCGACGACTCGAATCTCTCGCTTTTGCTGGCCCTCTGCAAAGGGAAGCAGGGTGGAGGCCACTGTATAACGAACGGTGCTGCGATAATCCTATCAGACTTGCATAATAATAGATGCCACAAAGGGGGGGTGCACATACTCTTTCAGGCTGGTTACATCCATCGGCATATCCTTGGTGCCGTAGGCGACAACCTTTTTGGCAATTCTATCCACGCCATGGAATGGCAGGATGGTCCACTCGGTAAAAGGTGCAGTCAGCATATATGTATACTTGAACTGAGGGTGTAGCTTGGCCGTTGCCACACAGTGGTATCTCGTCATCCGCTTGTCTTGGAAGTAACGAAAGTTCTTCAATGCGTCCAGGGCTGTGTCGGAGCCAAACTCGGACGGATAGAAGTGAGTCACTCCACCGGCCACAGCAGCATCGATCATGGCCGGCTGGAGGCGCATGATGGTGTTTCCGGCGAGACTAATGGCAATGTCGTATCCGCGGTAGCAAGCGGGATCAGCAAATGAACCAACAACGATGTCGACGCCACGGGCCTTTTCATTCTCAAACTTGTGAGCGGATGAGGGAGAGGACAAGACGCCGATTTTGGAAAACTGGTCGGCCTTGCTGAGGAACCCGTCGACCAGCGGGCGGCCGACAGATCCAGAGGCACCAATAATGATGACTGATGGCTTTGACATGTTGGTGAGAAAGTTTGAACTGATGTTTAGTTGGTATTGAGCGAATGGTGATGCAGAGGTAAAAACCAAATTCCTATGGATTACATTTGAACCGCTTTATATACTTGAGCCTCTCCTTACACCCCCAGCAGATCTCGCAAAAACTATCACCTTGAAGAGCGAGGAAGCGATTGGATAACACGAGGTCAATCCACAATGATCAATAAGCTAGCATATTACAAATACTCTCATTTGATTCACTTGCTCGCATAGCAAATACCATTCATGCCACTGGCGATTCGAGCTGCACTCGAGTCCTGGCGTTTGAACGTTAATCAACTCTTTAGCTCCTTTCACCCACGTCAAGGATCCAATCATACCCCCGTCCAAGGTGCCATATTCCCCGATTCGGCATTAGTGCCAATCTGTTTATGCTAGTTTTCAGATGGAGAGCAACTTTTTGCGCTCTCTTGGTGGAAGTGTGGGAGCCACCGTCAACTTGTGGCGTAACTCTGTGACCTATAGCCAATGAATTTCTGTAGAATCACACGACTCTTCTCAGGAGGCGAATGTTACGATATCAAATTAAGATGCGCATTGACGTTTCAGTACTAAGAGCTGGGACACGTTTACTGTCTTTGAGTCCATTCTAGTTTGTCCGCGGAATTTGAATCTCCGCAATCTTGTATCAGGGGCTATTATTCGACGACTGATGATAGACCTAAGGGAAAATATATGCAAGTAAGGCGATGATCGGAGATTCCGACCTAGTGATGCTGTGGAATTCGTTAACTATACGACGATCACATAAATTCTACTTCAAAGCTTCAAGTGTCCATCATCCGTCCATCAACATGGGAATCAAGCCTAATGTATTTCATGAATGGCTGCAGCAAGGTACTCTTGAACAACAAACAAAAACTTTTAGATACGCATAACCAAATCCTCATACACACACGTATATCTCCTCAATACATACTCTATAAGCCACCTCTCCAGCCATCCGTTTACTCATCATCATCCCACTTCAGTCCTTCCTCAACCTGACCATCATCTCCACCAACTCCCTCATATCAACCGCCCGATACGTTCCCTCCAACAACTCCAACACTCCCAACGCCGTAATCTCAGGATCGAAGCTATCCCTAACAACAACCGCCTCCCAATCCGCTCCACCCACCTCTACAAACAGCCTCACAATCTCCGCCCACCGCGCCGTGCCCTGCGGATCAACATCATAGTACTCGATCCATCCCCTTCGGCGCGCATCCCGCAAATGCCGCAACAACGTGATCCACGGCGTCCGTGGCGCGTTGGTCCAGAAGTCAGTGTATCCATGGTTCGGGCCCGGGTTGATGCGGCACTGGTTGCGGAGGAGGAATTCCACCAGGCGAGGATCTGATAGCGGGAAGATGGTCTTGTTGCGGGAGCAAGGGAATTCAGTGGCGTAAGCAAGTAGAGGCGTCGATTCTGCCGTCTGAAGTTCCTTCTTTTCGTCCGAAATTTCGTCTTCTGCGGCGTTACGAGCGAGGACTTCCTCACAAACGTAGCTTGTGAGGCCAAATCTCGTGGCCAGGCACAGAAATGGCTGCCATAGCGGTGCGGCAACCTTGAAGATTCGATATGGTCCGAGTCCGTATCTCGCCCAGTGGTCATATGGATCCTCAGGCTTGCTCAGCCAGTACCAGGAAATCGTCCTGTCCACCTCATTCACCATTGCCCGTTGTAGATGCTGCGAGTCGTTCCGCACGTATCTCGCATGCGTCATGGCGAGTGCAATACCAGGCCACCATTCATCCAGCTGACGATGATGTTCAATCTCCTCGAGGGCATTCTTCATCTGAAGCACATACGATCGTAGCAGCCGCAAATGAGGATCAAAGTCAAGCGGCGTTTTTTCCACAAGACGGGCCATGACGCCAGGTTCCTCCATGAACCAATCACGGACTGTGCGATGAATATAAGTGACTCGCCGTGCCGCTGCGTCAATGGCCTCACTCATATCGCCGCCCTTGCCAGCGAATCGAAGACCACGACCACTGCCCTGTTCACGACTAGCATGGACGCCGAGAAGGCCGGAAAACCGACTCATGATAAGTTGAATGGTAGTTCCGCAGCGATCGTAGGCCATTTCTGTAGAAGCCTGCTTCGCATCCTCCGATATAGCAGCTTCATCATCATCGCTTCCCCTGAGAGCAAACGCAAGCTCCCACACGGTAAGTGCATTTGCAGAGTCGTTGTTTATGAAGTCAGCAACAAACTCGCGCGCATTCATGAGGCTAAACACAACGGCCGCTTCAGCCAGCTGATTCTCATCCTGGTTCTCAAAGAAGAACAAATGAAACAATTCATTGAGTTCCGTCGGCAAGCCCTGCAAAACTCCAGACAACCCCACGAGCCCCGTGCTCTGATCAAACTTGCGAATCATTTCGTTGAGCGCGAGCCTCACCCAGAGAAACACTCCATCCGCTTTCTGTACCGCATTCTGAATCAGCTCCTCTCCAGCAGCGGCCTCATGCTTCAGAAGACGCCGAATATAAACGTTCTCCCGCAACCTGTCCTTTGTATAGCGATGCATGTCTCCATACGTGAGATCCTGCAGCCTCAGATTCGGCACCGCATACTCAAACGCATCCTGGAAAACCGCCCACGGCCGCGACGACAGGCAAATCTTGATCGATCTCCCCTTATCCCCCAAACACAAATTCTTGAAAAAGTCGATAATGGCCGTATGGTCGCCTTCAAATTCATCCAGCCCATCAATAAAAAGGCAAACATTCGTCTTCTCCACAGCTTCATCCATGACCCCCTGAAAAGCCTCCAACAAGTCCGCAACGGACCAATCCAAATGCAGTGCAACTCTCTCTTTTGTCGACAATTTTTTGAGTTTCTTCCACAGCTGTGGAAATGCCGCCGTAGTGAGTTCCGGGTGCGCTGAAAGAATTTGATGGAGCAGAGAGCGAAGCAATCCCGTCTGCGAGCGCTGCTCACGAGAGCCGCTGGTCCAGAAGAAGAACCCGGCTGTCAAGACGGGCTTGTCAACAGCCCAAGCATTCAAGCGCTCCATAGTAGCTTCGTGGTCAAAGAGAAATCGAATAAAAGTCGATTTTCCTGATCCAGGCTTTCCAGTGATCCAGTAAATAGGACCAAGTTCATCACCCCGAAGCCAGGTTGAGAAGGGGTGCTCCGCGCCTTTCTTTTCTGGGTCTTGAGCATCAGTAGGCAATGATGGTAGAAACACCCATTCAAACGTTTTGCTATGAGCTTTTGTGACTTCCTGCTCTCGAAAGTACATGCTTTTGTAAGAGAGAACGTCAAGGATGTAGTCGTGCACAATGGAGTCTGGTGTTGGTCGGTGTCTAACGGGGACTTCAATGTAGACATTGTCGCCGGGCACAATGTTGATGCGTCTCATCTTTTGCTTTCCTTTGTCTGATTCTTCTTCGTCTTCTTTTGGTGGTGCATCTCTATCTTCTTCGGCCTCGTCTTTCTTTTGATCCAACGGAGTGAGATCGGGTACCGGCAGTCGGCGAGTTCTAGATAGAATGTATCAGCGCAATTCAATATATCAGATGCTATGTTGGCAGCAACACAAGTATACATGTAAATGGGCAACTTACACAAAGGTAGAATCTACATCATCATGAAACCGCTGGCTCAGCTCCTGAAGCCGAGCACCAAGAGTCGCAATGTCGCGAATAGACCAGACATCACCAAACTTGATCTGCGAACCATCATCCTGGGTGGTAGCACTTTTATCAAAATGCAACATCAAATCTTGTCCAATTTTGTAACACGCGCCGGGCAGAGTACTCAATGGGTGAGGCGCATCAACACCAGCGGCGACGTGAAGGACGGACTTGAGCGCGCTCAGGGAGTCCCCAATGTGGACAGCATGGGCACCCAGGCGCTGATCTGGTGAAGAGACACTCTCATCCGGAATGGAATCATCACCATCTGCATCACCGTGCAAAGCGAGCACATCATGGTAAAGCGCAATGGCACGCTGCAAGAAGCCACGGACAGCAGTAGCAGACGCCGAGTCCGGATCAAGCACGGGAATGGAGGACACTGCTGCCATTTTATAGCATGTAATGGTCGCAGCGTCTATGGAATTGTTCTATCTAAGTGTCTACGATGCTTTTTTATTCACTCGTTGGAAGTAAAGCAAGTTTACGAGAGTGAAGAAGAAAAAGGGGACGAAAGAGGAGCTGGGGGGAGCGGACTTGAGGGGAATTAGTAGGATCGCATCCCCGCTTCTAGCATAGGATTCGGGCTGTGTAAGTGCATTAGCTCCGGAGATGAGGTTGTTTTGATGCATAATATTGGACAACGAGGTATTATTGGCTGGATGGGGATGAAGCTGCTCCGCGGCGGGATGCAAGTAGCATGTGAGATGGCCTCATGTGTGTAGAGAAGGAGTGAGTGAGTGAGTGTTTACGAGAAGCCATTATCAGCCATTGATTGATACGGCATTGCATCACTGTGCATGTAAATCATTCTATTCCAATTACAACCCTCATCTTATCTAATCTCATTCCATCTTAAACATCTCAGCTACACACTGTCTATAATCCTCATCAACACCAATGGCTCCTCGCAAACCTCCCTCATCAAGCTTCACAACCGCCCTCCTCATCCTCAGCCTCACTCTCCCCACAACCGCCATCTTTTCCTCTCCTCCCCTCATCATAAACACCTGGTCCGGCCCCTTCACAGCCGCAACAAACGCCGCCTTCCTCACCCTCTCAAACTCCTCCTCCACCGCCCTCGACGCCGTCCAAGCAGGCTGCCAAGCATGCCAAACCAACCAATGCGACAACACCGTCGGATTCGGCGGCTCCCCCGATGAATCCTGCGAAACCACCCTCGACGCACTCATCATGGACGGCCAGACGCTCAACGCCGGCGCCGTAGCAAACCTGCGGCGCGTCAAAGATGCCGTGGGCGTAGCGAGGCATGTGCTCGATTATACGCAACATACGTTGCTCGCAGGTGATCAAGCAACGCAATTCGCCCTGCAAAACGGCTTCGAGGAAGAGAGCCTATCAACAGAAGATTCACTCCGAGCATGTCATGAATGGCGCTCAAACAACTGCCAACCAAACTACCGCTCCAACGTCCTCCCCAACCCTTTGTCCTCCTGCGGCCCATACTCCCCCTCCAGCAACATGAACTCTCTCACACATCTCACCCCCAACTCCTCCAACGACGACCTTTCCCACGATACCCTCTCCCTCCTCGCCCTCTCCCCCTCCGGCTCCATGGCAGCATGCACCACCACAAACGGCGCATCCCACAAAATCCCCGGCCGCGTCGGCGACGGCCCCATCCCGGGCAGCGGCTCCTACGTCGACTCCACCGCCGGAGCCTGCGGCGCCACCGGCGACGGCGACCTGATGATGCGCCTGCTGCCGTGCTACCAGGCCGTCGAGAGTCTCCGCCGCGGGCTGTCGGCCCAGGAAGCCGCCGACGACGCCGTCCGGAGGATCATTGCCCGGTATCCGGAGGCGAGGACGGGGATCGTCGTGTTGGATAATAGGGGGGAGCATGCTGCTGCGGCGAGTGGGTGGGAATTTACATATTCTTATCGAGGAGCTGGTATGGACGAAGCTAAAGTAGTTGTTGTTAAAGCTTTGAATGAGATGTCAGAGAGGTTAGAGCTATAATGTCGGTGTTGACATAGACATAGAAATAGAAGGCATAGAGAATCTCAAGAAAATGGTATATAAAAGTAGTCATTTGCATGACGAAATGCTTGCTATGCTAAACCAACCACCACAGATCTATATACATAACGCGCGTATATGATGTATATGTGTAGATGTCCCCCTCCCAAGGCTGCATATCCAAATTGGCCTTTCACTGTTGCCGGCCATATTTTTTTCTATAGTAAGTGAAGATAAAAAATTCAACGCCTCCCAAGAACCCAAAACCAATAACAAGAAACTGAAACTTTCCCCCTTGTCCCATCAACTGTTGTCCTTATATATATCCTTATATCTGCAATTTCCATCTCTTGCGTACCCAAAATAAGGGGGGAAAGCCCTTTGCCGATTGAAAAGAAAAAAGTAATACATCACTCGCTTGCTTCATTCCCCATATTCAACCCCAAACAGAAAAATAGAGCCTCAATCATGTACTCATCCCATCGAATGCATATCATGCTTGTCGTCGTTGTCTAGGTAGCAACAGTCTGTCTATGCTCCTTGCTCTTAAACAAAGCCTTGAGCATATTAGTCTGCTTCTTAGTCCTCAGCGGCAACTCCTCGCTCTTGATACCAGTCTGGTCAATCTGCTTCTTCCTGCTAGCAATCGACTTTTTGATCAAAGCCATGGAGCCAACGCTGCTAGTATCGTCGCTCTTCTTGCTGCTGCCGCTGCTGCTACTGCTCTTCTTATCCGAAGAATCCTTCTCATGCCTCGACTTGTGAGACTTGTGAGAAGAAGAAGAAGTTGACTGCGACGACGAATGAGTCTTTGACGAAGAAGATCTATGCGACTTGGAGCCCTTTCGAGAGAAATAGTCCTCCGAACCAGCCTTGGAACTCCGCCTCACGCGCTCGGCCGCAGGCGTCATCAGCTCCTGGTCAGCGCTCTCGTACCCAAGGTCCACGATGCCGCGCCTCCACGTGTCGATGCTGCTAATGTCCACCTCGACCGACTCCAGAACAATCGCCTCGTCGATGCCGCTCTCCGGCAGTGCTGGCAGATTAGGTACCGGCGCTGCTGCTGCCTCGTAGGCCACGGGCTTCTTGGCAAACGAGTTCTGCGTAGCTCGCTGGATAATCTTCCAGCCGCCAAACATGACGACCGTGACGCCGACGGCGATGCCCGTACCGATGAGGAACTGCGGCGAGGCGAGCAGCGCAAAGATGGCGGGCGAAGTGCCCTTGAGGATGGCCGCGAAGCCAGGCGACAGCTTGGTAATGATGCCCGACAACTCGGCCAATGTCAGGGCAACAGCAGCAGCCGCATCAGGGCGCTCCTGGAGATGTGTGATGATGGCCGTGGCAGAATGCTGAGCGCAACTCGCCTCATCTAAAAGATTCTCAATCTTGTGAATCAGCTGCTCGGCCTGCTCGCGCTCATCCTCGACATGCACATCGTGCAAATCTACATGCGGCGGCGCGGTGTGCACATCCAAGTCCACTCTATCAGCCAGATCCGGGGGAATGTCGCCGTACGCTAAGTGCAAATCGCTCCCCATGCTCATCCTCTTCATCGCCTCAGCTTCCGTGTCAGTCCGCGTACGAACCAGCGGCCTTGGCTGCACCGTCTGCAGCGCCATTGGCGGATCGACGCGCGAGAAGCCGCTCTTGACCAGCATCGCGTCGCCATATGAGCCCTGATATGATGAAGGAGGCTTTGACGGCGCAACGCTCGACACCTCGGACAGCTTCTCGAGGTTTCCCTCCGTCAGAGCCAGCTGATTGGGAACGGGAGGCAGCTGCTTCTTGGCGATGGAGCTCTTGAACGTCCGGTGAGAGCTGGCCACGCTTAACTCGTCATATTGCCTGTGAGGGATGCTGCGGCTCGTATCGAAAGTCTGGGCGCGCTTGATGGGAACGGGAGGCGGCTTTGCTCGCTCTTGAGCTCGCTCCTGGCTAAGCTCGTCCCTCTTCTGTTGGTAAGAAGTCTGAGCCGTCTTCCATATCGAGAGCAGCTGCTTGCCCTATAGAGCCGGCACATGTCAAGTTAGCATGCAGTGCAACCCCACGGTGTTACGGAAGCAACTGATTGGATGCTGAGAAATGGAGAGGGAGGGAGGTGTGTGTGTATGCGTATGTGCTTGTGTGTGTGTAGGGAGAGGAGGGACCCAAACATACGGTGCTGATGAGCTTGCCGGAGTTGTTGACAATGGTAATGGTCGCATCCAGCGGTAAGCCGGAATTGCTCATCCTGGCTTCGTTTCTTTTGTCTTCCTTCTTCTTTGAGGTTGTAGTGTGTTTCTTGTCTTTGAGCTCGAGCCCGCGACTTTTGCGTAACAAACAATCTCCAATGTCTCGTTTCAATGTCTGAGAGAAGAAGAAAAAGAAGGGTCAAAGAAGCAGCGGTAGGGCTCTAGTTAATATTCCAGAGACGGAATGGAATGTCACGACCTGGCTCAAAACCCCCACTAAGCTATCAATGCTTCTCAATGTCGGTGAAGATCTCCCGGCTGGCCTTTTTTTTCTAGGATCCCTGAACGGCCGCCCCGCCAGTCTAGTTGTTAGTCGGACGCGCGCAGCTCAGGAGAACGGCCGTGAAGGAGAAGGAGAAGGAGAAGAAAAAAATTGGTTCAGCTTGTGATGGCGATGATGAAGAGATGGTGGTGGATGTCTCGTCTTTTGTTGTCTTGATTCTTCCTTTGCTTCTTTTTTGTATCTTTTCCCCGTTTGCTGATTCCAAAGGTTCTCGTTCGTCTTAAACACAAGTGTAAGCGAGAACTATGTAAGAGTATTAAATGGGGTGGCTGGCGTTTAAAGAGCCAAACCAAACCAAACGCCAGCAACGACAACGAACAACGATCAACCACACAACGATGCCCAAGACGCCGCGACGGACCTATCGCGAGCAAACAGCATCGCCGTACATGGGACGGCTCAGACACCAGCGCCTCCGATTGCGCCTCTGGGCCTGGCTTCTGCTGTCCTGTCCCCACGCATCCCTCGCGCAGTGAATGATGACAAGGCAATGCAGTCCCGGCAAACATGACATGAGACCCGGAACCGCTGGCTGCTGGTGCTGGTTGCTGGTGTGATTGAGTCACACCCCACGAAAATGGGCTTCACTTCATCCAACCAGCCAGCAAGCCTCTCTCTCTCTCCTCTCCTCTCTCCCTCCCTTGCCTCCTCTCCTCCCGTCTCCCAACTCGCATAACTGTCCCGTGTTCCCCTTGTCTGCAGTGCCGCAAACCCTGGGCGCCAAAAAAGAAAAAAAAAAGCAAAAAGGCCTAAAGCTGTTCGTCTCTCCTCTCCTGGCCGCACAAAGCAGCGCTGCACTCCGTCTGCCGCCCGGAGGCTCCGCCCAACGTCCCCCGATTTGCTCCCGCAGTCAGGCGCCTTTGCATTTGCATTTGCATGACGGGCCACCTTCACCCTTGGCATTGAACCCACTGGCATTGCATTGCATTGGCAGTACAGTAGTAAATCCTCTTCCCATTGCCCTTTTTTCCTTCATATCATATCATATTATCATCCCTATCACGCCCTCGTCTCGTACTGTACAAACCGTACTAGGTACTAGCCCCCAGACCAGACAGCGCACGCCTCTCCTCCTCTCGCAGCCACCCAGTAGCACCGCTCTTGGCCCGTCATTCCCTTTGGCTCGTCATGTTGGGCCGGGGGTGTCTCGACTCGACTCGAAATGCCCCAGTTGGCGTGACAAGTGGTAGATGTGCTGTCCTATCACTTTTTATGGGGCGCTTGCCAGCGTGTAAAGCTCCGTACGGACTGCATCAAATCATTTAGCTAGCCCAGGTTTTGTTTCGTTTGCAAACCTCGTCTAGCGCCCGCGCCCCCCTTCCTGCAGGCCATTGATGACGATGCCCCGTATTTGTACTTTTTTTGTTTTTTTATCTTCTGTAGAAGTATGTACGGAGTAGTATATCCGTAAACCCGGGACGACTGAATGGATTGCATTGCATCATTCGAGGGCCCAAGGCGAGTTCTGAACCCGACAGGGTGGTGTTTCAGAAGATATGGAACGACGAAAAGGGAAATGCCGTGGAAAACAAGAGGCAAAGTGCTTGCTCGCCGCTGAGTCAGCATCGAGCATCAAGCATCGAGCATCAAGTAGCCAGCGTCCATCGTGACATACGACAGAACCATTTACATTTACACGAGTCACAGTACCACCGTCTCTCTAAGGGCGCAAAAAGGTCAATTCGTGGGGGTAATATCTCATACGACATGTATAACAGTAGTATTCTCTTTATACAAAGTCAACATAAACACATCCGTGCATGTGCCCATTTCCACCCCAGCGTCCTCACACTCTGAGTTGGTCTCAATATGCCCTCCCATCCGAGCATCGCTTTCCACGTTTGTCGACGAAATAAAAGCCTTGAAAAGAAACATGTCCCGTGTGCCACCCCCATAACCACCCCATTTGTCGCTGAACAAAACACCCGAAAAAAGAGCAAGATAGAAATGAAAAAAGAAAAGAAACAGTGGGAGAAAAAAGGAGAAAAAAGGAGAAAAACATAGAGCCCAAACGCCTTGCCTCACAACCCCTTCTGAATCCGTAATGCTGACAATGGTTTTCTGACAGCGTATGTACTATAACAACAGAACGCCGAGGGCAGAGTCGTATCGCCCTTCAGATGCGGGTTTCCATATCCATACCAAATGCTTATTATATATGCATTCTCTGTTCCGTTCGCTTTTCGTCTTCGGTAACGCTTTTTCTTTTTTGGAGTAAAAGAGCACAAGAAAAGAGAGAGGGAAGGGAATCTCCTTCCAAACTTCAACTGAAAAGAAACACCTAGGCTTCTTCCTCAATCATGGCACGAACTTCTGGTTCATTCAACAGAATACGGCGCCCTAGTTCTTCGGGCGGATGTCCGTCTCGGACGGCACCGAAATCGAGAATCTAACGAGTCAAAGTTAGTCATATTTCTTGTTGGAAGAACGGGTTAATTCAACGGGGATTAAATCTCACCTCCACATATGTCAAGTTGTCCCTCTGAACAGCCGCAACGCATCGCCTTCCGTCAAACTTGACCTGCCAGACCCCAGACAGATCTGTCAGGAGATCTTGCACACACTCTCCCGTTCTAACGTCCCACATCTTGACAGTCTTCTCACTGCCACTGATAACCTTTCGGCCATCGTGCTGAAAGCAAGTAATGGCACCCGTGTGGGCCATCAGAGTGTTCTTGCACTTGCCAGTCTGGGGGTCCCAAATCCGAAGTGTCGAGTCTGCGGCAGCCGACACGAGGCGGTCGTCGCGGAGGTCCAGCAGGCCAACCAAAAGGCTGTGGCCTTCCAAGGTGTAGAGACAAGCGCCTGTGGCGAGGTCCCAGATCTTGACCAGTGAGTCCATGGAGCCCGAGATGCATCGGTTACGCTCGTGGTCGAGCACCACCGAGTAAACCTTTTGTGTGTGTCCATGGAGCACATGCAGGGAGTCGCCGGTGCTGATCCGCCAAACTCGGACGGTGCTGTCGTAGGATCCGCTGACCAAGATGTCGCCGTGGGCCGAGATGGCGCGGACCGAGTGGGTGTGCCCGGTCAGGACGCGGATGAAGTAGGGGCAGTCGGACTCCTGGGCCGGAGGGCCCGTCTGGATGTAGCGTCGCGATCCAACCTCGGGGAGACGCCAGACGCGAAGCTGGCTGTCTCTGGAACCCGTGATGATCAGCGGCTTCTCCGGCTGCATGATGGGAGTACCATCTGTGGCCATACCAGTCTCCGTCGGCATGAGAATCTGCAGGCAGCGAACCGTGCTGGTGTGTCCGTAAAACACCTGTTGACAAAGACCGCGCTCAATATCCCACACTCGCACCGACCTGTCTGTCGAGCCCGAGACCAGGATGTTACCCTCATACTGAAGAGCCCACACGCCGCCCTCGTGGCCCTCGAGCTTCTTGCGGAGCTTGCCCGTCTTGGTGTCGTAGATGTGGATGAGAGTGTCGTCGCTGCCGGTGATGATTTTGTCGTCATCAAACTGGAGGCAGGTGATGACATGTCGAGGATGGGCGGCAAACGCAACGTGGCTGGGCTTGGTCGCGCCGTTGGTCCAGCTATGGCGTATCATGTAGTGACGGCGGTAGAGCGACTTGTACAGATGAAGCTGTCGCAAACTCGACAGGCCCAGTTGAGGGTCGGGCACAGCTTGCATCGCCGCGTGGGCCGCCGAGAGAGGGCCGGCCGACTTGTGCTGCTTAACCTCGCCCTGAGCCCTGTCGTCGCGGTTGGCAACCACTTCCTGGGTGCTAGCCCGCCGTTTCGAACGCTCCGACGTGGAGGCGTAGAGACCACGCTTGCGCTTCGAGCTTCTCACCCTTGGCGTGACTTCTTGCTTCACGGCCTGGGTGAGTTCCTTTTCCGAAGAGGTCAACCGGTTCTGCATGCTCAAATCTTGCTCGTAGCCGTTGACGCCAACGGGATCCTGCCATCCCCACCCCTGAATGATGGCCTTATTCAACTCGCCCGGAGGCAGAGTGAAGCCATCCCTGTCAAACAGCTCCTTCCACCCAGTCTCGTTTCGGTCCACAATGTTACGCCATTGTTTTGATACCTGTGCACAATGGCTGAGGTCGCGGAAGTCGAGATATGACAGAATGTGGTAGCTCAGCTCGAGGGGCAGTTGCTGCAAAAAGTCACACTTGAGGGCGGGATTCACTGCGTCGGCAACGATACGGAGAGTGGGTCGAGGGCATCGACGGAGGAACTGGTACATCATGAATGTCTTCATCTCCGTCTTCATCGAGTCAAACGCCTCCAGTAGGGTCTGGGGGTCAACAATGACGGGCTGGTCGTATCGCCGCATCAGGCCTCCCTTACCATGGGACGGATGCTCATAGGACACCATATCAGTATATCCGTCAGTACCTTGGGAATCGGCCATCCATGTGTCTGACTGATCAGTCTTGAAACTGGACTGTGCGTTCTCGTCGGGTTCGGCAGAGTGCAGCTGGGCAGCGGCCAAGGTGGGAGATAATCTCGGACTAGGAAGACTGGCATCCTGCGCGGCAATAACATCGATTGCGGGTCGATGCTGCGGGCGGACCGACGGTTCAAGGGACTCGTCGGTATCATCGGCGAACGATTCCGGGTCGGCATCGGTAACTGGCGGCGTCGCTACGGTGCTGCTAAAAGTGTGGGCATCGCTGCCGGCGGGACTCGACGCCTCGTACGGAGGGGACTTTGAACGACCACGAAGCAGGTCTTGAGAATTAAGTGAATAATCGAGATGCAAAGGCCGTCGCTGCAACGAACGGCCCTGAAGTGAATCGGCCGTCTCGGTAATGTCGGGCGTGGCGAGAATGCCAATGGAGGCATTTCTAGCGGCTCTGTCGCCAGTGTCAAGACGCAAAGTGCTGCTGCTGCCGTCGCTGTTACTTCCGGTGGCGCTGCTTCCCTGTATGACGGAGCGACGCAGTCTATTTGAAACGGCATGAAGGTTTGAGCGGGCAAGGCGTTGTGAAGACCGAGTGGCTGCGGCGGTAGGGGACTCTGCAGCGGCTATTCTATGGCTCCGGCGAGAGTAGGGCTCGGATGGCGAGGCTGAAGGGATGCGGCTCAAAGGCTCTGGTGTTTGTACTTCGCTGGCTGTAGATTCCTGTTTGATCAGGGCTGGGACTAGGCTTTGGCTTCTCTTAACCTGTTGTTGATGTATTAGCAGGGCAAAGGCGGAAAAAAAATCATCACGGCCCATTGAACCAAAAGCCCACTTACCAGTTGGCCATCGACGTGGTCATCAGCGTCCTCGACCTTCTTGGCATCGGGATCCTCCTCTTCAGCGCCAAAACTGTAGGAAAAGTCGACCAGCTCGGGAGGCGTCGGCTTCATGGCCAAGGGATACTCCTTGGAGTCGAGAGTGTCGAGTGGGGCGGGGTCGCGGATGAAGACTTGGGGAAACTTCCTCGTCAGGCGAGTCGTGGTGGTGACGGTCCTGGTCTCGACACACTCGCTGACATGCAGCTGGAAGCGGCGGCCGCTTGGGGGGGTGCTCTCGGCGATGTTGACCGAGACGGTCTGCGTGTGGGCGCTTCTCGGCCGCCGTGGCTCAAGGCCTTGGGATGGCGAGGGCGTCATTGTGTGGTGTCGGGAAAACCCCCGGCGGCTGGATCTGGGGCTTCCGACGATTGCTGTCCTGTTGCCGCTGGAGTCTCTGCTGCTGGAATCCCGTCGATGGTGATGTTCCAGCGGGAGAGAGGAGCGGCTCTGGCTGGGCTGGTGGCAGAGGGATCGAGAGTTTGCCTGGTGCGAGTGCGAGTCTCTCGGGCGAAGGAGGGTTTTGCAGGACACGAGGCTGGTGCGCGTGCGCCAGGCGTGGCTTGCTGTTGCTGCACTTTCGCGTGAGGGGACGACGATGACAACCCAAGAACAAATCTGGAGAAAACAACACAACAAAGCAAACAAGACTGTGAAGCGTAAGTGCAGGAACACGCTCGAGTTTTCTTCTTCCTCTTCTTCTTTTTTTGTTGTCTGGCGGATCAAAGGGCGAGAAACGGCGTGTCCGGCCGTGAGAATCCGGCTGTCTCCTTTTGTGGCGGATGATATTAGATAAGGCAGGCGGAGGTACCTGGAACAATGGTGGTAACAAAACAAGGCCGGCTGTGTTGAACCGCTAATTCGCTAGCGGCTGGCGCTGTACACGCTGTACAGTTGGCTGCTTAGCGGCCATAGATGGGGTCGTTGGGTACAATTGAGCGGCTCCCTAGAGGGCTTTCACCGGTAATTGGACAGGACACGAATCGCCACTAAAGGCGCTCCGTACGGTACCTAGCCACTACCAGTATGGGGAACGGCAGTGTGCCGCTGCGCTTGTACTCCGTGTGCTGAGGAGCGCCTCCAAGGTACATGAACCTGCTAGAGCGGCAGTACCCCGGACCGTCGACGGAATGGATTTGGATGACATACATGAAAAGCCACTCGAACCTCGGCCACCGACAGACGCAAAATTTTGATCAATTTCTAACAGGTACATGGACCGCTAGGCAGCTGTGCCGTGTGAGAGCCTCTCTGGATGACAAAGCAGCTCAGATGTGTCCCAGCCTGTCGCTGTTTCTTTATGGCGGCCAGCCGGACGTATCTTTTAGCTGCCGTGCGGGCGGGCTCTATCTTGGTGTACTGCACGGGTATCTTGATCCCAAGGCTCACTTCCTACCCTCATAAAGTACGACCAGGTACTGCAGCCCTGCGATTCCATCAATCAATAGCTTAGGTACGAGTACATGATTGATCCTTGAGGCATGTATCTGTCTAGTAGGTCAGGGTGGAATTGTACGCCAGACCGATGCTGTGCATGTACCTAAGGTAGCGTCTGCATTGGACAGCGATAACCCAGCCCGTATAAAACAGGGGAGTCTAGAACTGCACCAGATCACAATGGACATGGACCTTATGTCGAAGCACGATACACATCACATCTCCAGCTTCTCGCCATCGTAAGACAAACGAGAGCCACTCCAGTGGACACTACCGCCTCTACCCCGTTTCTCTCTCTTTTTCCCGCTCTCTTCAATTTCAAGGGTCCTAGCCGAAGCATGGAGGTTAATAACGTTGCATCCCTCATCACATCACCACATCACCAACACGCCAGACCTAGCCAGCGGCAACATATTGGGCCCTCTCCCCAACTGGAGGAGAAGAGGCACAATTTTTCAATGTTTAATGCCCAAGTCGTCATTAACGTGTAATTGTAATCTATACTTGCATTTTGGCTTCCTCCTCTGCGTAATCAGGTGGCCTTTCCCCTCTTTCGACTTGCTGCGCGACATCTGCACGACCAGCGTTATCGAGGGGTCCCTCTGTGGAGGGTAGCAATAGATGCATCAATAATGAATACCTGTACATACATGTACATGTGCCAACTGCAAGTGCTAATGCAAACCCCAAAGGAAGAAAAATCTGCTTGATACCTAATACTACATTGATCTACTGCTGAGCTATTTTAGCACACGGTGAGCAAGATATGCTGAGCGAAATGTATGTATCTCTGGGCACTCAATTGCAAGCCACATCTACTCCGTACCGAGTTAAGGTAGAAATAGCCCTGTTCCTTTTCGAACAGGGTATCGATGTTCCGCACATTGGTCACATATGCAGCTAGCAGAAAGAGAGAGAAGTCACCGTAATGAGCACCAATGATGGCGTGCGTCCTTTTGATTATGACTGCAGCCCGGTTCGTCGCACTTCGGCGGCAAGATGCTTTACTTGTGCTTCATCCTCGTTCCCGTGCTTGTCCTTGTCCTGGTCCCGGTGCACTCCCCACAAAACTGCGGCTTTTGATCCATTAACATCTATCTCCTCTCTCTGTGGGAGACAAGTATCAAAAGACCCTGCTGTGAGGATTGGAAGCTGGATTGATGCTAATGCAGTACGGCATCCGGTGTATGTTGGCTGTACAAAGACGGAATACAAAGCGGAACACTTACTTACTAGGTACCTAGTATCCAGACCCAGACTAATAGCAAGCACAGGCAACATGTGCTACCACGACCACATGTGCTCAGCTATCTTACTGCTCTCCTGCTACTAAGACGACCCTTGAAGAAAAAACAAACGTTATTTTCCAGTCAACCATACGATATCCCCCGTCGTCTCGTCATCAATCGTCTCACCCAACAAACCAACCCCCAATTCCATCCACCCGCCTAACGAAAACCCCAGACCATCCAAACATCCCCCCATTCAGCCGTCTCGTCTCCGCAAAGCCGTCACATTTTCGTCTGTTCTGTTCCTCACCTAAAATACTAAACGAACGCCACATCAGGCTGCCAACGCATAAACATGCGCCGCCCCCCTAAAAAAAAAAAATTCAGTGCCAAAGCCTCGGCCGATATCCCAAAGCGGTCACTCGTTCTTGCTTACTGGGCGGAGTATCGGTTACTTTGACGCACGGAGAAATTTGGCGTGCACGAGTAAGATCAAATGGTAGCGGCGCTAAGTTTCGGGTACCTGATACGGGTCCCGAGACCTCCGTACTGCCGGTTCGGAAAGCCTTGAAGCGAGGTTGAAAAGAGCCGATAAATGCTTAGTATGAAGAAGCTATGGTGAAAGGAAGAGACTGATGAAATATGATGAAATAGCCCGATACTGAGCCTTGGGTATTTCTCAGCGAGTTATGTTCATAGGCTATCACGTTATACAGCCTGCGCACAAAAGAAGTGTACTAATACAATACTCAAGCCACCAGCGCAGAAAGCCTATCCGTACTTCTCAGGTCAAGGGATTTGACTAAGCTTTGCGAGTCAGGTGAAGGATGAGAGCTGCAGCAGGTCCTGTTCTTGCTTGCTAATGTCTGCCCTGAACGGAGCAGCGGGATTAGGCTCATGGTGGCTTATTTTCCCGTTGCTTCTGGTGTTATGTTATTGTTATTGTCAATGATGACGTAGAGTCAGATCTGACGCCTTGCGTGTCTCAGCACTTGGGCTGATGAACGTGATATCTGACGCGTTACAAATATTTATTTTTGGGCTGCCACTTCATTGACATGACCGATATTCCGAAGAAATCCCTTCCTCTTCCATTATGTAAAGTAAAATATTGACAAGTTGGTAATCATCCAGAGCCATCTCGCTTCAAGACACGCTCAAATACTCTAACATGCAATACCATTCCTGAAATCTAACAAATGTTGGCTCCGTATAACCCTTCTCTAAATATATCCAAAAAGCCCAAAAACTAATGCCATGCATGCTCCCGTAGAATCCACGTAACCAAGAATCTCGCTTATACATAAATGATAAATAAAGAGAATTCCGTTTCTCATGAGATGTAAACCGGCATTCGGCTGCCTAAAAGCTCGCTCTTAGGCAACTGGACGTCCTTCTTATTGAAGTTGTGCAACATCAGCCAACAGACCATGCGGAAAACAAGAGTGCACCAGACGTCATCGTGAGTAACGTCCAAGTCAGCGAGCGAGACGCCGCTGAGGTTGTCCTCTGATTCCGCAGCATTTCTCACCGTGATGGAAATCTCTCGCTGGCCTTCAAGATGCAGAGCCATCTCCCTCGTCGAATGCTCTCCGCCCTTGACAATGGATTCACTGGTGGGACTTTTAGGCGGGAGAAGTGAAGTATTCGAGCGGATACTTGGAGGGGCTCCAACGAGGCTGTTTCTTCGATCAGTTGTGCGAAAGGCAGTCGACACTACATGGGGCCGAATAACATCGAAATAGACGTCCATTAAAATGTCTTGTCGATCGTCGGGTCCAGCAGCGTCCATGTCCTCAAATCGCTGAAGCGGCGGCCGTGGTCGGGACTTCTCTGAAGGCGCCGGCACTTCTGGGTGGAGAGAGAGGGAATCCAAATTTTGGTCTTCTTGTTGGTTAAGAAGTCTGATAACCTCTTGGATGTGGTGTCTCAGGACGTCTTGAACAATTTCTCGCCGACGCATGTGCCTTTCCGCGCTAGAAGCTCCGTCTTGTGGCTTGTCTGAAGCCTCCTCAGCATCGTGACTGGTCTGCCTTTCTAATTTTGTCCTCGCAGTGAGGACATCATCTGTGTCATCCAATGCTGCATGGAGCGACCTCAAAAGGAGCCATCTATCAAGGCTCTTGTCGTCATCCAGATGCTCCCTTATTTGGTCAATATGTTGCCTGTAGCGTGCAATCACGATAGAGTGTTGCTTAATTCCCATGGGGTCGAATTGAGCCTTTATATAAAATGCATCAAGTATTTTGGGTAGAGAGACTGATGAATTGTCCCAGCTGTCTGGCGTGGGATTAGGCAGGTATGTGAAACTGCTGTTTTCGATATGAAAAATCCGGCTCACCATGCCTAAGATCTCGAACGATACTAGCAAGAGGTGTCAGTTTCTAATAGTAGTAAAAGGTATTGGTATCAATGGGGGAGAGAAGACATACTGGGAAAGAGGTGAGACATTCGAGTTCCGCTGTCCAAGCACATTCGAGTCGTGACATTGTTGCAACCAATTGAGGTCAAGGTTTCTGAAATCTCGCGCAAGTTACCCATCAAGAGGGTGCTGAGGTTTTGCTGCTGTTCGCCAGGGCCCTTTAATCGCCGCTTGTCGTCCTTCTCACGATAGATGGTGGGCACATAACCAAAGCACAGCTCCTTGATCTCGTCAACGGGGATGACACGATTGCGCTTAAAGGTGCACTGGCCGTTGACCTGAAAAGAGAACATGAGTCCGGGATCACTGATTCTCTCGCCCAAGATCATGAAGCCATTGCCTTCTCCCCAATAACGGTCACGCTTACGGTCGAATTCTTTCCAATACACACCGACCGCAGCCATCATTTCTATCAAGTGGCACATGGTGGTGGTGGCGTAGGGCTTGGTGATAGATGGAGGCATAGTATCCCAGCTCTTTCGTTTCCGCTGCACAGCAATAGTCAGAGTATGGTGATCCACCAATGTTGGTGGCTTTGATGGAATGCCATGCAAGTTTGCCGGAGGCCCAAAATCCTTGTATTGCTTCTCCTGCCACTCCCGCGATTCCAGCTCCATGCGCTGGGCGGCGAAGAGCAGCACATACCAGGCAGCTTTTTCATTGTCCGAAGTGTGAATCTTTTCCTTTGCGGATTTCTCCTTGTATTCCTTGCGCAGATCCAATGTCGAGGTTGAGTGTGTATCGTCCTGGGACTTTTGAGTGCCGTCGAGATAATAGATGGGGGCATCTGCCACTGGTCCGTTGGGGTTCGTGGGCGGCGACACGAAAATGACGGGCACGTCGAATTGGACCTCGAATCGCAGCTCGTCCAATCGAAACTGTCTCGTCTTGGTCAAGGCCCAGCCGCCCATGACTTTTTCGTTGCATTGAGAATATCCTTGAGCAGACGCATAATACTGCTGCAACACTTGCATAAACGTGGCTAGCAGCGCCACGACAGACACCACCAAAGCCACGATGGCCGTGATAAAATCGGAATTGTCATTGCCGCCATTGTTGCCGTTGTTGCTAGCAGTGCTGTTCATCGTAGATCGAGGCTGACTCAACTCTAAGTTGAGATCGTGCTAGGGAGCAACAGCTGCTTCGCTCGATCGAGGGATTCGTTGGGGTTTTGCTGGATCGTGGAGAGCTCATGTAGCATATGGCATCGGCAAGGCGTTTTTTCATCGGCCGCATCAATTAGGCCGCGGAGGCAAAGTCGAGGTCGAGTTGTGGCACAGATTGATTGGCAGGACAGCCCATGATCTGCCTGTTGCCTCTGCCTCTTCTGCAGTCGGTTGCCCAAGGCTCGAGGCTCTGCCAGTGGTCGCCTTTCCTATCGATTTCCAGGAGGCGAGTCAGCCCAAGAGACGAGGCGCGCGGGACGGTGCGGCGCGACCAGGCTGGCGCCATTGGCCCAGCCCCCAAGCCACCTGTGCCTTTTGACTGCTGCCATGGGCCAACTAGTGTAGCAGTAATGTAGTGAGATTGTCCATATGGCCAGAGGCGTTGGTTAGACCAGGGGTCCCCCCGCGACCCGCATCGTGGTGAGTTGCGTATAGCAGCGGATTAGTGGTATACAGTAACGGTGGACAGCATTTGAAGAGAGCTGAGGTGAAGTGAGGCGAGAGTCTCCTGAAACAGAGACAGATCAGAAACAAGGCAGATTCGGCAATGAGACGAGCAAAGGGACTGAACAGGGCGGATGACGCAGTTTGGAATGGATGATTTGGGGGATGTTTGATGCCAAGAAATCTGGAGGAGGGCTGTGGCGCTATCCTTCAACGTGGACAGCCCTCTAGCGCCCTACAATGGAGTGCTCTAGCGCCAAGGTCACCTATAAGCCTCCGCTGTAACTTGATCCATTAGCGATCTGCCTACATGAACCTCCATACATGTACCCAGACATCTATCATCGTGCTTACCCTGAGGCATCAACTCAATTTCAACATCACCGCATCAAGGCAACAAAATGCAACACCAGCTGTGGAAAAAATCAGGCAGCCATACTGAATCGTCGAGAAAATGAGAGTGAAGAAGTACGCTTTGTTGGATCTATCCCCAACAATGCTCGTAGCCGCTGGGTCGCAAATACCATCAACGGACATAACCAGCTTCACTCAGCTCGACTCAACCAACAACAGCAAATAACCTTGATTGGCTTCGTCCCATTGCAAGCGCCGCCAAGCTGCTCCTGCACGTCTCACTTCCTAATACTATGTCCCTGCCAGTCAAGATGCCGTTTCGGTCTTCCTCCACTCTCCCAGCGTCTCTGCATGTACTTGGACCAAGAAAGTGTTTCATCTGGCTTGATGGCGAGGCTTCCGTCCAGTGAGAGGCAGAGAAAGATCACCGAGACACAAACGCCACTGTCACGCCTCAGGTTCGCAGTTGGCCTCACCGCTTCTCTGTCATAACAATTTGTATCACCCTTCACGAAACGGACGGTAACAGGAATATATCGTATACGCGCTGTTTTCGTTTCCTCAATACTTGACCTGCTGGTACGACTGCCTGCGAGTGGGGAGACACAGCATCGTGCAGTCTATCAGTGCCAATCGCTGATTAGGCTATGCTTATAATCCTGGAACAGCTGGTGAATATCTCTGTTGGTTCCAACGAGCTGCTTTGCCGGGATAGGCCTTTTAGATGAATCAACTTTATTGCCTATTGGCCAGCCTTCAGCCAAATCTCGCGAATTTGGTGTGGATACGTATATGCACTCCATTTCAATCGCCGCCTTCTGCAACAGCTTGGGTCAGACATCGACCCTTCCTTGGTCGCCCAAAATATCATCTCAATTCGGTTGTCCCATTGGTATGTATGGAGCAGCGGAGAAAGAGAATTGATTCAAGTATTGATATGTTGATGAACTGTCCCGCGATGGGCATTCTCCCAGCTGGTTAAGCCAGAATGATTACTTATCACCATTCTCAGCGCTGCTGTGTAACAGAATATCACAACGAAAAGCCTCCCAAGAGAAATATAGCAACCGCCTAGCTGGTATCAGAAACTGTCTTGGCCATTGCGACGACGCCATCATATATCAAGTACATTTCTATGTCTGTGAGGAGGGTTCCATATCACGGCGGCGAGCGTTTGTGCTTTTTCTTGACCTCGGCCTCGCTCCTCGATCCGGTCCGCCCGCGTCCAAAGGTTGAAAAGGCGTTGGTTTGCTCGACTTGAAGAAATCAAACCAAAGTGTCCCAAAGTGGAGAACAAAAAGAGTATCGCTTACGCTCGTTTGTCCGTTCGTATGTCAATCTCGGGGCGTTTGTTGCTGTGCATTCGCGCAGTCTGATAACCGAGTGCGGCGGGCGGCAACTCCATGCAGCGTGTCTCTACCCACATCACGGCACGAACAGGCTAGCTACCGCGAGGCTATTAAAAGAACTCTTGGGCAAGATACAGCATCAACGCCAACGACAAGATATTGCAATAGGATATTGTCAGATTCTGCTATATGATACATCTCACACTTCCTTCAAAGACCAAGGAAAAAAGAAGACCGCCCTCAAACTCCAAGATATCGGTGTTAACATCTGTGGAGCAGCCATCCATCCCTTCCCGCTAGTTATTTGAACGCGACCAACAACATATTCATCTGGCCAATAATTCCCTTCTCCATGGCAAAGAACAGTGGAGCATGCAGTGTGATACAGACGTGCGGTTCCGCGGATTATCTCGAGCATGTGCTTGTCATATTAAGCAATATCGGAAACGGTGTTGGTCGGCCGATGCAGACAATAGTGAGCCCAAGAAATGAGGTGGTGGAGGGAGCCGACCCTTGTCCTGACAGATTGATTGAAAACTTTCCATCTTATAAATTTCCAATCATCTTTCATAATAGAAGAAAATCCTTGACTTTTCTCTTTCATCGGTCTCCTCATTCGTTGCGAGTCTTCGCTCCATCTTCACTCCAAGAGAACTTCGATTCGTCCTCCTGTCCTCGTGCTTGACCTGAACACTCGTAAATTCAGAATCAAGTCTATGAATCATGGGCTCACTAGCAAAGGCAACTGCCGAGTCATCCGTTGACCGGTTGACGATACTGTCGAAAGCAATCGATGAGAAGACGCGAATCTTGGCCAATAAATTGCGAGAAAAAGGCCTTGGTGCTCCTTCTTTCCAAGCAGATGGCCTTTCAGATTTCCCTCTCAACGAAGTAGATGATGAAGCCATCAAGGTTAGGCAAGAGATTATAGCGCTGACCAAAGATCTTCATGATCTTGTCTTGGGTCCTCGCGAATGGCTAAAGACCATGGCCTGGGACGTAAGTTGCGATTCTCAATGCTTTGACTCATAGATATGCCAAAAATGTCTGAACATGGAGTGGAAAACTTTATTAACTGTTTCTTTTAGGCCGTCAGCTACATTCCTTTGCATGCTATATGCGAGTTCAAGATTGCAGAGGCCGTGCCATTGATGGGGTCAATCACGTATGAAGACCTTGCGGTTGAAGTACACCATTTAAGTGGCACTGCCATCTTACCGTTGGATCTCCGGCGTCTGCTGCGCCTTGCTATTACCAACAACATGTTTCACGAGCCAAAGATTGGTTCAGTTGCTCATAACCGGACATCTTTACTTCTACTAAACGATACGGCATTAGCCAACTGGGCAGCCTTTTTCACAATGGATATGATGGGCCCTGTGGCCAACACAGTTACAGCTATGAAGAAGTGGCCCGGATCCCAAGAGGCCAACGAGACGGTAAGGGGAAAGACAACGAGCATAATGAATACATGCTAATCCACTGGCACCACAGGGAGTCAACATTACATTTAACCATAATGACAGCTTTTTCGACCACTTACAGGCGGACGAGGCACTGGCGAGGCGGTATGCTACAATGCTGCAGTCTCATGGTAGTCGAGAAGGGTACGACATATCGTATACCGTTTCGGGGTATCCGTGGGCGAGGCTTGGCTCTTCAACTGTTGTCGATGTAAGCATATAGTTGCCTCTTTCCTACTTCTCCAAGAATTCACTTGCTTACTTACGAAACCAGATGGGTGGCAGCGAAGGAGTTGTGTCATTTGCCGTGGCGGAACAATTTCCCCAGCTGCGGTTCATCGTACAAGATTTGGCTGGCATGCGCACGCCCGAAGCCATAGACAAGATACCCAAGAATCTCACCGATCGAGTATCCCTGACTACGCACGACTTTTTCCAGCCTCAGACAGAAAATGCGGATGCATACTTGTTTCGACACATCTTCCATGCGTTCTCGGACAAGTATGCCATTGACATTCTCCGCGCGCTGATTCCCGCTCTGCGACCAGGAGCTCGCGTCATCATTAACGATATTGTTTTGCCAGCTCCGGGTTTGCTCTCGCAGTTAGAGGAGAAGAGTATTCGGACGATGGATGTACTGATGAAGGCTGTTTGTAATTCTAGGGAGCGGGAGGTGGATGACTGGAGGAGCCTGTTTGAGCAGGCGGATAAGCGATTTCGATGGCAAGGTGCCTGGAAGTCGAGTGGCAAGCTGTGGTTCATAGAGAGTATATGGGAGCCTTGAATTAGTGTTGTTGAGCTGATGCTTCTACACGTGGCATATTCAGCCAGCATGTGGATGATACTCATGGGGGTTTCTGGATATTCTATGTCATGTTCTGTATTGAATTCCAATTCTAGAATGAAATGTACCATGTATTCTGTACAAATCAGGACCATTAAACAATTAATAATATAATATACCCGCGCTCCTCACATCTTGTATGTAATTCCAGCCAACGGAGCCCTCTTGGCTGTATTCTTCTCAGAGTTGACCAACATGGCCACATGATGACTCAAAGCGACCAAATCGCCCGCTCTATCAAGGACAATAACCTCGACGTCAAACCGACCGTTGTAAATCTGCTTCGCCGACGTTCGCACAAAGAGCCACCGCTCGCCCTCCGCCGGCAACGCCTTCTTCACCTCCAGGTTCATAGCCAACGTAGGATACCACAACGCAGTCTTGCGCGTGAATTCGCCCCCTGCAACAGGAGGATCGTCCTTGGATCGAGGACGGTGTAGCTCGGGGATGAAAGCCGCCGTACAGTCGACGACGAAGCCTAAGGATGTAGCTTTCAATGGCTCGCCGTTGCTGGTACACATCCACAGGTCAAACGAGGAGTCGGTTCCTGATTTCGCAAAGGCGGCCCGGTTGTAAAAGAAGCGAAGCTGCTGCACGGCAGTAACTCTCCGCTGAATCACGAGGTCCAGGGCTCCCCATTCCGGATCCTTGTTGGCGAGCATCTTGTCAAAGTCAGCCGGTGGCGGCAACCGAGGCTGCAGCGACCATCCAGTGGGCAGGCTGATGCCGTTTTCCGCGGCAATGCTCCTGTTTGTCAGATACGCAGCGACGACTCTCTCCGACTTTGGCGTTCCGGACTGCGAGCCTGTCGAGATCCATGGCGCTTGGGATAGTAGGTTGCCCTGGTAGAGCGTGATGTGCAGCACGGAGATTGAGCGGCCGGGCTTCACTTCCTCGACGACGAGAACAGCCGGGCCGGAGATGGTGCGGTTGAGAAACTCCCAGTGGGCGGTGATTGTGTCTGTGAGGTTCTTGTGTGCGAGATATTCTTTTGCTACACGCAGGAAGACGGAGGCAACGTAGCCGCCATTGGGGACTGAGTTGATGGAGGTTGTCAACTTTCATGTGATAATAACGGATAATGTGAACGCGTTGTATGATACTTACCGGCGCCTATGCAGAAGCTGGGCGAGAGATTTGCAGCAAACGTCCTGTCGTCAAGCCTTTGAATGGCGGTTTCTTCCTCCAAAGAGGCGGGAATCTTTGCCTCGGCAGTCATTTCGCCTCTTCCTTTTATTATCAACACGAGCCGTAAGTTGTTGATGAATGTAAGTTGTCAATTACTACCCGACGGCAGAATCACTTCTCGTCACTGACTGTCCCGTTGTGTTTCGGTGAAACTGTCACGGCTATGAATCACTCAAAGACACCGACACCGAGACCGACGAAACTAATCACCAATTTCCAGCTTTTGAATGCCCTCGCACCCCGTGCATATCGCCGGTCCGTTCCCGAACCGAGGCAACCCCACCCCCAGCGTTGGCGATTGTATCGGCTTGACTGGCTTGTTTACTAACCAGCTGAAACTGGAATATGCCTGTTTCGATGTAGATTGAATGCTGAGTGGCTTCTTTAGTGGCTAAGGGGTTTGTTTCCAGAAGGGGAAACGAACGGCTCTGGTGGATTCTGCTTGTAGATTCAATATTACATGTGCTAACGCTTTGATTTTGTGGGGAAATCTTGGTAAATTTGGGGTAATGAAAGGCCGACATGATTAATACATACCCGGGAATACATCATCAATACCCAATGAGATTGCACATTTCAAACGTAATTATACAAGGATAACTCGGTTCTATTTGGCTTTGAAGATAATTGCCGAGCTTAGACAATCTTGCTTGAATTGATGTCTATTAGACTCTTTGCTCTCGGACCCATATCTGTAGGGCATGCACAGCATTTTTAACGTCACCCAAAAACCTTGGGGGATTATTGGGATCTGATTGGTAACAGTAGGCTAGAGAGACCATCAGCTTTGTTCACACATTTTGGAGCTCACCAATGACACCACCCAAAGCCTCACGGAGTAAAGGCTATGGTAGAAACACCCGCGAATCTTTTTTCACAGCGTTTTTAACTTCCCCCAAGGTCTTGGGATATGATTGAGACCCAATTATTGAGCGTCCAGCCGCAGCCGCATAACGGCAAAGCCGCTGCCATGCTAGACTTTCACAGCATTCTTAACCTCTCCCAAGGCCTTAGGGATGATTGAGACAATTAACCCGGAAACCCTTATCAATGGAATACCGAGTATTCACCGAACAAGGATACATGCCAAAATCATGAGTGGGCATATTTTCAATTTCCAAGTAATTTATATTCTAAAATGTATTAACTTGCCAGATACATGCGCGTCATGCTAACTCGCTGGTCTGCATTTTTATGCTCTAGTCTCTTTGTTTGCCTGCGGTCTCTCATCGTCTACTGGCGCAAACTTGGACATCTTTCTCAAAGTAAGGCCATACTTCATAAACAAAAATGGCACCGGAATGGCAATAACCGCAACGCCTCCCAACAAAGACATTGCGGGACCGACTCCCAAGTTATTAAACATGGGCGTAGCTGCCAGGGGAAATGAAGCCGCTAGAGCGCTTCGTAGAAGTGTATTGGCGGATGTCGCACTTGCGGCGTATAAGCGGTACGTGTCGACGAGGAAGTTGATGCATTGCTGGAAGATGATGTTGAAACCGGCTCCGATAAAGACAGCTGCCAATACGGGCACGACCCCTGGCACTCATGTTAGCATAATCGGGGTGATCATGATCAAATCTAACAGCGTCACAAACTCACAGTGTATCTTTGGATTTGCCGTCCATCCAAACCAGAATAAGCCAATGGCAAAGACAATGCCACCGATGGCCATTGGAGCGCAACGAGCCTCTGGTACAGGCTTTCCTCCCGCAGCGTCGACGAGTCGTGCGTATCGTGGTTGATTCGCCAGGTTAACAAGCATGGCGCAGCCCACACCAGTTAAAAGTGCCAGGAACGGCAACGAGCTTGTTACCAGACCCCATCCCCTGTGTTGGGCAAAGACAATGGGGAATACCTCCAACGTCATGTACAGCAGGCCGTAGACAAAAGACGCGTATAATGCTATACATGTCACCATTGGCTCCGTGAATAGCATGCGAAGAGGCCGAGAGAGATGCTTGGTAACGATGATTTTGGGCGAAAGTTTGGTCATTTCGTGAGGGTGATAGTAGGCTTGGTTCCCTGTCTCCTTACGCAGACGCTCTGCCTTTCTCTTTAACAGTACAGGGGCATAAGTCTCTGGCAAGAAGATCAAAATTATGGTGGTAACCGTAAATGTCCAGATAGCTTGGATGTACTGGGTCCAACGCCAACCAAGATGAGGATTCACCGTCAAGGATGCGCCGATAACAGGACCCTAGAACTTGTTTAGACGAGTTTGATCAGCGAGACATTACAGGGATATATCATACCAGAGTAGGGCCGCCGACAACAGCAAGGGCATAAAACACCACTGCCGTTCCGCGAACTTTCGGGGGCCAGATGTCGCCCATGATTGCTCCCACGTTGCTCACCGGCGACGAAGCAAACAGTCCAGCGAAATACCGTGTTATCAGAACAGACTGGATGTTTTGACTTGTTGCCGCGCCTATCGAGAATAACCCGACTGCCATCATTGGGAAGATTAAAGAAACTCGCCGACCCCATAGCTCAGAGATTGGCGCCCAGCAGAGCGGCCCAAACGCGAATCCCAGACTACTCAGTATCGCGGTTAGAACTACACAGTTTCTTTGAACGGATTAAGTGAAGGGCATTAACTAACATGTAAAGCGAGATGCAGAGGACAGAAACCTCGTGGCCGATGTGAAAGACCTTTTGAAGCGTCGGTTCGGTGGGAGCCATTATGCTTGATCCCACACTGGCTGCCATGGCAATCATTCCCAATTGCAGGGTGATGAAAGCCCTGTACTTCGTGGACCAGTTGAATGGATTGGCGGGCTCATTTTCATCCCACTTGACCAGAATCGGGGTTGGTGTTGTTGCTTCATCTTCTGCTGGCGAAGTGCTTTCTTCATGCAACAAGGTGGTCATGAGTGATCTGTGTTGGTAGGTAGAAGACGCGTCTTGGATGAGAAATAAGAGGCAACCAGCTCAGAGTTTCAATGTACTGTGTAGCCTAGAAGATTAAAAGAGAGTTTTAGAAGTAAAGCGAGAGGTGTGGCAAGCAGCATCTAAGAAGAGCTAGCTACAATCAATCGAAGATTTTCATACACTAAGACGAGGGTGTGTGTCAGATGAAACATGAATCTAGAAGTTATTCCAGGGTGAATGAAACGAAAGAATCTTTTCCCCAGGTTGTGGTAGAGAGATTGATAACTCTTCATATTTTTTCCATCCGCGTCTCTTTGCGGGACTACTCAACCGGCCGGAATGGATTTCCGACGCAGGGGCAAAAGCCGTGACTGAGGACCTTTATAGCGTCATACGTTTTGTAGGGCACGGCAGTTTGTTCCGAGATATCCGCAGTAGCCGCTGGCTATTAGCAATAAGATTGCTTGAGAGTATTACAAGATGTTACAAGACAAATGAATGAATTTGATCGTTGTTGTTTTTTTGGATCTAAAAATCATTATATTTGAGAAATTTCCAGCAGACCTTCATATTTGATTCTTAATCGCCCGTCTGTGTCGTTGCTACTTCAGTGTTATATGAGGCTGGTGTGTAGCCGAACAAGTTGTAATTGTACAATTCTAGACTATCTGGTTTCCACATGTTGACAAACTCACCAAGGTATGAGCTGTAATGGAAGCATATCTCGATTCTAAAGAGTGACCGTGATTTTCATTACTTGGATTGAAGACTTTAGGTCATTTTCTCATGACAATAGTAGAGAAATATCGAAATCTCAGCCTGCGGTAGAGGAAGCTCTGTGTTGATAGCCACTGCAATTCTCCGGAGCGAAGAGCAAAAAGTTAAACATATAGCCGGAAGTTTACGCTATTATTCTAAGGTTGGATGAGTATTTCCTTTTTATAATTACTTCATAACCCTTCTTTTTTAACATTCCAAAAGTGAAGCTTTCGCGGCAAATGCGGATATTGCGGAGCATCATCAGCGCCCAGCCGGAACGCCCAGCCGGAAAGGTGGGTAAACGCCCCCCGAAGCCGTGAACTATCCCCGATCATAAGCAGATCAGATAAGCCGAAGAGATTATCTATTCTAATCTGCTCCATCGAATAGTTTACGGAAGCGGATTAGAACTGCATCTGAAGCACTATACAAGATAACAAATCGGATGTACGACAATCCTAAAGGGCAATTGATCGTCTTTGGGAAGGATTGGCCTGTTGATGCAATATCTGTAAGACATTTGGACATTGAACTATTTGCCTAAAAGGTTTCTGGCTAAATGATCAATGGAGACAGCGACAACCAATTGTCTGCACACCATCTGAAACCACCTATTTATTTGAGTGAGAGTGCCTTGCGTGAGGTTGTCTGTCCCAGTCGGCTGCAGTGGAATCGCCATAAGATATTGAACCATTCGCACACGTCATTTTCATATCGACTAGGAAAACATTAATTTGACTTCATTCTGCCATCTCACCGCCTCCCGTCTTTTCACAGCATTTTTAACTTCACCCAAGGCCGCATCCCCCTCTAACCGCAATAGTTCCGTTTGCTATTCTCCAAGTTTACTTGTACACGTGCAATCTTCTCTGATGGCAACTATTTGCCACAGTGACAGTGATCTCTTGCTATCGTCTATTAGGGAGGGACTCAGAGGCTTCGACCTATCCACAACTGGAAGAAACTGGAAATGGTCATTCTAACAGTGCTAGCAGTTATAATGGAGTAGAAATCACTCTTTAGGCCCTCTTGAAAGGGACTTGAAAAACTAATTGGTAAATGATGAAACGACAAGCTATGGGCCACATAATATCTTGAAACAAAAGACACGTTTATACGCCAAACAAGGCTTCAACGCTTGATCCTCCATTTACCCACAACGCAAGACCGTTCTCACTCAAACGTCACCCGAATCACCTGAATATGGTTATTGTTCGTATACGCAATCGTCAGCGTCTTGCCCGTCTCATCCAAAAACGGGTACGCAACCCCGGCATACACGAACCCCCCATCAATCGGCTCTGCCTCAAACACTTCTCGGTCTTCACTCCACGGTCCTTCTAGTTTCTCCGCCGTTCGCAATGCCACCTTTGGGCCATCTAGATGAACAGTCAGCTTAGCTTGTCCCAAGGAAGTCTGTACAGCACTTACTCAAATGAACATAAATATAACACTTGAACCACTCGCTATACACAACCTGCCCCTGTCCAGCTCCCCACATCACCGCCGTCTCAGGATTATGCTCATTCAACATCTCGCTCCGCCATCCCCTTTCTCTCCCCCACCAGTATTCATACTTGTCTAGATCAAACGCTTCTGCCGCCTTGACCCGAGTCTGATATATATACTCCGTGGCCGGCCACTCTGTCACGGTCTTGGGTGGATGGCCCCAGGCGTAGATGTACTCGCTGTTCACATCTCTGTAAGCAGCAATGTCGCCGTACTTGGCCGTCGTAGAGCAATCCCACCACCAGCCGTGTTCTCCTAGGCGCTTGGTGGTAGTGGGGACGCCGTCTATAACTTCGACACGGGCGATGCCAGCGTGACGATAGTTTTCATGCTCGTTCTTGGAGTGTGTTCGTGTCAGCAGATACCAAACTGATCACATCAAACCCATCCGCTCTTCGTAACTCACAATCAAATAATACACTGCTCCAACGCCCTCCCCATAGCCATCAACCTCAACAAGACTCGTCCCCCCAAACCCAAACAAATTCGTCTCCCCCCACCGCTCCTCAAACGGCGTAAACTGCAACGGATGCGCCACCGGCTCGTCGTCATTCAGATGCACAAACCTAACCACCAGCGGATCATCCGTCAACACTGCCACCGAGTTCCGCACCATGCCGTGGAATCCTTCCGGATCCGGGTCCAAATCCGGGTCCGTCACCCCGGGACTGCACCACAGCGTGTCGCCGTACACGCCGAACCACTGGCCGCCGATGTGGCCCGCGAAGCCGAGGTCTCGGCGGACGGCCGTGTTGCTGGACTTTTGCTCGCCGAGATATTCGGTGATGAAGCCAAGGATGGGGTTGGAGCCTGCTGGTTGGGTGTTGTCGATGCCGGACCAGGGTTTGGGCTGAGGAGGAGTTTGGGGTTGCTCTTCGGGTTGAGTGGCATCGTCGCTCTTTTTCCCGGTTAGAGTCTGGAGTAGTTTCTTGAAGCCCGCCATGGTGATGTTGAGAGTTGTAAATATATAGCTTCCCAGACAAGTACGCAATTGGAATATGAGAGACGAATGAAAACAAAATCTACTCAAAATAAAACCACTTTGCTGAAGTATCAATCCTATAGCTGAAACCAAGGTGATTGATAGGCCTTATAAGAGATTAAGCTCCGTAACAGATGTCCTTCCCCACACCGGCGACGTCATCAGCCGTCTGATCTAGGAACCGGGAATATTCTGGCATGTGAAGTGGAGGCTGGCGGCACGGCTTCAAGTGTCCGGTCAAATAGTGATCCATCGCGGAAGCTTCCGGACGGCTAGCGCCTCATGTGGTATAAACAGGGGATTCATTCTTAGCAATATTCAAAATTCTCTATTTTTTGGGGGTATCTATCAAAGACTGCTATGCTCCGCGCATGTTAATGCTAATGGTAATGACAATGATGACCAAATCCTGCTTTTTAAACAACAACCTTCTCCAACAGTCGTAAACATTGTCTCGTGTCATCCGGCAAGGGAAACCAATAGGGACAGTGAGTGACCTTAGAGCCGAACAAACACCTTTCCAAAAATCTCCCTCGCCTTGACTAGGTTGATAAGACTCATCCGCTCATTGTCCAAATGTGCCGAGTCGCTGGCACGTCCGCAGGGCAAGTGGGCTGCCGGTGCTCCGAATTCCTTTTCGAGGAAGCGGATGGCTGGGATGGAACCACCTTCACGAATGTACAGCGGCTTCTTTGGCTTGCACATGGAGGTGCACGTAGACGGATCGGGCGACTGCTGGCGAGGTGCCTTGCTGTCACCGTTTTCGCTTTGACTCGGTTTTTGGACGACTCCTTGGCGTGGCTCAAAGCGTTCTGGCCAAGCCTCCACGATGGCATCACATAAGGTGCGGAAAATATCGTTGGTCGGGTCGCCTAGCCACGGCTCAGCTTTGTTGTCGATGCAAATCTTCATCCGATTCTCTGACTCGAGGCCTGCAAATTCTCGTTGTAGGAAGCTTGTAAGAGCCGTTGCTACTACATCCACTTCTTGTCCTGGCACCAGTCGCATGCTAATATGCGCATTGGCATGGCTGCTGACTAGACTGCCGTCTGGCCCAGAAACGTTGTACCGATGAATCGTCAAGTTTGGTTCCCGCCATCTCGCCAAGAGTGATCTCTTGATATCTGCCTCAGAGACAGCCTCTGTGCTGCGGCGCAGCAGGATGGAGGCAATGTCATCGTAGCGAGCTTCTTCCTCCTTTGTCACTGGTGGAATACCGTCATAAAAGCCCGGGATCAAGACTCGATTGCCACGGCCCTTTAGTCTTGACAGGACCGTTGTGAGGTCTGAAAGCGGCTCGTCGTTCATATGGGAACCGTCGACACCAGAATGTGAATCGGGGCGCGATGAATCGACGCAGACGGTAGCGTGGAGGACGCCGCGCAGTCCATACGTCAGACATGGAACCTCGTCATCTAGCCAGTAACTGTTGGCTAGCAGGATGTAGTCCACGGGTCCAACACGCTCTTTGTTCATCTGGATGACTTTTTCGAATCCCCTGGACCCACATTCTTCTTCTCCTTCAATCAAGAAGATGACGTCGTTTTCTAGCTTCTGCGCTTGCATTAGATCTGTTACTGCGAAGAGCGCGGCGAGGATAGGGCCTTTGTTGTCGCTGATACCGCGTCCATAGAGAAATCCATTAGTTCCGTGGACGGTAAAGGGATCAGTTGCCCATTTGCTCTTGTCGTTATCAGCTGACACCACATCGTAATGGCCATAAAACAGGATTCGCTTCCGTTTGTCAACAGCCTCCTTCTTTCCGGAGAACTTTGCTAATACGACAGGGTTGTGCGACTCCCCCGTGCTGAGCATTTCAACATATCCGCCCATGCGCTTAAATAGTGCGCCGAGATATGTGGCGCCTTTGCGACAGTCTTCTGCAAATTCGGGCCGGGACGAGACGGTCTTGTACGAGACAAACTCTGTCAGGGCGGAGAGAAGGACGTCGTCTTCGGCTTGGCTCTTGGAACTTGACTGAGCATCTGCTTCATCCTTGATGTTCCACACACAGATATCGTTGTCGTTGGCTCCCGTTATGTAATAGCGTTCGTTCTTGTAGGTTGAGCAAGCAGATGCTAATATTTTGCTTTTTTCTTTGCCATTGTGCGCTTTCCACTGATGAAGACACTTGTATTTTTCAGTAACATTCCTTGAGACATGCTGGTAATTTCCATAATGCGCTGTGCTGAATTTCTGTGGAGCATGTTGTCAGTGGATATTTAGAGGAGGGGAGAATAAACTGGAGAGGTATGATGGGGCAAGGAAAGGAACTCACGTTGGCCCAACCGTCGGCAGAAGTAGTCCAAAGATATCCCCAGCCCATCTGGAGCGACATGATGTCGTGGTTCTGCGCCTTTATCACCCTCAGTCTCTGGGCAGTGTCCAGGTCCCAGAGCTCCACGATACCGTCAAGCTTGCCGGCATATAAAAAGGAGCCATCCAGTGCCAGAGACAGCACCGACTCGCCATCATCAGAACCAAGGGACATAATCTCTCGAATGCCGCTGCGCTGGGGATCGTCCACGTCGCTTCTGCCGGGTTCACCAAGGCACCAAAGCTTGATTGTGCCATCTCCACCACCCGAGATCAGCACCTCTTCCTCCGGACCAGCCTCCACAGTAGGTCCCTTTGCAATGAGCATGCAATAAACGTATCCGTAGTGGGCAAACTTGCGAACCGCACCACTGTCGATTTCCAGAGTACATTTGGCTTGGGGAATCAGTCCCCATTTATCCTCGCTCCGTCTCGGGGTGCTTGTTCCGCCAATGGCTTTGGAGTCAAAGAACCGATGGGCTCTTCGATCGGGATGTCGCTGGGAGTCGGGAGTCGACTTTGTGGTCGGATCGCTCAGGCTGACCCATTGGATAGTCATGTTTTGCGCACCAATGTATAATGTGTCGTGTTGCGGGCTGTATGCCGTCGAGAAGATGTCACCAACATCGTGGTTGCCGTAGATTTCGTAGAGGCGACGGAGGGATTTGGGGCACCACACATTGATGATGGGATCGCAGGCACTCGAGAACAGGTAGTTGCCGTCGGGTGAGAGAGAAAGCGACATGACACTGCGCTTATGCGCCTGGATTTGCTGGACCTGGTGAAAGGTAGACAGCGACCAGACGACAATCTCGCCATCTTGCGTTCCAGCATAAATTGAGTCGTGCTCGGGGCTGACGGCGAGAGCAAGCACGCTGCTGTTGTGCTTGAGGCTGTGAAGCAGCTCTGGCGGCGATTCCGGGCATTCGGAGGCTTCTAGCGTCGGCAGAACTGCCATGGCGGCCGGATCGGCCATGAGTGAAGGCATCGTGGCTAGAGTTTAATGATTAGAATTTCCTCGCGCAGCAACTTGCAGTCTCGAAGCTTTGAAGGTTTGACTGGAATTTGAGGATGGCGGGGCACGCGAGCGGCTCCAGCGAATCATAACATGAAGTGCGACTGGAGGACGGGAATAGGAGAGAATTGGATTTTGCAGCAAAGTCGAGTCACACGCGCTCTGATGTGAGTATTAGAAAGAAGCGCGCGGATCGCGAATTGGCAGTTGCTGAATGTGTTGAATGGGGAAAAAAGACTTTGCCTCTATTGTGCTGAGGTGAGGCCAATGACTCTGACGATGACGTGCTTAGCGCGGTATCGGCGCCATCCCAGCGGCCCTTACAGAGGGAGGAACATGTGGGAGTCAACTGAAGCTCCCTCTTGCTCCCTGTAACCCAGACCTTGTCAGGGGTAACGCAGTGCATCCCTCCTTTGAGCAGCTGGAATCCAGATCATCCCATTTCCTCTGTATCATGAATGACGAGATCGCTTCCTCTTCTTCGTGATTGAGGCTCTGGCTTTTGGCTTCGGTCTTTCCGTCGCAATGCTACCGTGCTGACACTACACCTGCACAGTGCTTGTTCTGGATCGCACCGCTTGCTGCTTCTGCAACACTGTGTGTGTATCATGGGATTGGAAGGATTTGATGTCTTGTGTATGATGTGAAGGCTGGAATGTCGTGCAAGCTTCACTCCGACTCACCAATGATTCTTCGCAAGAGACTGTCAGCACACTGCTTCACAAATTGATCCTTGACTGCCATGTTGTCGCATTTAAGACATGCTGCAGCCGGCCGTGGTTTCGCCATCTGGTGAGTGTCGTCTGTCAAAACATGTAGGAGGGGTTCGTACTTTTGCTATATGATGTATACATATATGATGTACAACAACAGATGATAGAAAATCAGGGGTGAGCAGTATACATGTATTTATCTTTGCATGAGAGGCCAGAAGAATAAGCAGAATAATCACAAGAATAATCAAAATTAAATAAATAAACGGCCACAGAGCTCCACGACCGTCCGTCGCCGTCCGTTAATGGCCATTGCTCGCGGCTGATCTGAGCGCCTCCTAAGCACACTATTTCTGCTTACCGTCGTGTTGGCTCTGCATCTCCGTAGACTTATGCACGCAGTTGAAACCTTGATCGTTAGAATGTTCTTTTAACTTTGTTGGCCGCGTATACACGTAGTCATGGATGCTTTTCTGCCCGGGCAGATACGGGAAAGACGAAACACTAGTTGAGAGCAAGGGGCCATTTCGAGAGCTGAGAGCTGATCAACGGCCTCCCTTATGACTGCGACGGGCATGTTGTTGGTCTCGTGAACAGAGCTTTTTCTCGCATATGAGCTGTGTAGAGAATGAGCCATGACCACCACCATAATCCATGGACGGAATGTATGAAAAATTCGGCCAGCGCATACGCTCGTGATGGGACAAATCAGTCGATGCTCAGCTACCTATGTGGTTACTATTTTGGCTCTGCTTTGGCTTCAATATTGTATACAACAATGAGCCTTGCATCATGGAGACACGTGTAGGAACGGCCTCTATAGACATGGAACCTAGACTTTGGGTAAGATGCCCCCTTTCGCGTCCTATTTCCCCTTCCAACTTTCCGCCACCAAGTGGTTTTGCTAAAGGCGTGTCACAGCAGCTTCCCATAACCTTAGTGATGTCTTGTGTTGCAGCATCGAGCAGTCATCTAGAGCAAGAATAGTCGAGAAATCATGCCATCGAGGCAACTGTGGGCGAGAATTGTTGCAAGTCGAAACATAGTCGAGGCTTCTTCGAGATCGGAAAAGGGGGAATATGACATCTATGGAGAAGAGACTCAACGTCCGCGCTGCATAAAAAGCGTATCGCAGCTTCAAAGGCCTCAAAATCATCAACTCAATTATAATTCACATTCAAAAGACACACCAACGTGGACAAAATGCACATCTTTGGTCTTCTCACGCAGCTCATGGGCCTTACAAGCGTCGTAGCCGCAAAGAGCTACTTTACTCTCACACTTCATGCGCCCCAGTACGCAGTTCTTAATGGCAAAGCCATCAACGCTCGGGACAGGTCCTTTATTGTTGGTACCCAAAGCCCCAGCACACGCTGCGACCTCAAGGATCCTGCCCAGTGTCCGGCTGGCGATAGTACACTCGTCAACGATGATATGTCGTTTCTTGCCGTAAGTCCACCCACCTGCGCCTCATTGAGCAGTCTCAAAGTTGTATAGACGAGAGTAGAGTATTATACTAATGCATTCCATGCTACGTGTGCATAGTCGGCCGCTCCTGGTGGCCAATTCATCTATGTCGCTCCGGATGGTTCCATCAGCTACCCTCCGGCTCACTCATCATTGCGTCCCCCAGGCGCCCAAATCGGCGGCTTTCACCCGTATTTAGCTCCAACTGATAATGGAGAATCCGTACATATTCTCAACTGGCGATCGAATGACGGTACGGCTGGCTTATGGGCGTGCCCTGTTTCCCCAGGAGCACCTATTGCTTACCAGGCAGTGCTCAAGGCGGCAACCGCGCGATTCAATGGCCTGGGATGCCTCGCTGTTGATGGTATCCGGATCCAACCAGCTGGGAGTGACTTTGGGGCCTGGGAGTATACATGAAAATCCTGCTGGTTGAGATGGCATTGATGTCGTGCTCGAAAACATCCGAAATCTGTGCGCGTAAGCGCCAGCACGGTCCAGATATTAATGCAGGGAGCGATGGCAACCGTCATGAGCTGTAGTGTTCTAGTATGCTCAGTTACTATCAATAAATCGCTAAGATTCTATCCGTTAGCCTACATTTAATTACATGTTGCCTTGATGCTTAGGATTCGCCGCCACCATATGCACATAGCCGCTCGTCCCTGGTAGACATGGAGCTGGCATTGTCAATGCACACTCAGCCAGGCATCATGATATACGCGTGGGACGAATCAGACGTTGTAGTTTACCTGGCAATGTTTTCACAAAGTATTTTAAGAACCTTGGCAGCTGAGTTTCATTACTTGACAGGATTTGAAGCCAGCCCGTCACAATCTGCCCTGCATTCCACATACTACAATATTAACTATATAAAGTTGTTCATCATCGAAACCATTTCTCGAGAAGCACTCAGGTCATCTACTGCAACTTCCGAGGCAAGAGATACTAGAAGATCACCACAAGATGACTTCATACGACTCAATACCGGATGATAATGAGAATCCCGAGGACCTATGTGAAGAGACCTCACCGATCGTACATAACTGGGACGGCCTTGTCCAGCCGCCACCTAATCTGGTAGACGACAAATTACAAACCCTGATGTACAAGCTTCTCAATCAGCTCGACTCAGATAACTATGATCACACATTCAATGAGACGGACCACTACTGTCATCCCAGTGATGCAGTACTTCGAACCTACATCAACCAGATGAGAATTGGCCTCGAAACTCTCCTAGGATATGACCCAATCACACGCAAGCAGAGTTGGTCGGATGCTGTGGCATACGCCCGTGCTGTAATACAAGAGCCTCAAGACTCTGTGCAACGCTCAAAGGCCACGTGGGCCAGATCATGCTCCATCATTCATCGAGAACTGATGAAGCGATTTGGCCAACAAGTGAGATCAATGGCTACTAAGGGGTGTACTCAGCTAGTATCTGACCATTATCTTGGTAAGAGGCTCAGTGTGTCACACGTGGATAAGGAGGCGAGCTTTCGCCAGCACTTCCTCAAGTTGAAGCCGAGCCTCGCATACTATCCCAATAGCAGCCCCTTGGCGGTCGGAACTTACGAAAGTGCCTTTCTTTCCTGCTCTCTGGTAGCATCGGCCTGGCTTTCTGTCGAGGAGGCATTGAAATATGCAGCCATATGCCATTTATCGGTATGTGATGACTATTGGACCTTCACTGGTACAGAAACCGAAGTTCGACTCCGATTGGTCGCCCAGTCAATTGGAGCTGCTTTCGACTTTGGTGATAGAGCAATCAATGTTCTCATCGATGGCACTGCATTACAAGCCGTCGGGTCGAGCAACGAGGTGTCACTGCAGTCTGCTATGGCTTGGAGGGCAGCAAGTGGCGGGGCGACGGCATACAATGGCCATATACTTGGGAATGATACTCTCGAAGACGGCCTTGTTGCACCTCAGGTCATTCTTGCAATTCACGATTTGTTTGATTGGAGAACCGACATCGCAGCTGGAAACTCTGAAAACGGCTTCTTCGTTGCGTATGGGCTTGGGATTACCGATCCATTTCACGCATATTTGGAGGCTGCGTTGCTTCTTGCGTGTTCACACGCGAGATCTGGCGCCTACGCCATTGCTTGCATCACGATAGCAGCTTTTATTTCCTGTCGATATTCGTCATATAAATACTTAGCTGTAGATATGGAGCTCCCAGGTCCATGTCCTAGATGTGTTGAACTTCTTCAAACACTGACGGAAAAGGCAGGCTTTGTCTGGGCGCCGAAGTCGCCCCCAAAGAGTTTTGAAGAGGGAGAGCAAGTTCGCCGGCTGTGCCAGCTTTGGGCTGATCGATACGAAGACAACAGTCTGGTTCAAGAGGGACTTGGTTGGTTTCAGAGCCTCGTGCTTACTGGCACAATACGGATATATGACGCACTTCTCAAGATTCCTGAGATTGACAAGGCTGCTGGCTGGGTTTAGGGCAAAGCTGCCTACATGCAATATGTTTTATTGTGAAGTGTTATTATTTCTCCCGGTACTATTCCAACAATCATCAAAACACTGTTCATGCCCAGTCAAACTGGTGTCCAGCCAATTTGGTAGCTCCAAGACATAGAGAACAACAGTCATGGAGCGACACCCTTTCCAATAGTCGTCCAAGGAAGATAGCCTCCATCCATCTTCAATTCTCGCCCGACTCCATCCCATGAGACTGGGCTCTGTACTTGAAAAAAGTCTGGCGAACACTCGCAGTGGTTCTGTTGGAAAATGCCTTCTACACCCGAGTCTCGTTAGATGTCTGATAGCAAGGCCCCTTGCGGGGAGATAGGACCATCTTACCGCAATCAACACCCAGCTCATCTTGTCCTCTCTCATTCTAATAAGACTTTCAATCTCATCTGGCTTCCACTTCTTTCTCTGAATTCTGTGATGAATAGTGGGTGCTATTGTCACGAACGCGCGTGCGTCCTGTTTCTTTGGCCGGGCGTTAGATTTCTTTGTCTTTGGATTACTGTTACTGGTGGGGGGACGTACTTTGCCTTTCGCGGTCTGCTTCTGTTCTTGCGCGAGGGGTTGTTCAACTTCGGTTTCTTGGGAGTCATATGATGATTCACGAATTGTTCTGCCAGAGTCGGCGATATGCATTCCGTGTGCCTTGATCGGTGGTCTAGAACAGGGCAACGGAGTCCTTCCAGCAGCCAAAGCCCTCAGCACCCAGATAGGTACCGACGAATCGTCGGATCCATCTTGGAGATTCGAATCAGTGGATTCTGAAGCTGGACTGCTAAATCCATCTGCGCCAGTGAGATTATCGGATTTGTCCTGGAGAGGCGATGCCTCTTTCTCAAGAACTGGGCTCTCGCTATTCATGACGGGCTTGGTAGTGGAAGCAAGTTGTGGGAAAGATTTTCTGGGGGAATATAGAGAGAAAGATAAAAAGGGAGGATGAATTAGAAGGAAATCGGAATTATTGAGAAAATGTTATGTATGTTGTGAGCAGCTGGTGAATCACTTCTGAAGGACCGCTTACGGCTGGCGTTTGCCTTGTTGGATTGGAGTGTGCCAAGACTACAGGAGCTAATATGTGTATTAAGGGAAGAGCAAGAAAAGAATAAGCATACGTATTATATGGAAGGCATATCTAATCAGAAATGTATAACCTTTTGCGCGGCATCTGGCGGTAATATACTTTTGTATGAATGCACCTGAATAGCTGCGCAAGAATGATAGCGTTTATTGTGATAAATCGGCCGTGACTATCAGAGAGTCTAATCCTGCCCCTTTTCTAAAGAAGGAAAAAGAAAAATTCTACAGTATTAAAAAGTTATGAAATACGATGAACCTGCTATATGTCTTGAATATGTTCAGAGTGGTGGCAATATGGTATCTTGAAAATGAACAGCCGAAACACACGCACAGTGCCTGGTGCTAGTAAATACTCGTATACACCGCGCTCTCTTTATCATACGAGAAATCAATTCGTGATACACCATAAATTCTATATGACTATGTTGAGGCTGCAGAAACGATACATGTACATACGAAGCCCGATGGAACAGCTTCGATTACCCATGCGTGATATGGCCACCCCACCTCTCAAAAGAGTCAAAAGCCGGAAGAGCATGTGCACAGCCGCATCTTTTACTTCCCCATCAGCTAGCTACCTATTCTTCTACTATCTCGAAACCTGATAACGGCTCAATTAGCCTTTATCGGAAGAATCGACTGATGAGCGCGACAGTGATTATGGCGCCTGGCCGTCCGGCGCCGCACTTGGAGTCTCTTCCCAGCGTCTTTCTCGCCGGAACCACCAGTGATACAGGCGAAGCAGACTGGAGAAAAACTCTCACAGACGCCCTATCTGGACTCTCTATCACAGTATACAACCCTTACCGTCCTGACTGGGATTCCACCTGGAGAGAAGACATCTCCGACAACCGCTGGGTGGAGCAGGTACACTGGGAGCTCGAGATGCAAGACAAGGCGGATATCGTTGTTGTCTTCTTTCACGGAGTCAGCCTAGCCCCCATCAGCATGTTGGAGCTGGGCATGTGTATTCGATTCGGAAAGGCCATTGTATGCGCCATGCCAGATTACCCTAAGAGAGGCAATGTGGAGGCTGTCTGCCGGCGATATGGAGCCAAGTTTGTGAGCTCTGAACAAGATCTGAAGGATGCTGTGACGGAGAGGCTGAATTCAATGATTGCGGCACGGCTGGGTTGATGAGACAATGATTTGCATACGAAGTTCTATTTCATGGTTCATCTTTGGGATCAGCTACATCTGTTCAACTTCATCGACTGCATGTTCATTGAATTAGACACGTCCAAGACATTGATGGAACAAACCTACACATCTAACATAACCTAGAGTTTGGTGCTTCAAGTTATAGAGTCGGCCAAGATGCAAGGTTTTGCGGCTCAACAATAACTTTGCATATCATATTTAATATTCCATTATGCTGAGGCTCTATGGAGAGTATTCAAGGCCGTGATGACCTCTTTAGGAGAGAGGAGAACCTTTGATAACATTCATTTCTTCATCACCATAGACATGCTTCCATACCCAGGTATTTGCAGGAGGCAGACTATGAACGTGGTGTACTCATACAAGCACAAACATACAACGAACAATACCTAGACTCACGCATTCAGTAAATTAGTAGGTATTATTATACCTCCTACCCAACTGTTTATGCTTTAACATTTCCCATCTTGTTTACCATGACAACAAGCCACCAGCACCAGCCTCTTTTCATGTTGTTTTGCGCCACATGGTTCCTCGATTTTAGCAGCCAAAAAAGCAGCTGCAGATGCGCCGGGAGCTGAGCCCCACACCCCACACTGTGGCGGGGCTGCTTTCAGCGCTTTCTGTCGCATTCTTTCGCCTTCATGTACTTGCAATGTTGTTGCCCTGATCTCGTCTCTGCTGTCGCGTCTTCAACCACTGCTAAAACCGGCGCAGATTTCCATCCTATCCGTTTATGACTTGCTTATTGCTCCCATTTAGCTAATTATCATACCTAATCATCATCGCTATGGATGACCAGTTCGGTGGCCGCACAGACGACGATCTGTTCTACGACGACTTCGAGCCGGTCGAGTCTGAGGCTGTTTTGATACAGGAAGAGCACCATTATCAGCCTGAACCCGAACCCGTACCCATTCCAGCCTCAATACCGGCTTCAGTCCCTGCTCCAGCTCCAGCTCCAGCTGCTCCAGTTCAAGCTCCAGCTCCTGCGCAACCAGTTGCTCCGCAGCCAGTGTCAGCACCGCGGCAGAGCCAGGCTGCCCCATCACCAAAGCCCTCACCCGCTCCCGCTGCGGCGAAAAGCAAGAAACCGCTTCAGCCAGGCAAAGGTCTCTCGTCCTCCCGTTTTGCCGACAAGCCTGCTCCAAAGCCATCGCCAGCACCGGCAAAGGCTCAGGCTCCTACACAGGCCCCGAAACCAGCTCCTGCACCAGCTGCCACAGAAGCTCCTACCCAAGCTCCCGAGGAAGCGCCCGAGCAGTCTCCTGCTCCTCCCAATGCAGCCACCGGCCCCAAAGAGAAGCCTCAACGCTCGTCACCATCGCAAAACACCGCTGTGAGCGCAGAGATTCGTGCCAAATCTGGCTCCAACCCACGACAGAAGCTCACCGAAGACGAACTCACTGCAAAGATGGAGAAAATGAAGCTTCTGTCGGCAGAAAAAGCACGCAAATTTGAAATGGCAGAGCAAGATGAGAAGCAGCACGCAGCGGCTTACGCGCGAGGGATGGAGGAGGCTCGCAAGAGAAGGGCCGAGGACGCAGAGAGGAGGAAACGTGGCGAGGAGGAGAGGCGCAAGCTGGAGGACGAGCGGGCGAAGAACCGAGAGAGGAAACTCAAGGCCATGAACATCAAGGAGAATAGTTGGGACGAAGGCAAGCAGGCTTTGGCTGACGAAGAAGCCAGACAGGGCTTCCGCGGCGCAAACGGTGGCATCAGGGGAGCCAAGACTCGGGGACTTGGTGGGAGTCGATTTGCCAGGGATGACGAGGCACCGGATGTCGATCGCTTCTTGGATGACCGCTATCGCGGCGGCGGTGGTCGGGGGCGAGGAGACCGTGGAAGAGGCGCCAACGGCAACGGTAGAGGTCGCGGCCGAGGTCGTGGTTCATATGATGGGCCAGTTGGCGACTCTCGCCCTGCGAAGCAACAACAAATCCCTGCTGCAGACGACTTCCCTTCACTGCCTTCAGACAACACCAAGGCCAAGGCAGAACCGGAACAGAACAACAGTGCAGCATCAAAGCCTACCATGGCACAGGCGGCGGCAGCCCCTCCCCCACCTTTGCCTATCGTCCTGGGCGGCGGCAAGTGGGACGATGAGATGGAGGAACTCGACGCTTTGAATCAAGCTCAGTCATAGGATGAACGCAAGATATCAAAGAAACGTGAGAAGTTAATGGGCGGAAAACGGCGGTCGTTTTGATTTGGGTAGCTATGTGTCAACGCTCATTGGGGAAATTGTCAGAAAGCGTTGTAGGGCCTAGCCTTGTGATATTGAAATTGAGTTGGATATACGATGATATGACAGGAAAGGAATTGCGGAAAAAAAAAAAGCGTCTGTACCAGGAGAAGGACTACCACGGGGTCCCTTGGATATTATTATCAGTCACATTGGTTACTAGTTACTACTACTCGAAGCGTAATATATTTAGAGAAAATCATGTCCAAAACGCCCTTTGATTGCGACTATGGTGAGCGACTTGCAGAATTTGAAGGGGGTATATCACTCCGTATTCCGAATCCTATATACGTCTTTTTATCTCGTCCAATAAGTAAAACACCCCTAAACATAAATATACCCTGATTATCTTCCGTAGAGTTCCAATTACGTTCCCTGACGCCGAGCTGCAATGCAAAGATATTAAGATGCCACGGTGGCTGACAGACGTTACCACCCGCCGCGGTAACCTCTTCCTCCTCCCCTCCGATACCCTCCGGGCCCTCTCGGCCCCCTTGGTCCTCCTCCCGGGCCGTCATCGTCCATGGCGGGCCGTGACCTGCCCTTCATCTCCTTGGGGAACGCGTCGTACGTCTTCCGCATCTGCGCATACCCCAAATGCATCTTGCCGTAAAAGTGGTCGGCCAGCCGGCGGTCGTTGTCGAGCCTGCTGAGGTAGGCGCCGCAGACGTCGCAGACCTGCAGCTTCTGGTGGCCGGACGGGCCCGACGTGTCGGACAGGGCCTTGAGTTCCTTTTCGCGCTCGGCTTTTTGCTGGCCGGCTTGGCGCACGCGGAAGAGCTCGTCCTGGGCGCGGGAGACTTCGCCTAGGGAGCCGAGGATTTCGACTTCGAGGAGGCCGCTGTTGATGGACGCTGTGAGGTCGGAGATGGTTTTGAGCTGGTTACAGAAAAAAAGATGTCAGCTATAGTTCTTTGATAAGAGAATTCTAATTGGGCAACAGGCTGTCTTACCAGAGCATTGGTTTGCCGGATCTCGTCCGGTGTCTTCTCGAGACGCCTCTGCGCCGCATCGATTCGGCGATTGCACTCGTCAATGTACTTTTGCAGGTCGCGCATGTAGTCGTACTCGAAGCCGTACTTGTGCTTTTCTCGGTCTGACAGCCCCTCGTACTCCGTCTTGAGGCTCTCGGCATGCACCTTGGGGCACTGGCCGATATCCTGCTTGGTGTTTGTGAAGAGGTCGTGCGGACACGTGCCGACGATGTACGATCGGCAGACTTTGGGGTCGTTGAGCGAGAGCTGGGCGGCGCGCGACGACGATGACGCGCCCATGAGCTGCTCGAGCAGCTTTCTCTGTTCGGCTGCCATGGCGTGGTGCGCTTGGAGGGTTCTGGGATGCTGGATTGTTGGTGAGAGTCGAGTTGATGAGCGTTTGTATGGTGTACTTTTTTAGATTCGAGATGACGGATTGAACTGTGGCTGGTGGTTTCTTCAGCCACTAGCTCGGAGCTGGGATACTTGCAGCTCACAGCATGTTGCCGCCTGTGGAGACGCTGGAAGGGTGCTGAACTAGTGGAGGGAATCGGGGATTTTGCCGCCAAAGTGCCCTAGATTTCTCCCACCATGATGTGGCGCATGTGCTTGGCCAGTGTGGCTGCACCTGTCCCAAACAGTACGTACCGAGTCGCAAGGGAACGGCCCAGCTCCAATCTGGCAATATCAAGTCCAAACTTCAAGAGATGTAAATCTCGCCCGAATCGCGCCTGCGACTCGAGTATCCCCTCCTTTTCTCTTCACTCTCTTTTCTTTTTCCTCCTTTCACGATGCGTAGCCTTTTGTCATTCCTACCACTAATCATCCCCAGCGTCCTGGTATCCGCGACCGAGTACCACGAGCAGCTGAATCTCCGGCCGCTGCCTCTGTCGGCACTCCTCGCGAGCTTCAACTTTCGAGCCAACACCTCAATTGCCGACTTTGAGGCGCAGAACTTTCGACTATTCCCTCGGTCTCTAGGCCAGATCCTGCAGTATGCGGGCACACGAGAGCTTCACCTGAGATTCACGCTGGGGCGATGGGATGCAGAGAGCTGGGGAACTCGGCCCTGGGACGGGACGAAAGAGGGCGGCACTGGAGTGGAATTATGGGCGTGGCTAGATGCTGAGACGGACCAAGAGGCGGACGAGAAGTGGTTGACGCTGACCAATGCGCTGTCTGGATTGTTCTGCGCCAGTCTCAACTTCATTGACGGGACCAGGACCATTCGACCGGTTGTGTCGTTCCAGCCCGAGGGCGACCATCCTAACACGACGCTGGACAATACGAGGCTGCTACATGGAGTGCTGCCTCATGAAGTGGTTTGCACGGAGAACCTAACACCGTTCTTGAAGATGCTGCCATGCAAGGGCAAGGCCGGAATTGCGAGCTTGCTGGATGGACACAAACTGTTTGATGCATCGTTTCAGAGCATGGCCATTGACGTACGGCCCATCTGCCCCTCGGAGGGGGAATGCGTTCTCCAGCTTGAACAGACGGTCGACATGGTCTTGGACGTTGATCGATCCAAGCGACCTCATGGTACGGATTCTACTTTCTTGATGATGCTCGGGGCTAACTAACACGATCTAGACAACCCCATCCCAAGACCCCCCCCTGGCCGTGATCTAATCTGCGATACTTCAAAGCCCTACCATAAACCAGACGATGCTTGCTTCCCCGTGGACCATCTTCGCGGCCAAGAGTGGACGCTATCCCAAATCTTTGGGCGAACAATGAAAGGCACATGCCCCTTGACAGACTCCGAAACACCCCCGGTCTGTGTTCACATCCCATCAACTCGCGACATCTTTTCCTCAGAAGGCGCCCATGAAATCAAGTACCCCAACAACGACTCTCTACGATGCTACCATATCGAACAAGAGAAAGAATTCACTCTCATCTTGACTAAGCCCGAGGTCCCTGCTGATGGAGAAGCTGCCTCTCTTGGAATTGTCAAGCCGGAAACGCCTGTGCTGTACGCCGAGCGAAGTTTCACCGGCCATGGACAGGAACATGGTGGCGTGCAAGCCATTCTCACGAATCCAGGCGACGATACGGTGGAGTTTGTCTACATGGAATCTCTCCCCTGGTTCATGCGCGTCTATCTGCATACCCTTTCTGCCCGCATCTCTGGATCGTCACCCAACACCAACACAACCACCGAAATCGTCAAGCAGATCTACTACCGCCCGGCCCTTGACCGCGCTCGCGGCACACAACTCGAGCTCCTCGTTAGCATTCCTCCTCACTGCACCGTCTTCCTCACCTATGATTTTGAAAAGTCCATTTTGCGATACACCGAGTATCCCCCAGACGCAAACCGTGGCTTTGACGTTGCAGCCGCTGTCATCACCACACTGGAGCCCAAGGCCATGAACATCCGCACCACGAGCTTGCTTCTCTACCTCCCCACTCCTGATTTCAGCATGCCTTACAACGTCATCATCTTTACCTCAACAACCATTGCGCTTGCCTTTGGCGGCTTGTACAACATCCTCGTCAGGCGCATGGTCGGCGCAAACGAGGCCCCATCCGGAGCCCTCAAGGATAAAGTATTAGGCTTCATTAATAAGCTGAAGAAGAAGAAGACGGCGGTAGCAGCCGTGGCAGCAGGAGGAAGTGCAACGCCTGCCACAGGGAAAACTGAGGCGAAGTGATTTTCTTTTCATATTTCTTGTTGTTAGAAGTTGCATACATAAATACAGAACATTTAGACTGCATCTTGGAATATTTTGACATCACCAAAACAGCGGCACAGGGAGACTTTTTTTTTTCTTTCACTTCATTTTACTTATTTGATATGGTAACAGGTTACCTGTCTGCTTACATGATTCGAGAGACCAGCCTCTATTGTTTCCCTCCTTCAGCAGAATTTGACTTTTCACATCCACGCTTCAAAAACATCTCTCATCCAAAAGTTGATTTCTCACAAAGAAGGATATTTAGCAGACACCAGAGGGGATGGTGAAGCTCTCAGTTCGGGCGGAAGCAGAGTACCTGGCTCCGGATCCGAGACCACGCTTGGCAAAGGCAGTCCACAGCTCGCACAAGTTGTCACCACCAGTCAAGGAGCGGTCGGCATCGAGGATGGCATCACGGGCAGAGACGAAAGTTGGCGTGCAGGGCTGGAGGGCGAGACCATTGAGGACGAGCTTGAGTGCGAGGAACTTGCCGTCGGTGGGCACGCCCTGGGAGTCAAAGGTCGGGAAGTCGGCGTCATTCTTGCCGTGCTTGTCGATGAGGTTCCAGAGGACCTCGTAGAGGATGGAGGCCCAGGTGGTTCCCGAGGAGTGGACCTCGTTCTGGGAGTTGACGGACTTGTAGGTGAGCGGGTTGGTGGTCAGGCTGGTGGAGTAGGGGTACTGGCGGATGCCCTTGGGGTTGTTGTCGGCCCAGGCGCCCATGGGGTAGTCGGTGGCGCGGGTGTCGCCGGCCTTGAGGCGGATGGCCGTGGCGTAGAAGTCGCCCCAGCCCTCGCCCATGCCGCCGGCCTCGACGCCGGACAGGCAGCCGGAGTTGGCAGGGCCACCGGTGAGACGGGTGGACACTGATGGTATCTGAGTTAGCAAGGGGAGACGGAGAGAGGGGAGGGAGGGAGGGAGGGGAGGGAGAAAGGCTATCACAACTTACATCCGTGGGTGTATTCGTGGATGACGATGCCCTCCTCGAGAGAGCCGTCACGTCGTGGGGTGGACACAGTCCAGATGTACATCCTCATGCGGCCATTGCTGCCATCGGCGGGAGTGGCAAAGTTGGCGTTGTTGGTGCCAGAGCCGTCCTGGGCGTTCAGGATGACAAAGTCATTGCCCAAACCACCCTTGCCATTGTTGTTGGCCTGGAAGTTGCCGGCAACCTCGTTGAAGCCGAGGACGTACAGCAAGTCGTGGTACTTGTTGGCAGTGTAAAACAGTTGGGTGATGGAGGCATCCCGGTAGTCCGTGGGGTTGGTCTGGGTCAGCGAGAAGGGGTACTCAAAGGCCCGGGTTGCGCTGGTTGGGCGGTAGTTGTTGAGGTAGTCATTGCCTCCGTTGGGGTTGACCTGGGCAATGGCGTTGTTACCGCGCGTGGTGGTGTAGTTGGTGGTTCCGTCGCCGAACCAGGTGAAGGGGGAGGCATCGATTCTCCATGGGTCAGTGAAGGTCTTGCGGTCGCCCTCCGTGGGGTCGTTGAGGCCCCAGGGGAACACCTCGACGGTGGCAAAGTCGCTGACGTAGTCGACGACACCGTGGACCTCCTTGTTGGTGGCAGCGTCGATGTAGGTGAGCAGCCAGTTGTCGACGACATCGGTCTCGACTCGCCAGGTCAGGGACAGAGTTCCGTCCTCCTTGGCAATGTAGACGAGGCGGGCCTCGGGGTCGCTGACAGCACCAGAAGTGCCCTTGAGAGTGTACTTTTCAGTTCCCTCCTGGGCCTCGGCGGTGGCGCCTTCGGCCTGGATGGGGAGACCCAAGATGTCGACAGCACCCTTGAGAGCGTTCGTGGGGTCGGAGAAGTCACGCTTGGTCAGGGGGCTCTCTGCGGGAATCTTGCCAGAGAAGAAGCTGTTTCCGTGAGAGAAGACTCTGCCATTTCGGCCAATCTGAAGCAAGACATTGATAAGTAAGCTTTTATCCAGTTGGACCGGGGGAGGGGGTTCTTATTCGTCTCACTTACGTTGACCTTGAAGTCAGCATTGTCAATGTCAATGCCGTGGGCTGTCTGCTTGAAGTGGACGTGGCCAATGCCGTCAACGTCGATGTAGTGGTCGGGAACGACACGGAATTCCGCGTTGGGGGCAGCTCGCTTGACAGCTCGGGTAGCAGTGGCGACGTAGTCACGCTTGAAACCCTCAGCCTGGATAGACGCCTCCTCCTCGACGTGTGTCGAAGGAGTGTAGTCAGACAAGCTGGGCAGGCTGTACTTGCTGATATCAATGCCGCGCTTGGCCAAGCCAGAGGCGGTCTCCAGCTTCGGGGCGGGATGAGCGTGCACATTGGCAGCAAGGCCAGTGAGGCCAAGAAGGATAGCAGACTTCATGGTGACAGTAGAGAGGCAATCAGAGAGTTAAACAAGCTGGAGAGGCACCAGATCGAGGACCGAATGATGGACCTTGTGAAGCAACCTGCTGGCTCATCTATTGGAATAATGAGGAGCCATAGGGCCCTTTTATGCTCACGAGTTTGGACGACAATATCTCGAAAATCTCGACCATCTCGCAAGATGTTTCCTTCGGAGTTCCTTATCAGTATACAAAATCCGGATGTTACACTCGAAGTAGAATGTGATCACTTCTCTCAGTCGAGATTTACAGCATCGTGAGCCTTGGCGACTAATTCACGCAAAGGCGACGAGGAAAAAAGGAAGGTGTTGTGAATCCATTCTGTTCAACACCAAGAGTTTTGTTGAGAACTTTTGCAACTATGGGAATTCCACATCGCCAAGGCCCTTAGGGTGAACAAAAGTCCATGTTCAATGGCACGCAACGAGCATGATCCACGGCCAGATTCGGCTGATTCGGGGAGCAAACAAAGAGCGGCAGCGAAGGCGAAATATCACCCAAGAGATTGCCCAATGAGTGGTATCAAAGGGCCAAATGCTCTTATCGACGATCCTATACGAACTGAGAAACTCCTGGCGTTGACCAAGTTGTGGGCGATGTAACTATATCCCACGCAATGGATTTGGGCAACAGAAGTTGGTCAGCTGCCTATAACCTGGAATCACATCTTTTTAGTCACTCTATAGTCCCCCAGATGAGTAAAGCAAAAAATCATCAGCGGCTTTAATCTGCGGCATCTATAAAGCAACTTCTTTCTCGGGCCTAGGCGATTCGCGACCCCTCAGCCATCGGGCATATTCTGTCGAATTGCCTTTGAGCAGCGGGGGGCAAGTTTAGCATTTGACGGTAACTATACGTGTTAAGCTTAACAAAGCGGCGCATGAATTTTCCACTCCTTTCCGGAGCCAGGATTCCTATGGGTCGCTTAAAACAACGCGCATTATCAGAGGGCCAAGAAAGCGACGCTACGTATCGTGGGAGCGTGTATTGACCTGCCAGATCGGGGCGGGATTCCGGGGTTGCGTTCCGATCGGCTGCAATGATGCCATTCACCGAGCTTATAGGAGAGGAAAGTTACTATTACGAATGCCGGGATTTAGGTTTTGCTCCGAAGTAGGTTAAATTGTGGTTTTGAGTCAATAAATAAAGTGGTGGGGATGTGATATAGTATCCAGGGACAAGTTTGTTTAGAACCTCACTACTATCTGCATAGTATTTCGCATATAGTATTTCCACAACTGCCTATCTACTAGTTCATCTAGTTCACGAATGAATCTACATCTTACATGACAGCCGAAGCAAGATGCCGCTGTGTGCCAATATAGATAGCAGTTGCACGCAACACGCCACATGAACCATCTTCATGCAAAGGGAAAAGAACATCCAATAACGTAGCTGCGGCCGTATGAGTTGGGCCGACTAGGCTGTTTCAATGCGACGGTTCCATTATCCATATCAATCATTTATTAAGGAGTTTATCTAGACCATCGCTTTTACTTTCCATTCTGCACTTGGTGAAGGATGCATGTAACCCCTTAGTATCGTATTCTCTTGGCACAATGGCGCATAAACACGGCTTTCCCTGTCAGGAACGTGTGGCTGGGCGCGGATATCTAAGGGATGACTGGTCGATTTGACGGATTATCATGCAGAATATCCGAAGGTTATATTAAAACCCCCGGCACTTGTGGCGAATATCCCGTGAAGATGCGGATGGTGTTGTCGAGTATCTCGTGTTTTCGGGTTGATAGGATGTCCGCTTAAGAAGCAACATTGGGCCGATTGGCTGAGAAGGAGAGATTCCGATTGAATACGAGATGTTAAAATAGATGAATAGGGGGATTAATTTGTAGATGATTAGCAAGCTAGAAGATGTGGACTATCCACTACGTTGTCTATGTGTAGCGCAGGGTAGCAAACGGATGGACTGTCGTACGAGGCATCTGTGATATCTGAGGTTGAAGCATTGTGATTTGCCTCCTCCGCACGCATTATTGTTTAATTATTTTATCTTCGTATAACTAAATTTGATCATCAGATGACGAAACAATATCGTATCATCTTAGCAGTAGAAGAGGCGTCCCGCAACAGCGCGTAATACTACTCTCAACAAATACGCAAATTTCTCTATGGCCTATATCATTTCTTTCCAAATATTAATTTGCATAAGCCAGGCTGATATCAAACTCAACATAAAATTCTCCAAAGCAATACAGCTTTCACTCAGTATAAACAGTCATATATAAAGAAACAACGCACTCTCTATTAAGATTCTAGAATCCATAGAGAAGGGAGACGAAAAAGGTAATCAAATAGTAGCTTAGTTACTGTTGTTTAACTAGGGTATATTATAAAGATAGTATTTATCTCGGATCTCGTGTGATAAAGATAGATATCTTCTTTGTTTAATATAGTTCTGTTAAAGTTATATAGTATAACTTAAATCTTAGTTTTCCCGATACAAGGCCCCTAGTACAGCTGATATGTTTGTAAAGTTATAGAAAATAATGAGGATATACTATTATTCCAGCAGAATTTGCCTGACGCGTGTCGAGTCATAGAAAATCATTGTTATATTTCAAGGCGAAAAAGACATGTAAAAGGTCAATGTGTTCCTCAATAGAAGTAGATAGTTCATGCTTCATTAGCTCATAAACGTGTTTCTTAAAAGTAAAATGATATCATCTCGCCGTGACACCGGCGTGCTCTTTAAATAATAGTTTAATACGTGTAGTAATTCCCCTGGATCTCTTGAACGAAATCCGAACAGCTTGAGACTACTCGTGGCTGTGGTACGCAGTGCTTTGAGCCCAAATTTACCCGTTTCCATCCAACGTCGTCTCTACCCCCTCAACAAGAGAATAGCTAAAGCCATTAGTGATTGTTCGTTTCCCAGTCCCTCGGGCAAGATTTAAAGTGTTGAAGATACTCAGCAGCATTCACGGTTAGGGGATAGTCTGGTCCTAACTAGAGCGACTATACTCTACAGCCTGCTGCACCAACGCAACTCCATCTTCATTGCGGCTTAACCTATGCCAACTCCAAGCAAGGTTGTGCATGGCCAGAATTATATTCGGGTCATTGTCTCCAAACATCTCTCATCGGCGGCACTTAAACTTTAAGACGTTCTGCCTCGATATTCCGGCCTTGTGCATGGTATAACGCTACAAGCCATTCCTTAGCTCGGAATTTATTTGGATCCTCAGCATCTCCTTCATAAGCTTCATATATCTGGATGAAAATAGGCTCTAGCCCGCCATAGAAGCCTGTCTAAACCATGTTATAAAAGGGTTTCCATGGCTGAGATTGTATCTGGAAGATGATCTCCTAGCCTTTCTTTCCTGAATTCTAGTATTCTTTATTCCAAACGCTCTTTTGCTCTCCACTGCCCACGGTGATAAAGAAACTCAGCTGCTTTTCAAGTAGCTGCGCCGTCTCGGTCTGCTTCTTGTTCACATTTGCCCACTCTTCAATTTGCAGTACACATGGCTAAGAATTTCCCGCATTGTTTCCAGGTATCTCGTTGTGAATTAGGGAAACGGTCTGCTGTAGCTTGAGGAGCTATACTCGAGAAATATTTTTCGCCGTCAATGTGCTCATCGTTGCTCATGCCCATTAATTCGATACTCTGGGTGTGTCGGCATAATGGGATCTTGGTCTCTTTCCCAGAGCCATGTCCGAGAATGATATTCTTTTCGTTGATTGTGCTTGACTTCCCCATATTTAGGCTGTGTCGTATAGCCTCTTGTACAAGTTTATACATTTCATAATTCCTTCCAACGCTATCTACTTTACATACACCAATAAAAGAGAACTCTTTCAATCGTGTGATAATCTTAATAGTCTCAGATTCTGATGCATTTATATCATCTCTTAGACAGTTGTTGAGGTGTTTGGGCGCGGTTGTTATTATTTCTTCTGCAATATTTTTGTTAGTAACGCATGCGATGATATACACAATATTATATACGTTTTCAGCCCTTTTATCTAATATAAGTAATCGAAATAAACTATATTCTAAACATGTTATTAGGCACATTGCGTCCTTTAGGCCTCGCGCACAGCCTCGAGAAAAGCTCTCTCGCTTAGGCTGTTGTTGTTAATCTAAAGCTTTTGCGCTATTGTTTGACAATCATGTGAAAATATTGCCTTGGTATCAGCGTACACCTATAAGATGGAATAAGTTACATCGGTGCACCGCCGGTATATAGTTGAACGCGATTTATGTTTTTCTAAGCCAGCTAGCTCTTCTCTTGATCTTTTTTTGCAATGCGAAAATTTGTACTTACCCAGAGCCGCCCAGACCCTCGAACGCAACACTGTGAGATATCGCTGATGGGTATGGCAAGGGTGTATTGAGCTTATCCACGAGATCAGAACGATGGATGAGATCCTCGTTGCGTGGATACGGGATGAGACGAATGGCGGCTCGGGCCGGTCGGTGGGTCAGATGGAGATTGTGTGTGGCATTGTTGTGTCCCTGGTGTATCCTGGTCCCATCACGAAACTGATTATTTGTAAACTGGATATTTGCAGCCTCTTCAGGAGAGACAGTTGGTTGTTCCATTTTGTTGTCGATGCCCTATGTGGTGTGTGGTAGTAAGAGTGTTGATTCTGACAAGTATGTAGAGGCAGTTACTCTAGATCTACTTGATGCCCAATCGTGTATTAATGCTGGAAGCCATGCGGCTTTTACTGGTTGGCTGAAGTTCAGAGCTGCACATTTCGTTTTATGCTTTGCTTGTTGTATGTATGTATACCTTATATATGGAACAATGCACTTTTGAGATATGCTGACAATTCTTCATTCAAACACTATAGTAAAGGAAGGCCAAGTTTTATCAAGAAAGTCCTCCTTCGTGCCCAGTTTCCTCGAGCAAAGGCTAAACACACACCTTCCTCTTCTGAAGCATGCAGCTTTGGTCACGCCATCTGGTCCACGTGCTCTTTGCCATGAAGGATCTCTCCCGCTTCGAAGCGGGGGTTTCAATAATTTCTTGCTGGCACCATGTAACATTGTAGTATTAGACTTGGCCCCAAAGGCTATGCGACAAGGCTACGCTCCAAAGCCACAATACCCAACCAGAATCTTTCTTCTTTCCTTCTCTTCAAAGTCTTCGGGAATTAATCACTCTAAAAGAAGGTGAAAAAAAAAAAGAACTATTGTTATACAATATCAATGGTTTGGTCCAAAGACCTCTTTGCGCGGCAAGATAATGGCGGCTCTGTGCCCTCTGGTTGCCTCCCTAGGTGCAGTACGTCGTGAAGTATTTATTAATCGACTGCACTGGAGATTCCACCGGTTTCAGAGCTAATATACTATCATTAGCCGCTGCTTTGGCAATTGCTACTGTTGAAGGATTGAAGAGTCAGCTATGCGCTCCCAATTCTGCCTTCATTGAGGCCGTTGACTCTTGCAGCGCTTGCATCAAGGGTTCGGGCCCCAATCCCAGGGGTGGCATATCGAGTATCTCACCTTTGATTCCATACCTTGAGTTCTGCCATCTACTTGCGTATTCAACGTTGATGTATACGTCAACCAATGGCCAAATAACGACAATTGTGTATCTTCTACCGACAAACAAGGCGGCAACTAACACTTCATCATCATCAAGAACAATTACAACAAGCAAAAAGACGTCAAGAGCTACAACACCTAGTAGGACTTCTACTTTGGCAATTCCGACATCTCTGGTTCCCCAGAATGCGGCTTCGAGCCCATCTGTTTCAGGTATACACTATTTGTGGAAATCCCCTGGTGTGTTCGCATTTATATCTGATATATATAATCTTGCAGCTACACCACCAAGCCACGCCTGGATAGCAGGTCCTGTTGTCGGCTCCATCGTCGGACTCGCCATCGTATTTGGCGTTTTATTCTATTTGTGGCGGCGGCGGTATAGACACTCCAAGCCTGATAATTTTGATCCAGCTCAGCTGCATTCCGATTGTATACCTAAGCCCGAGCTTGATGCGCAAACGAACATGATTCATGAATTAGATGCGCAGCCGGTATCACCAAGAGCTGAAATGCCGGAAAAATGAGGCTACTCTACTGCAGCAGAGCTGCAGACGGAAAATGACGCAGAGTCGGTAGCTGCTGCTGTGTCGCGACACTAAGCCTCCAATGTCGCTAGTTCAGCTGTGTGTGAAACCAGCAGTAGATCGAATGCGAAAGCAATAACATAACTCGCAAACCGGTTCGAGATCGATAACTAGTAGCGCATGCCGCTAAGTGAGAATGTATGAGCTATTAATTAATTTATAATTGCAAAGAGATCATTAAAAGTAACGTAGCTTTTACTGAGTGTAAACAGTCATAGATAGATAGATAGCCCACTGCATTTCGAGATTCTGGGATATAGAAGAGCGATGAAGACAAAGAGGTGAATGAATAATATTTTTATTACTGCCATCCAGCTAAAGACAGTATTTATCTCTGAATCTTAAATAGTTTATCCATATCTGAGAAACGTATGAAGACGACGCGTCCCGAGTCGCACCCAATGGCAAGTGTTGATGCTCTTACAGCTGACATTCTAGGCCGATATGCTGGTGGTAGCCATAATATCTTGTGTGAATCCCAAGTAACCCATGTTTGATTATAAATTCCAATATCCCGACGGATGGCGATTGGTGACGCAGAAGAAGGTCCCTGGATAGGCGACTTCCACGTTGGCGACCGTAGCGATGGATAATTTCCCCATGAGTGCTCGCCAGCGCTCCACAATATTTTCCCTCCAAGATCACAAGCAATTTTTCCGTCCGGCGCAAAGTTGATTGCTTTTACAGAGCTGCCATAACCCTGAAGCGTTGCCGTGCAGCTGCCTGTTGTTATATCCCAGCATTTGATTGTATCATCATGCGAAGCTGACACTAGTTGGCCGTTGGGCGCAAAGACGGTCGCGGTTACCTGGGAACTATGGCCTTTGAGTGTCTTAATACAATTATATGTTGCTGTATCCCAGATCTTAATTGTGTCATCCGCAGATGTTAAAACTAGCAGTTGGCCATTTGGTGAAAAAGTGACTGCGCATACCTCCTCGCCACCATCACCGGGAAGTGTTGCTGTGTGGCTGCCGGTCAATAAATCCCAGAATTTGGTTGTATTACCCGTCGATGTTGATACTAGCACTTGGCTATTTGGCGAAAAGGCAATCAACGATGAATGATTATCATTGCGTTCGAGTATTGCGGTGCAGCAGCCTGTTGAGATATCCCAGAGCTTAATTGTATTTCCACTCGGATATCTCACAGCGTCGCGATCACGTGACACGGATGCTAGCTGCTGGTTATTTGGCGCAAAAGTGATTGATAATATGTCATCGTCGTTTTGAAGCGTTGTTGAACAGTGGCCTGTTGTTATATCCCAGAGCCTAAGTGTCCCACTGACTGATAATGAAGCTAGGTGCCGGCCATCTGGTGCGAAGCTGATTGCATGAACGGATGTTTCATGACCTTTAAATGTTGTTATGCAGCGACCTGTGGCTGCATCCCAGAGCCTAACTGTTTGATCTTGTGAAGCTGAAGCCAGCTGCCGGCCATCTGCTGTGAAACTAAGATCTGTTATCGTCTCGTTGTGGCTATCAGTTGTCGATAGACTGTGACTTATTGTAATATCCCAGAGCTTGACTGTATGATCTTCTGATGCTGAAGCTAGCTGCCGGCCGTCTGGCGTCAAGCTTATAGCCGTAACTGAGTATTGATGGCCTGTAAATGTTGTTATGCAGCGGCCTGTGGCCGTATCCCATAGCTTAACTGTCTTATCTGCTGAAGCTGAAGCCAGCTGCTGGCCATCGGGCGTAAAGGCGATTGCAATTACCCAGTGGTTATGGCCAGTAAATGTTGCTATACAACTGCCTATTGCTGCTGTATTCATGTCCCAGAGCTTAACTGTAGCATCTGCTGATGCGGAAGCTAGCTGTCGGCCGTCTGGCGTAAAGCTAATTGCCTCAACCCATTTTTTATGACCCTTAAGTGTTATTATATAAGAGCCTATTGCTGTATCCCAGAGCTTAACTGTAGAATCTTCTGATGCTGAAGCTAGCCGCCGACTGTCTGGCGTAAAGGCGATTGCATTTATTCTGTCATTGTGGCCAGTAAGTGTAGCTGTACAACTGCCTAATTCTGTATTCCAGAGCTTAATTAGGCCGATATAAATACCTGTATACTCAACACCTAGCTCGTTTGACACTGATGCTAGCTGCCGGTTATCTGGCGCAAAGCTGACTATTTCCACCTCTTCATCGTGGCCCTCAAATGTTCTTATACAATCGCCTGTTTCTGTATCCCAGAGCTTGACGGTATGATCTTCAGATGCTGATGCCAGCTGTCGGCCATCCGACGCAAAGCTAATGTCTGTTACGGCGGCATTATGACCCTCAAACGTTGTTATGCAACAGCCTGTAATTGAATTCCAGAGCTTGATTTGATTATTCAATGGTGACTCCAGCTGTCGACTATCTGGTGAAAAGCAGACTGTTCCATTGTACCCGGCGTTACTCACAAACGTTGCCGTGCAGCGACCAGTTGCTGTATCCCAGAGCTTAACTGTACCATCGGCTGATGACGACGCCAGATGCCGGCCATCGGGAGAGAAACTGACTGTTCTTGCTTTTTCGGTATGGCCCTCAAGTGTCGCTAAGCAGGCATCCCAGTCGTTCTCAACTTGAGGTAGCAGAGATATCCAGGAAGGAAACTGATCTCTAAATATATTCCGAATCACACTCTTCTCTGGTGCGAATAAAAGAGCTGAAGAGTAGATCTGGAGTGGTGTTTCATTAATGGACGAGCGATTAATAAGGATAAGTCGTTTAGCATCACGGATCATGGCTGATATCTCAACACTGTCTTCTGACTACTTGTAGTATTAGCGTTTCGATTTTAGCCACTTAGGAAACGGTACGGCTTACACCTACATCAATCATGCCTAGTAGGCTGTCGAACATACCAATACTCTCTGAGATACGGCCAAGAAGACTTAGGGCCTCGATCCAGTGTAGCAGGTGGTCGATAAGGAAGTGATGGACTTGATCATGATCACGGATTGTTCTTCCGCTCTCCTTTAGGTGGTGGACCCAGTAGAGGCACGCGTATTGCATCTCAGATGGAAAGTGAGCATCTATCTTCTCTTGTTCAATTTCTGACCGAAGTGTTGCTGGTCTCCGTAGGTCGCAGATATCGTTTCGAAGATAATTTGCAGAAAGCAGCTTCAGGCAGCATACCATGATCTCTTTATGGGCTCCCTGCTCATCTACCCAGAAAGGGTTAGTGGCGCGGTTTTCCTTATTGACGAGGAAGTCCCGGAAAGAGAGGTGGAAGAGTCGTATCGGGGCATCTGGACTTGAAGGTATATTTAACACCGAGTGAAGCATATCCAGTTGATTGTCGATATTCTCAATATCAATTACCAAAAGACTCGCGAGAGAAGACGCTGAGAGCGGGCTAGCGAGAAGCACGATAATGCCGACAATGTCCTTGAATCTCGTTATGACAGCTTCTTTTTCGCCACCTTCGAGACCTCTTATTAGCTGATCCAAGACAGGGAGATATGTCGCACCAAGTTTAGATCTCGGGTTTAGATCGGAGTCGAAAAATCGTTCCAATTGCTCCTTTGGGCCACCAAGTCTACGATCCTTGAGAAATCTGCAAGCAGTCGCAGCATAGATGAACAAAGGGATGGCCATATCAACAAGCTTCTCGATGTTTTGACTGCCTGGCCATTGCGGTGGTATCTGTCGTCTTGTTTCAACAGACAAGTTATAGCGCTGCACAATGGCCGTCAACTCATCCTCCAAATATATGGCAATGTCCTTTTTAATATCAGGCTCAGGGATGTCGTGAAGAGCCAGTTCCTTGTAGGAGTTGCCGATGCCTTTAAAGCCGAGACGTATTGGGAGTTCGGGCCGGCTGGTAATGAAGAAACGCAGGCGAACAGATGTCACCTCCATAGCTCTAGCCATAAGATGGACCATACTTCTTGCGTCGTCTTCCAGATCGCACTCATCAAGGGCATCAATCACTATAGATACTACAGTAGATTGTTGGCCCTCGCACTTGTCAAGCGGCTCTAGGATAAGTTTCTCAAACTGTTCATTCTTGGTCTTATCAGAGATGTTCATGTCCGCCTCAATTGCAGCCCTCACGTGCGGGACTATGCAGGGCAGTTGTTGAACAAGCTGAGCTGCAATCGTAGTGAAAAACAGAGTAGCTCCGCCTCGGTCGCCTTCGCCCTTCTTGAAGAAGAAGCTTGCACAAGGGACCTTTTTTTCTGCAAGATATTCTGCTACCGTGCGAGAAATTGTTGATTTGCCAGTGCCAGCCATACCACACAGCCAGTATATGCACTTTCCGTGCGGGTCCTCGAACCAATTATATATTTCAGCGAGGACGTTGAGCCGAGTTCTAGGATGGCACCGGGGATCATATTCGTTGGCTTGAGAGTTGTAAGCGGCACCCTTTGCGATCGGCAACTTGGACAAATCGATCTTGTGGTTAATAGTGAGGACTTCGGCTCTAGTGTAACGTTAGCATTGTAGAGATGAGATGGAGAAAGTTTGATGTACGTTTGATCGATTTGTATAGCGACTGCCATGGTACTCTGGTACTGCTCAAGAGCTGCGATGTTATTCTCCAGCTCCTTGCTTTCGAAGGGCCATTTTAGGGCTCGCAGCCCAATAGCCCTCATTGTTCTCTGCCTTCGACCTCCATTTAACTTGTTCTCGAGTGTTGTAGCAATCGAGCCCAGGAGTGAGCGGGAGCTATTGAGGGCATCTTGTAGTTTTTGCGACGTCCTAAGTCGGCTCCCGTGGGGGCCTTTGAGAAGTTCCGATACATCTTTCAGCGTTGTCTCCAGGCTTCCGACACGCTCCCGAAGGCGCTGGATGTCGTGACTAGCATTCTTAACAGCGGAAGAGTACTCGGCGCAGAGAGAAACAATTTTCGTCGTAAGCGCGACCGCTGCCCCAAGTCCCTCCATCGTGTGTAAATATCTTGTAGCGGAGATGGAGTGCTATAGAACAGTAAATTCGGTCGGTTCGATGTCAGAAGCGATTAGTCGAGTAAAGATACGTTGACAGTGTGCAGGAAGAGCGAAATATTGATCAGCTGCTGCAAATCTGCATTGCAACCCAATCAAGGCTGGCCGCAGCCTATCAGCGGCCTTACAAGCCGCCAACCACTGCATCAGCGCCTGAGCGCAGGAGATATGAAAAAGAAAAAAGGTATCCGTGATACAAGCCTCAATGTGGACTAATAAGACTTTGATCCGACCATAAGCGAAAGATCAGGGCGTCGAACTCTGAGCATTCTAAGTACTTCAATCTAATGATTGAATTCTCTGCAGTCTACTGAATACGTGAGAAATTAAACCCGTCAATAGCTGATGGACATCAAATATGAGCTCTATTACAGATGGCCTTTCATTCTCCGCAAAACGCCGAATCACCTCTCAAAATTTGCCTCATGGCCTCTTATCATCCTCAGCATTCCATGAAGAGTATCGCAGTTATTGGCGGGGGCAGCCACTTGGAAACTTGTTAGCTTAAGCCATACGGAATCGTTTGAATCGTTGGAGTTCGGTATAACGGCATGAAAGTAAACCCATACAATGCGAGAGCTAAGGTAACTTGCTTTAGGACTGTAAAGCTCTGGGGATCATATTCAAAACCCTTGATATTTAGATTATGGGTCAAAGCTTTTCTCTATTGCTTTGTATGCTCCATGCAGAACCACCAGCATTCATGAGTTATCATTAGGGCTTCCCTTTGCTTTTCTGTCTCTATATGATATGGTAAGTCGCATTATAAAGAATTGCCTCCTCTTGATTTTATCCGGACCGTCTCTACAAGCATACGTATAATTTTCCGGCAGTATGTCTGAGATCTGGCGTCTCTTGGTTCATTGATGATGAGACCAACCACTTCTGTGGTAGTTCTCGAATCGCCCTTCATCTCAAATAATTTCTTTTAAGCCATCTTTATAGGCTTTATGACATGTAATAACGCGGAATAATGTAATTTCTTTAAAGTTGGCGTTTATGTAGACTTATTTTTATAGTTTTAAGATTAACCTTGATATATAGAGTTATATGCAGCTAACTCTTGCATCCTGTAGCAGGATATTCATACAATTGGCTCAGACTGGCAAGTTCGAAGCTGAGAGGATTCATTGATTCATAGTCTAGATCAGTCAGTAAAGTCTATATTTTTCAGGAACAGGATAGGTGAAAGCTTAAAAGAGCGAGTGAGGTAACAAAAGAAAAGCTTGGATGCATAGGATAGCATGACATTGTATGAGTAAAAGGAAAAGCCGAGATTTCGGCACATTTAACCGGTACCGTGGCAAGGGTAATTTAAAAGTTTACAGTTAATGCATAAGTTTAGAATTCGGGTTAGGCAAAGCTGTAGAGGCGTTAAACAATACCGCTTCCAACAAGCGATCGTTAAGGGCGTTTATGAATTATGGGTTTTTACTTACACAATTCAAAGTGTTCAACAATTTTTCAACGATGATCAACCAATATTAGGTTTGCAACAGCGCTGCCGTTAAATCAATCAAATTAAATCCGGTACCCGGATTTAATTAATTAATAGAAAAAGGAGGTATAATTTAATTAATTTAATTAATTAATTAAATATTTAATATATTTAA